>NW_015539894.1:315036-344240 GCF_001515605.1 Sinocyclocheilus anshuiensis | reverse complement strand
TGCACAAACTAGTAAAGATTCTTAGAACACTAATATGTTGCATAGGTATCAGCATGTAATATGCACTCTCAATTAGATCATCCGAAGATGAATTCATAGAGACCAAACATGATATAGGTGAGGTTATATTAACTAGTGGTATATCATAACATGCATAAAACAGCATACACTACAACAGACAATATACAAGAACAGTAATGGTATACACAATGACCTGAAGGATATGCGTGTTCATTCAAAGAAAGGTTTTCCTATGAATTAATTAGAGAACAGTCCATTTCTCTGGGCATTATGTGTCTTTCTTATGAGGAAAATGAGTGAGTTTCTCTACCCGCATTCCTTTGGGCAATAAAACCAGTGATATCAGCATTGGTTGCCATGGAATCAGAGGCCTGTTCTGCCTTTCTGAGGTGTTAAGATGCATTTCGGGGGAAGGGTCCATAGGCCCTCATATGGCTTATTAACTGAGGGGTGTTACAGAGTGTTTGTTAAATATAACTAACAAAATATATATTGTGTGTCTGATTGGTCCAGACGCTACAGCACTTAGATGGGTTAAATGCAGAGCACAAATTCCGAGTATGAGTTACCATTCTTGGCCGTCACGTCACTCACTGCTGGTGCCTTTGCCGAACACAGGAGGTTAATCTAAGCACAACAAAGCTCAAAGGTTTGATTTGATTGGAGTCAGGCATGAGACATGAGTAGAGTGCAAAAAATAAAAAGGAATTCATACAATAAAGCAGGTTAAAATAAATTAAAATAAAATCATCAAATCAAGAATTCTCACAATACAAAAAAATAATAATGAATTAAGACGTCACACAACTGACTCACATTTTCAAAAATGTAGGGATCTGGGCCTGTATTCTTAAAGCTTCTAAGAATCCTCTCAGGACGCTCTTAATTTAGCTTAAACATTTCTTTGTAGGAGTCTTAGCTTAAGAGCGATTCAGGACCAATCTGAGAGCAACTCTGAGTGAGGAAAAGACAAAAATGTTCATCTTAGTGAGGAGGCGGGGCTAACCCCGTTGATACGTATAACAGTCTTTTGAAGACTTTGATTGGTTGGATGTCCAAGAAGGAAAAAAAGAGTGCTTTAGGGTTTATTATAAGCCTTCCTGTTTTACTGTACTCTCTCACACAAACACTTTATATATATGTACATATACTATATATATATATATATATATATATATTCTTACTTTTTTATTTACCATGCTGTTAATGTTGTACTTAAAGGTAAACACATTTCATTACACCAAATACACAAAATAATGTTCTTTTTAGCAACATCATATGACCCCTGGTGGGGTGACAACCGCATTCTAAGTGCCAGAGGTTGTTAAAATTGTTCACGCTTCACTTGTTTCTGGTTCTGTGCCTCCATCTCTTAAATTTGCTATTATTACTCCCGTTGCATTGCAACCAGCCGCGTATCTCTTTTGGAAGACCAAACAAAGTAGTTTCGCTTTCACAACGAAGCACACAGTGCCTTCACGACATGGCGGCAGCGGCAACAATACTACAGTGAGAATAAAAGTTACGCCTTCTTTCTTTGCGTGAACATTTGGGTGGCGTTATACAAATCTTCCCACATAGTGACTTAGATATGTGGGGGCGTGTTAGAACGAGGCGTTTTAGGTAGGTGTGGCTGACTCTTAACTTTTATAAAGAATATCTCTTTGGATTTGAGACTTTAGTCTTTGCAACTTTACAGATCTTCTTTATGCACCAAGAGCTTGTAACACTTCAAAGAGAAAGGAAAAATTGAAATCGCATCATATGACCCCTTTAAGAAACCAGGGGCTGATCCATTTAACTTTGATCATTTTCGTCCAATTTAAAATTTACCGTTTATCTCTAAGATAGTGGAAAAGTGTATTGCAATTCAAATTCATGAACATCTTTCTGATAATAATTTGTATGAACAATTTCAATCTGGTTTTCGTCCCCACCATAGCACTGAGACTTCTCTTGTCAAAATAACCAATGATCTGTTGCTGGCAGCTGACTCTGGGCTTTTAACCATACTTGTCCTTCTTGACTTGAGCGCTGCCTTTGATACTGTCTCACATAAGATACTTCTCAACAGGTTAGCTTCTATTGGAATTACTGGCACTCCTCTGTCTTGGTTTAGGTCGTGTCTTTCTGGATGCACTCAGCGTATTCAATTAAAAAGTTTCAGATCAAGAACATCTACAGTCACCACTGGTGTTCCCCAGGGTTCTGTTTTGGGCCCGCTTCTTTTCATTATTTATATACTCCCTCTTGGTTATATTTTGAGGAACATGGTATTCATTTTCATTGTTATGCGGATGACCCACAACTTTACCTGTCTGCCAAACCCACTGGTTCTTTTACTCCACCATCTTTGTCCAGCTGTTTAGCTGAAATTAAAGATTGGCTTTCAGCTAACTTCCTGAAGTTAAATTGTAACAAAACTGAGGCCCTACTTGTTGGCACTACATCTGTTTTGGCTAAATCTAATTGTTTTTTTTTGTACATTGACAATAATGCAATCTGTCCTTCCTCTCAGGTTAAAAGTTTGGGTGTTATCATGGATAGCACACTGTCTTTTGAAACTCAAATTAATAATATCACACGGACTGCATATTTCCACTTGCGTAATATTAACCGTCTCCGTCCTTTTCTCTCAACCAATAATACAGCAGTTCTTGTTCACGCACTAGTCACCTCACGTATAGACTACTGCAATGCCCTTCTCACTGGTGTTCCCTCTAAATTGCTACGTAAGCTCCAGTTGGTCCAGAATTGCACTGGCTTCCAGTAAAGTATCGAATTGAATTCAAGATCTTGCTACTTACTTACAAGGCACTTCATAATCTTGCACCCCAATACCTTACTCAACTTCTTCATGTTTACACCCCTTCACGTGCTCTCAGATCCTCAGCTTAAATTTTTCTTGTGGTACATCGGATTCGACTAACTAACTACTTATAATGTTTTATTGAGTCTTTACTGCACTTTATCTGTATATGCGGAGTGTTTGTTGTGTTTTTTTATTGTGTAGTGATTTGTATTTATTTTTATCTTTGCTTGCTTGTGAGGTGACCTTGGGTGTTTTGAAAGGCGCCATTAAATAAATTAAAAATTATTATTATTATTATTATTCTATAACCAAACTCACACCCGTCTATTTTCAGGACTCACAACCGCACTCTCAGAAAACATGCGATGTATGAACTGGACAGCTAGTTGTAGTACAGTGTGAGAGAGCTGTTCATGTGTGGTTTCACTCTGGGTAAGTTACAGCGATGGAGAACTGAGCTGTGCGTCATCTGAAGGTTTTAGATCCAGTCACTGTTCTCCACTGGAGCGGTTTCCGTCAGTTTTGTGTTCTGTGCGTGACTCAAATGCAGTGTCATGCGCGAGATGTAGAAAAGGATGAGAGTACATGCACGGGCTTGTATTCGAGATGCTACTGTAAGCTGCTGTTTAAACGGGACATTTTGAGACTCACACCTGTAAGGAAATGCAGTTGTCAATCCCTAAAACTGTGTGTGAACGTGGCCGTAGTAATGTAGTGATTACTTTCATTTCTGGCACTATGGCATTTTTAAACTGTGTCCGAGATGTTAGCGTGTCTCTAATAATATCGGTCACAAACATGATCACTGCACGATCTAATGTGTAGTGTCTTATTAACTCACTGTCATGCATTGTGCAAAACATTTCTTCTCGCTCTTCATGTTTCGTTGATTTTCTCCACTGCCAAAGAAACTCTTAAGCCTCTTAAAAGTCCTCGTCAGTACTCCTAACCATTTCAGACCTTAAGAGTTCTTTTAAGGGTTATGATGCTTTCTGAATTACTTTCCTCTTTACTAGGATCTTTTCTTTAATTTTAAGAGGAAACGCCCACATTTCTAAGAATTTTCTTAGAATTTTGTAACTAGGAGTAATCTCTGCACTAAGAATTTTGATGAATGTGGGCCCAGAGCTTACAGGTCACCTCAGAAGGATACATGGAGGGTTGATAGTAATCTCCTCACAAAAGGGAAAAGAACACTCGAACAGTACACAGTGGATACATGTAGCCAAACCATCAGCCCACCACAGCTTACATTAAACATATTAAAACAAACACGTACAGGGAAAAACACCAAAAGAAACCACAGACATAAGTAACCAGGCAGCTTGTCAGTGTAAATGGCACTGTCGTTGGCACAAATAGCCTCGTCGGCATGCCGACATATAGCGAGTACCACGAGTGATAGCCATGAAGTTCCTCAGTCCACTAAAAAACAAAGACAAATAAAGCCCATATCACCCTGTCCACTACAAAGAACATCTGCTAAATCGTCACCTGCTATCAGCCCCTACCACTCAATCACTTACACACCGCACTGGAAATGCAGTGTCGGTAAATGAAGCTCTGAATGATGCTCACCAGGTAGCACAAAACTGGTTCTTTTATAGCCCACATAAACAGAACTTATACACTCTTTCTGCGTGACCATCCACTTTAGCTTAGGTGGAATTCTGTAAAATTGATGGAATAAATAAAACCTAATTTATGGTTCAAATAGGCATTATTGTTAAAATAACATGTTCAATAATATGTAACTCAGCTGTAACTACAGTGTATTGTAATTGTTGGTTTTACTCAAACACTGGTGACAGAAAAGTGGAGGTTTCTGATGAGCGATCCAGGAAGAAAATGGCACAGTGCGAGAAATCGAAAATTACACTTTAGGTTTTCGACCCCTGGTGTCCAATGACAATATAGAAATACTGTGTTCTTGTTTTTAAGTAGATTTCTACTTTACTGGAGTATAAATGTGTCTGTTGACTTCAGTGCCCTTAATGAAAGAATGAACACTTCTACTCTTACAATTTCCACAGACATCTTTTTGTTACTAAAACTGTAAAACTAACAGCAGAAAATAACAAACTGCACAGATCACTGCATGACAGTGATGTCTGATTGTCAAACTAATGTGATGTGGACTGTTGCTGTGTGTGTTTGTAGATTGTCTGGCTGTATGGTGACAGAGGAAGGCTGTGGTTATGTGTCTTCAGCTCTGAGTTCGAACCCCCCACACCTGAGAGAGCTGGATCTGAGCTACAATCACCTGGGAGATTCAGGAGTCAAGCTGCTCTCTGAAAAACTGGAGGATCCAAACTGTTCACTGCAGATACTCAAGTATGTTGAGCAGCAAAAGTTTTCATGTTTTATTATTTGAACTCCTCAGTGTCTCTGTGTCTGATTGAAAAGTATGAAAAAAAAACACACACACAAACACACGTTTATATACATATATACACTCCAAAAATAAATGTATTAATTTATGGAACACTTAATCATCACAGTATAACACCAAGTCAGTTAAATCTCAGGGATGTCAAACTGGCTAGTTAGGAAGCATAAGTGATTGTGAATCAGTTTCTACTGATTTAGTCAAATGAAGTGACAACAGGTAGCGGAGTCCAAAGTATAATCCATATGCAGGGGGTTTTATTGAGCAACAGCAGAAATAAACAAATACCATAAGACCAAGAAAATATCAGTCCAATCTGTGAAACTACGCAAGGGATAATCAAAAGGCACAGTAGCAATTTAATTAATTCATTAAAATTAAGAGAAGCAGATTTATCAGTTGGTCCAAATAAGAGGATCTCTGTTTTATTATCATTAAGTTAAAAAAAGTTTAAAGACATCCAGATTTTTATGTCAGTCAGACACTCTGAAAGCGCAGGTAAAGCGCTCTTATTCTTTTGCAATGGCAGATAAATCTGTGTATCATCAGCATAACAATGAAAAGAAACACAATGTTTACTAAAAATAGATCCTAAGGGAAACATGTACAATCTGAACAAAAAAGGAGTAAGAATGGACCCTTGAGGGACCCCACATGTAAATGGAGCTGAATTTGATAAACATTCGCCAAGTTTAACAGCAAAACTTCTGTAGTTAAATAAGACTTGAACAACTGAAGGGCCACTCCTCGAACTCCAACATGGTGTTCCAGACGAGAAAACCAGGGGCCTGTTTCATAAAACAAGTTCACCAAATAAGCCAGGCTTATTTCAGTTAGTTTGAAGTCAGTTGATTTGGTTTCAGAAAGCAAATTTACCATAGCTCAAGCTCAGTCACTCTAGCAACTTATGCTGGGAAACTAACCTGGTCCGGGGCAGGCTAACCGTCAGGCTAAGCTGAGCTCCTCTAACACTGACCAATAGGAACGCAATGATAATACTGTAGGATTTCTACCCATAACAGACACTGATATGCTGGAATCATCCCAGCACATGACTCCAATATTCGGGGGGCGATTTCCTGTCAGCCTTGTCTCATCTACTCAGAGGAGTGATGACGAACTAATCCATTCAGGAGATAACACAGAGATCTTTTGTATCAGGACTGAAAAGCTCTTTCACGACATATGGATACCTCGTGATCGCTAATGTATGGACCCAGTGTAGGTACAGGAAGTAAATTAACTGACGCCCTCAGGCCTGCAACACGGGATCTATACGTGACTAACACAGGATTCCCCTCACATCCTGCATTCCAACAGAACCGTGCTCTGGTCGTTGCAACAAAGAAACAGAACTTACACAGACAATTCAAGAGACAATCATTTAAAAGTATAAAATGGCAACTATATTCACAAATAATATGTTGTATGTCTTATATATATGCTTGACGTGTTTCATGTAATCGGTACAACTTTAATCAGTGTTTATTACCTTCTTTTTAGGAAATAAGGTTATTGAAATCGGTGTGTGTAATATGTGAAGTTGAATCTTGAACGAATGGGCACGACAAATGCCGAATGTTGGAATGAAGTAAAATTTAATAGTGGGTACAAGACTCGCATTAGGAAACTTTATAAAAGTATCAACCAAGTCTGCGCAAAGATTTTTCTCATGTGATGAATTGAAGCCCCTTTGTTAATGTATGCACGCTCCGCCTTGCAACAGCGTCCGATTGGAAGATCGTGTCGTGGGGCGGACCAAAGGTCAGCCTGCTTAAAATGGACACAAGGCCCTCGCTTGGGGCTCGCTCGCTCTTTCTCGCTCAAGACCTCTGGCTGTCACTTTGGTGACAGCGCTACAAGCGCTCCCATGCTGTAACATCGCACAGCGAGACTCCAGAACTCAAACACTTCAGTTGAAACTCCGCGACTACCGATCTTCAAAGAACTTGAAGTCTTGCAAACTCAGACTTTTAGCAGAACTGCTCAAGCCTCTTCCGTCATCAAGAGACCAACCAATCCAACGAGGGCTTTCCCAAAAAGACGTCATCCAAACGTCCTGCGTGACCATCCACTTTAGCTTAGGTGGAATTCTGTAAAATTGATGGAATAAATAAAACCTAATTTATGGTTCAAATAGGCATTATTGTTAAAATAACATGTTCAATAATATGTAACTCAGCTGTAACTACAGTGTATTGTAATTGTTGGTTTTACTCAAACACTGGTGACAGAAAAGTGGAGGTTTCTGATGAGCGATCCAGGAAGAAAATGGCACAGTGCGAGAAATCGAAAATTACACTTTAGGTTTTCGACCCCTGGTGTCCAATGACAATATAGAAATACTGTGTTCTTGTTTTTAAGTAGATTTCTACTTTACTGGAGTATAAATGTGTCTGTTGACTTCAGTGCCCTTAATGAAAGAATGAACACTTCTACTCTTACAATTTCCACAGACATCTTTTTGTTACTAAAACTGTAAAACTAACAGCAGAAAATAACAAACTGCACAGATCACTGCATGACAGTGATGTCTGATTGTCAAACTAATGTGATGTGGACTGTTGCTGTGTGTGTTTGTAGATTGTCTGGCTGTATGGTGACAGAGGAAGGCTGTGGTTATGTGTCTTCAGCTCTGAGTTCGAACCCCCCACACCTGAGAGAGCTGGATCTGAGCTACAATCACCTGGGAGATTCAGGAGTCAAGCTGCTCTCTGAAAAACTGGAGGATCCAAACTGTTCACTGCAGATACTCAAGTATGTTGAGCAGCAAAAGTTTTCATGTTTTATTATTTGAACTCCTCAGTGTCTCTGTGTCTGATTGAAAAGTATGAAAAAAAAACACACACACAAACACACGTTTATATACATATATACACTCCAAAAATAAATGTATTAATTTATGGAACACTTAATCATCACAGTATAACACCAAGTCAGTTAAATCTCAGGGATGTCAAACTGGCTAGTTAGGAAGCATAAGTGATTGTGAATCAGTTTCTACTGATTTAGTCAAATGAAGTGACAACAGGTAGCGGAGTCCAAAGTATAATCCATATGCAGGGGGTTTTATTGAGCAACAGCAGAAATAAACAAATACCATAAGACCAAGAAAATATCAGTCCAATCTGTGAAACTACGCAAGGGATAATCAAAAGGCACAGTAGCAATTTAATTAATTCATTAAAATTAAGAGAAGCAGATTTATCAGTTGGTCCAAATAAGAGGATCTCTGTTTTATTATCATTAAGTTAAAAAAAGTTTAAAGACATCCAGATTTTTATGTCAGTCAGACACTCTGAAAGCGCAGGTAAAGCGCTCTTATTCTTTTGCAATGGCAGATAAATCTGTGTATCATCAGCATAACAATGAAAAGAAACACAATGTTTACTAAAAATAGATCCTAAGGGAAACATGTACAATCTGAACAAAAAAGGAGTAAGAATGGACCCTTGAGGGACCCCACATGTAAATGGAGCTGAATTTGATAAACATTCGCCAAGTTTAACAGCAAAACTTCTGTAGTTAAATAAGACTTGAACAACTGAAGGGCCACTCCTCGAACTCCAACATGGTGTTCCAGACGAGAAAACCAGGGGCCTGTTTCATAAAACAAGTTCACCAAATAAGCCAGGCTTATTTCAGTTAGTTTGAAGTCAGTTGATTTGGTTTCAGAAAGCAAATTTACCATAGCTCAAGCTCAGTCACTCTAGCAACTTATGCTGGGAAACTAACCTGGTCCGGGGCAGGCTAACCGTCAGGCTAAGCTGAGCTCCTCTAACACTGACCAATAGGAACGCAATGATAATACTGTAGGATTTCTACCCATAACAGACACTGATATGCTGGAATCATCCCAGCACATGACTCCAATATTCGGGGGGCGATTTCCTGTCAGCCTTGTCTCATCTACTCAGAGGAGTGTAAGGTCTCTGTCTTGTGAAACAGGCCCCCATAAGCTGTGGATTCACCACGTGAATTATGAAACAGAAATATTACAGAAGGATCTAAAGATCTCCCCCTTATCAGACATCATGAGGTTTGCTAATCACCCCCAGCACATGACTCCAATATTCGGGGGCGATTTCCTGTCAGCCTTGTCTCATCTACTCAGAGGAGTGATGACGAACTAATCCATTCAGGAGATAACACAGAGATCTTTTGTATCAGGACTGAAAAGCTCTTTCACGACATATGGATACCTCGTGATCGCTAATGTATGGACCCAGTGTAGGTACAGGAAGTAAATTAACTGACGCCCTCAGGCCTGCAACACGGGATCTATACGTGACTAACACAGGATTCCCCTCACATCCTGCATTCCAACAGAACCGTGCTCTGGTCGTTGCAACAAAGAAACAGAACTTACACAGACAATTCAAGAGACAATCATTTAAAAGTATAAAATGGCAACTATATTCACAAATAATATGTTGTATGTCTTATATATATGCTTGACGTGTTTCATGTAATCGGTACAACTTTAATCAGTGTTTATTACCTTCTTTTTAGGAAATAAGGTTATTAAAATGTGGTAATATGTGAAGTTTAATCTTGAACGGATGGGCACGACAAATGCCGAATGTTGAAATGAAGTAAAATTTAATAGTGGGTACAAGACTCGCATTAGGAAACTTTATAAAAGTATCAACCAAGTCTGCGCAAAGATTTTTCTCATGTGATGAATTGAAGCCCCTTTGTTAATGTATGCACGCTCCGCCTTGCAACAGCGTCCGATTGGAAGATCGTGTCGTGGGGCGGACCAAAGGTCAGCCTGCTTAAAATGGACACAAGGCCCTCGCTTGGGGCTCGCTCGCTCTTTCTCGCTCAAGACCTCTGGCTGTCACTTTGGTGACAGCGCTACAAGCGCTCCCATGCTGTAACATCGCACAGCGAGACTCCAGAACTCAAACACTTCAGTTGAAACTCCGCGACTACCGATCTTCAAAGAACTTGAAGTCTTGCAAACTCAGACTTTTAGCAGAACTGCTCAAGCCTCTTCCGTCATCAAGAGACCAACCAATCCAACGAGGGCTTTCCCAAAAAGACGTCATCCAAACGTCATTCCGGCGTCATCGCAACAGCCAATCAGCGAAGGAATTTCCCTCCAGTAGCCACGAGAAACAACTCCGCTTTCAGCAAAACGCAAGTACAAACAAAGCTCCTATCTGCTGAAATCGGTGCTGATGATTGATTTAAGCAGTAAACTTAAGAAAATATCTGCTTTGTGAATCCTCTCAGGCTGAATTTAAAACCACTCTTGAAAACGAGTTAGAACTTTGAAACTTCACGCAACTCCGTTAACTCATTCCTTCAATTTTCTGAGCTGTATATGTGTGTGTGTGTGTATGTGTGTTTTAGCTTAGTTTTGATGTAATCTAGAATAGCCAATAAAATTCGTGTTTCATTTATAAAGAATCATTGTCTGGTGTCGTATAATTTTAAAGTCAAAACCTTTGCCAAAGATCACGTTACCTCTCTAAGAGCTTACAAATTATCAAAGAACGTATTAGCCCGTGGCCGGGGAAAATAAATATAGTCAAATTGGTAATATACACTGACATTAACGTCTCGCTGGCCGAGTAGCTGATAGAGTGTAAACTATCAAATTTGAAATCAGTTTTTATCAGGTGGACTTCGAATTTTCAGATTCGATTCCTCTCAAAACCTGAATGAATTAATAATGATTAATTCCCTTATCAAGAATTAATGACAGTACAGTCCTTACAATACTCTCTCACATACAATTATTTTACTTTATCATCAGTCCAAAAATAAAAGTATACAGAAAATGCGACTTAAATAATAAATCAAATAAATAAAAATATAGGCTACAACCGACTGTATTTAATGTATTGTGCCCAAGATTTAATGACTTCGTTTTAAGATATATGAAAACATTTTAACATAGTTCATACTTGCGCATTCAGTTGATCAGCAGTTTCTAGCCATGCAGCCTTTCTCTCTGGATTTATGACAGATGTGCCTTTTATGGTTATTAGTAGAACATTAAAACATTACATTCTAAAATTATCCTTTAAAGCATTAAATTCACTAAATTAAAAATTAAAATAAATAATAGAAAACAGACTACATTTGAACTGGTAAGATGAAATTAGGGCTGTATTAGCTAGCTTTCATTTGATTTACAGTTACTGCTATCACAAAAATACACTTGTATGTAGATTTAAAATTCTACATGTGTTACATTTAATGTCCAACAACAAATATTTTAGCAAATGTATATTTTACTCAGAATTATTGCGCTCCTATTCTATTGCGCTCCGTCTGTCTAGCGTGCAGTAGCACTTGTTACTCATGACAGCAAAATGGATATATTTGCATGACTTTCTAACATTTACAGATAAAGAATATAACTGTAACAGTTATGCACTGAGGAAAACACAACATCTCAAATGCATTAAACAGCACAGATATATTTGCTGTTTGTCATGGTGGATCGATTTGATCCATGATAGACATTAAGGGCTGCTTAAGAATAAGCGTGCACATCAAATTATCTTGACTCATTGAACCTGGTTCAAATTAGTGAGATTGCGTGAACTTAAATGGTCATTTATGGAACCGCTTTAGCCCCGATTGATTTGTTAGGTTATTTCTCCGATGTACTCAGTGACATCTCCTCCCCCATTTAGCCTTTATTCAGTGGAGGTTAAAACATCTGCTGCACACACAGTAAGTATCTACACCAGTGGTTCCCAACCTTTTTCAACTCGCGGCCACACAACCAAACACATATGTTTCCGCGGCCCACTGCAAAACATTTATTTTTGTTGGGTTAATAACGGAGTACTCAGAAGCTAGATTGTTAACTGTCTTTATTGAATGAACTGGCAATGAACAGAAAATAACTTGGCATAACTTAGAAAATAACATGAAACAAACTTAGCTAAATGGATAACATGCAAGAAAATAAATAAATAAAAAACCTTCTGGCCTCATAAACTACAATCTTTGTCACTACGTATTAGCCCGTGGCCGGGGAAAATACATATAGTCAAATTGGTAATATACACTGACATTAACGTCTCGCTGGCCGAGTAGCTGATAGAGTGTAAACTATCAAATTTGAAATCAGTTTTAATCAGGTGGACTTCGAATTTTCAGATTCGATTCCTCTCAAAACCTGAATGAATTAATAATGATTAATTCCCTTATCAAGAATTAATGACAGTACAGTCCTTACAATACTCTCTCACATACAATTATTTTACTTTATCATCAGTCCAAAAATAAAAGTATACAGAAAATGCGACTTAAATAATAAATCAAATAAATAAAAATATAGGCTACAACCGACTGTATTTAATGTATTGTGCCCAAGATTTAATGACTTCGTTTTAAGATATATGAAAACATTTTAACATAGTTCATACTTGCGCATTCAGTTGATCAGCAGTTTCTAGCCATGCAGCCTTTCTCTCTGGATTTATGACAGATGTGCCTTTTATGGTTATTAGTAGAACATTAAAACATTACATTCTAAAATTATCCTTTAAAGCATTAAATTCACTAAATTAAAAATTAAAATAAATAATAGAAAACAGACTACATTTGAACTGGTAAGATGAAATTAGGGCTGTATTAGCTAGCTTTCATTTGATTTACAGTTACTGCTATCACAAAAATACACTTGTATGTAGATTTAAAATTCTACATGTGTTACATTTAATGTCCAACAACAAATATTTTAGCAAATGTATATTTTACTCAGAATTATTGCGCTCCTATTCTATTGCGCTCCGTCTGTCTAGCGTGCAGTAGCACTTGTTACTCATGACAGCAAAATGGATATATTTGCATGACTTTCTAACATTTACAGATAAAGAATATAACTGTAACAGTTATGCACTGAGGAAAACACAACATCTCAAATGCATTAAACAGCACAGATATATTTGCTGTTTGTCATGGTGGATCGATTTGATCCATGATAGACATTAAGGGCTGCTTAAGAATAAGCGTGCACATCAAATTATCTTGACTCATTGAACCTGGTTCAAATTAGTGAGATTGCGTGAACTTAAATGGTCATTTATGGAACCGCTTTAGCCCCGATTGATTTGTTAGGTTATTTCTCCGATGTACTCAGTGACATCTCCTCCCCCATTTAGCCTTTATTCAGTGGAGGTTAAAACATCTGCTGCACACACAGTAAGTATCTACACCAGTGGTTCCCAACCTTTTTCAACTCGCGGCCACACAACCAAACACATATGTTTCCGCGGCCCACTGCAAAACATTTATTTTTGTTGGGTTAATAACGGAGTACTCAGAAGCTAGATTGTTAACTGTCTTTATTGAATGAACTGGCAATGAACAGAAAATAACTTGGCATAACTTAGAAAATAACATGAAACAAACTTAGCTAAATGGATAACATGCAAGAAAATAAATAAATAAAAAACCTTCTGGCCTCATAAACTACAATCTTTGTCACTCACCTAATGCGAAGGTTGGTGTTGTTTAGCATTTATTAAGTGCTGTATGTCAGGTTGAAGTGAAGGAAGTTGCAAGCGGAGATCAGGCTCGACGTTAAGCTTATTCCGGTATTTTGTCTTGAGTGCCACCAATGCAGAAAATCCAGCTTCGCATAAATATGTTGTCAGAAACCTCAGAGCTTTGTCAGAAAGATCAGGATACTCGGAGAGAGTATGAATCCAAAAATCCGTCAAAGATTTTTGAAAAAACGTTAATTTTAAATGATGTTTTATTAACAAGGTTCAGGAGGAGCGCGTAATTAACACAAGTGGAGCGCACTCAAGTTAATCAACACCATGATATAAATACAGCTGACTTACCTCTATCCATTGACGGTTTATCAGCATCCCTCCTCCGCCCCATCTCCTCACTTCGAGTTCATACTACACTTATACGGGGAGGTACTCTAGGTTCGGGCCCTTCCCGAGCTCGGAGCCCTTCCCCG
Organism: Sinocyclocheilus anshuiensis; assembly: GCF_001515605.1. Lineage (NCBI taxonomy): Eukaryota > Metazoa > Chordata > Actinopteri > Cypriniformes > Cyprinidae > Sinocyclocheilus > Sinocyclocheilus anshuiensis. The sequence continues at coordinate 330,071 of NW_015539894.1, read as the reverse complement.
GACATACTTCAGCTAATTATATGTAAGCGTGAACTCGTGAAAGCACTGTCACAACATAAGTCAATAAGGCTGTCGTGCTCTTTTGCACTTAAACTTGCGACAGCTTCATCACACAAGTTTACAAATGGATTTTCAATCCAGGTAACCTGAACATCTGGAGATGGGAAGTAGTCGCGCAACTGGCTCTTCAGACCTTGGAGATGCTCTTCAATCAGCTGTGTAACTGAGGCTGGTAGGCTCATAGCTTCTTCTGTCAAAAATGCGACAAATTCTCAAATGACTCGAAGTTTGATTTGCAAATTCGTCCAGTCCACATGTCCAGTTTCTTTATAGTGGCTTCGATTTTATTTTGGACTTGAAACGCTGTCACTGATTTGCCTTGAAGACTCAAGTTCACTCCATTTAGGTGATTGAAAATATCAGAGAGGTAGGACAATTTTGCAAGCCACTCAAAATCACTGAGGCGGTCCGAAAGGGGAAATTTTGAGTCGGATAAAAAAATCCGTGCTTCGTTGCGTAATTCGAAGAGACGAGTAAGCACCCTGCCTCGTGAAAGCCATCGTACCTCAGTGTGTAAAAGAAGCTGAACATGATCACTTCTCATTTCTTCACAGAGAAGTCGAAACAAACGTGACTGAAGGGGCCTAGTCTTTATGAAATTGACTATTTTAACACGTCTGAGATCTGTGGGCATCTTCTTGGTAGCTAGTGCTTCTCGATGTAAACTGCAGTGGATGGAGCTCTTGAGCGGTGCAACTGATCTCACGCGCGCAACGACTCCGTTACGATGCCCCACCATCGCTCTTGCTCCGTCTGTGCTCAGACCCACACATTTAGACCAATCTATTCAATTTGAAACAATAAATGCATTCAAAATATCAAATATGGCTTCGGCAGTTGATTGAGTCGGCAGCGACTTACAGAAAAGGAAATCCTCTTGTAATTCTCCGTTATGTACATACCGTACATAAGCAACAAGGTTGGAAAGGTTTGCTATATCGGTCGATTCATCCAACTGTAGGGCATAAAAGGGACTCTCTCGAATGTTTTTAACCAACTTCTGAGTTATGTCATCTGCCATTTCATTTATTCTTCTCTCAACTGTATTATCTGAAAGTGGTCCTGCAGTCCCCTTCCACTGGGACCATAATTCAAATTCAAATTTATTTGTATAGCGCTTTTCACAATACACATTGTTTCAAAGCAGCTTTACAGAAAATGCATGTGTCTACATTACAATTTAGAGTGATCTGTTATCAGAAGTGAATGTGTCCAAGTAATGTTCATTTCACAAATTAACAGTTTAAGGTAATAGAATCAGTTAGCTAACATGAATTAATTTCAGGCAGAAGCTCAATAAAGGGATTATTACAAGTGTGATCATAATGATTACAATATAGAGAAATTTTGGCAGCTGTGCATGTCTATTCAAGTTGGGGTCATCTGGCGTCCTCTCAGGGGCCACATCATCTCTTCACAGGTGTTGGGTCATCACTCTACTTGCTTACTAATCCGATTGTGTCGGCCACATCTGGCATCACGAGTTAGTTTGCAGATCTGAAGTATGTGATTCAGGGTTTCTTTCGCGTGGCAGGCCCCACGACACATTAGCTCATCCGGGGACTTCTCCCTTCCTCTGGAGGCTCTTACTTTTGTATTGAGTACACCTCCTCGGAGCTGGATTCCCCTGAAGTGTAGTCTGGGGGAGACTTTACTGGGCTTGCCTACCCAGTCGTAACTCGCCGAGTGTATGTCGTCCGTTGTCATCATCCTGCCATCCGCAGAAGCTTTCATCATTTTCATCCACTCCACTTTAGCTGTTTCAGAGGATCACACCGTTTCTTTGCCAACTTTACATGGTAGATTTAACTTGCAATGCCTTGCAGAACCACGGGTTGCTGTCTTCAAGAAATAATGAAGAAATGTCTGAAGCAACCCCAAAGCCTTGGCTTCAGGTTCCTCCTGACAGGCCAGCAACGCAATACAGACAAAACTCTCAACGGAACCCTACTAGTATGACTTCAAGGGAATAACATGGAATTTCCTGCTCAGCTGAGGGACGAGAACATGAATCTAAAAAAAGAGAACGCGGATGAAAAATGAAATACTTGAAAGTAAGTACGGTACTAATAATGTATGTGTCTATATGTATGGGTGTGTGTACTGTAGGGTATCAGACCGAATCAGACAATTTAAGATTTGATCAAGAACATAGTTGAAACATGCGGAGCCGAATTCCACAGAGGCCCAAGACACAGGATGTTCGTAAATCAGATCCTGGTGCCACAAGCCTGAACCAACTAGCAGCTTTGAGTAGCTCACAGCATTTAAACAAAAGAACACTTATTGACAATTCCAAGGAGATTGTCAATTTTGGGGCAAGTAATCAAGATTAATGGTCAAAGAAATGCACACCATGACCATCACATGTAGACCAGTGATAGTAATCACATTCACAAGCTCTTCGGATTGACTTTTCCCCCACCTCGAAGACAAAGAACAGACTGAGATTCCTTACAGACCTCTTAACCTCTGGTCTTCACAGAACATGTGCACATACATCCACAGAAGGGCACAGAAACTGCCTTTCCATGCACCTAAATGACACTAAAAGGACTTGTGAGCAACTAATCATTTGTATGCATAACTCCATATCATGTATGTAACCCACACATTAGACTATCACGTTTTAATCATTTATTGTGTATGTATTTTGAGTAACTATTGAATAGTTTATAGGATTATATTCATGTTGGGTATGTATGAGTGTGAAAATTCTTGCTTGAAACGTTTCTTCCAATCAAATTGGTCAAGGCACCATTTGGGATGTGTCCAAAAGCCCAGTTTAAATACTCAGGACACCATCAAATCATTGCTTTTAGCGTCTAGCTTCTTAGCTTTAGCTTCTGGCCACTGCTTCAAGTCATCACTTTTAGCCATGCGGCTTTTTAGGCATAGCTTTGAGCTATGCTTTTTAGTCATCGCGCCCTTTTTACCCTTTTTGCCTTTTTCTAGCCGTGTTTTTCAGTCATCACTTTTTGTGCGCTCTTTGAGCGTGCTCTGGCTTACATGCCAGCTCCTCCAAAACCATGAGGAGAAACGCCACCTAGTCTCGTCAAACTTTACTTCTATTTCTTTACTTTAGTTTATTTTATTTTCCGTTGAGAGTTTCGTATTCTGAGTTAAGTTTTGCCTAACGCCGCATCTCCGAGTCCAACCTCGAGTGCCGTCTAAAACTTTAACCAGACCACAACTCCGCGTCGTCAGCCAACGCCCAACCACTGGCTTCCCAAGACTGAACTTCCAGCCAATCAGCAACCGCGGGAAACCCCCTGTTCTGCAAGGACGACAACAAAGGGAACCCCGGACACAGACAACGCAAGTACCTCCAGATACTAGCTGAACTAGTGCATTTAATATAATTTTAACCTCATTGAGGAACTCAATTCGAGGGTTAATTAAGTGATTGATGGTTGTTCAGGTCGATGCAATTGCACATATTGCTGTAAACTTGAGATTTCACATTTTCATTCTCTTAAACTAATTATTTCCTCACTTTCTCTCTTTCTGCAACTTGTGTGAATGCGTGTGTTTATGTGTTAGATTAGTTTATATGTCTTAGATTTATCCAATAAAGCTTTATTTATATTGAAAAGAGAAGTATCTTGTGTTTTGTGCTTACAAGTTAATGTCTTAAACTGCCGATCTTGTTACTGTGCTAATTAATAGTGTTTTCACTATACTTTGGATATAAATATCCATTGCAGAGTTGATGTTATACGGCTCGTTCAATGAATCGCTGGCCGTCTCAGTGATCAGCCGTAAAACAGTGATTCTGTCCAAATTCCCTTTAAAATCTTAAATGATTCCCTTTGAGCTAAATTGACCTGTTTCCCTTACAGTACTTATCTACTGTATATGTTTGTGCTTACACTTATACTGTATTTATCAAAATCTGTTCACATTTAATTTTACTTTCACAGAAATCCTACCTCTCCTTCTGGCTACAGAGCACTTTGTTGACTTTAATTTTATTTATGTATGTACATACGGTATTATTTGTTTGGGTTCAAGTGATGCTGAATATGTAAGTACTGTTTGCTGAGGACTTAGGTCTGTTCATACAGATTTGTTTTGCATTTCTGTGATGGGCTGAATAAAATGTAAACGCCCCTACATCTAAAGACTGCTAAGCACTGACAATAGAGGTGGGTCCGCCAAACTGGAAACTAGTCTCAAACACCTTGGGCCCCCCTTGTGAGGAGGTTCCGGACTGGACAGCCATCTTGTGGAGAGGCTCTGGAGTGGCGGCCATGAAGAGACGTGACTATGGGGTGGCGGCCCTCCTGTGGAGGGGCACCACATGACATAACAGAAACAGCGAACATAAACAGAAGCTCAACCATACTTGATGTGCAAGAACAAACTTCACTGGTTTTTACAGAAGCTCAAGCATGATGCGTAACACCCAAGAATGAACCCCACTGGTTCTCATACGTCAAGCAAGCATGCCATTACTGATGTGTGCGCTGATTAATGTTCATATGTGGTGGACCACCCCTTTAAAATATAGCTGTGATTGTTGTCCATTACAGTGGCAGTGAAGAGGGGATTGTTACATGTTACATGTGAATGTATTTTCTTGGACTGAAATATATGGAGGGCCAAATATATTTTTAAAATGCTTTTAAGTTTATAAACATTTTGAGGCTCCTCCTCTTTTGCCTCACAGTGCTTTGGTCCAAATGCCTGCTTTCCTCTTTTACATCACCTACACACACACACACGAGTCCGGTGAGAGAGAACAAATCAATAGTTGAGGAACTCTGGTAATTCAAAACTAGCCCAAACTATCTGCGTTTCGAGGGGGTCCCCCGGTAAAAATCGCGTTTCGGAGTCTAAAATACACGTTGTTGGCAACTCTAGACAAACATTTGTGTGTCTTTTTTTATTGCTGAAGTGTGTTGAAATGTCTTCTTCTGCGTTCTACTGTACGGACGTAAATTTACTTTCCCTTCAGCCTGAGGCTTATTCATTTCACTTTTGGTGTGGAAAAGGCTTTTATATTTGCCAAAAATAGAAATTTTTTATTTTAAAAACAAACAAGCAAGCCCTGTCCAGATTTAAAAAGTAACGCAAAAGTAACGTAACGTATTACTTTCCATAAAAAGTAACTAAGTAACGTAATTAGTTATCGACATGATGTCATAAGTCCACATTCCTGCATCTGTGATTCTTCTGAAGAAAGGTTTGTGTTTTTTTTAATAATTTAAAGTGTTTAAATCAATGCAATCTGTTCAGACAAGTTTATGGAGAACTGTGCTAATGATTAATGAATGTAACGTTATAATGTTTCTAGTTTTTGTGAGTGAACATGAGTAACAGAAAATGCATCTCATTTTGCTCCTTATGTTGAGAAGCAGTTCATCATAAACACACTGTTTGGTCATTGGCAATTATTGATGGACAAACATACATTTATTTATTTATTGAAATGCAAAGAGAACAAACAAACATTATTAATGTCAACTTAAAAACCAATCGCAACTGAATTGCCATTAAATATAATCTAAGTTTTAAATGCCAAATATAAATAAAAACAAAGTATTAAAATTCTGTATAATTTGCTTTCTATTATTATTATTATTATATTTATTTACTTATTTATTTATTCTTTTAAGTGCATTAACTCTCACTCTGACTGACTCCCTTACTAGTGTGCTGACTACTGAACTAGGGAGCTGATTGAGACACACAAAGATTTAGATTAGATTTATTATCTTTCTGTTAATTATTCTGATCTTAAACACAGAAAAACTCCTGCTGAAGCGACTGAGATCCACGTGACACGCTATTATAAAGATGGCGTTTATTAAAGACATGAAGATTGAAGAAGCATTCGGAGTCAAACATGAAGATACTGAGGAACAAACAGGTTGGTTTTCATTCTCAAAGCTGAACTCACTCATTTGATCCTTATTAAAATGTCCAACTCTACAGAAATTATGAAGTGTTGATGAAGTGGATGATCTGAATCATGCAAGATTGTAAACACTTTAATAACAGTCTAACTTGGAGAGAAATATATAAATTAGTATCATTGTCATATCTGTGAAATCTAATGATAACGTCCCTCAGTGGAAGCATAAACAATGAGAAAAGCAGAGGACCTAATACTGAGCCCTGTGGCACACCATACTTGTGTCTGATGAGACACCTCTCCAAATACAAGTGGTAGCAATCTGACAGGACCTAAACCAAGTTAATTCTTGTCCACAAACACCAACATAATTCTCAAGCTATTCAAGAGAATGTTGTGGTCTATGTTGTTGAAAGGTCTAATACCACAAGAAGAAAGATGTAACTCGTGTAAGTAATGTTTAAAGTGCTGCATTGGGGCTTAAATCCTAACTGTTTTCTGCCAAACTGAGCACGGTGAGAGGACGTTATTTTTCTAATAGTTTAGGCAGGAATGACAAATTTGGGATGGGTCTATAACAGGGTTCCTCAAATCCAGCCCTGGAGGGCCACTGTCCTGCAGAGTTTAGCTCAAACCCTGATCAAACTCACTTACCTGCAATTTTCTAGTAACTCTGAAGACCTTGATTAGTTTGTCCAGGTGTGGAACTAAAATTTGCAGGGCACTGGCCTTTCAGGGCTGGATTTGAGGAACCCTGGTCTATAATAAACCAGGTCTCTTGGGTCAAGTGATAAGGTATTTAATAACTCCTAGCTTTCATGGACTACACCACTTTTTTTTTTATTTATTTTTTTGAAATATGTTCTAAAAAAGGGAACAGTTAACAATAGTGTTGTAGAGTTGACATCCACTGGATTGTGGAGAATGCGTTAAATCTGTGTTATTCTCTTAAATCACAGCATTTATCTGCATTACTAATATTAGACGCTTATGATCAGCAGCACCGCTCATCATAACCAGCATGAAAGCATTTAAAGTACACAGCTAAACCCACTAAAAAAAGAACAAGCAATGAAATGATTACACACCGCTGGCAATATCCCATACCATTTACAGAAGTTATCACCCTGGCATCACTGCCATTTGCCAGAACAAAGACGTACATTTTTTATAATTCACAGAATATTATGACTATGAACACATAACTCACAAAGAGAGACCTACTAGAACTTGTTCTCCCAGTGACGGACAACCACCTGCACACCAAACAATTCAGGCTTGACAGCCATGCTTCTCACGGGAAGTGATGTTTCTAGAGGTGAAGCACCCCCTATGGACTTAGCAACAGTAACACAAGTGTTTACACCAGAGTCTAAGGGTGCGTTCACACTTGTAGTTCGGTTCATTTGGTCCTGGTCCGCTTAGCGTTCACATTGGCATTTTTGACAGTGAACCTAAAGACATAGTGATACGTTCACAACCTGATTGGTCGGCTTTAATGATGTATATATCGTGACGGAACTCACCGAACACCCCAAACAATAGCTGTGTTAGACTTAAAGCGGCATTTTAAGTCGAACACACCTAATGCCGTCTGCTGGACTAAGCGCGCTCATTCTTGCGTGTACATATAATTTTATTTTCACCACCTGCAAACTCACGAAGAGCTCATAAAAGGCCCGTTACCTCATCGTTGCTCCACGTTTGCCCTCTGCTCATTTTGTTTTGGTTACACCATGTCGTCAAATCATGTCATATAGCGTCGCATCTTGTCATTACTTCCTGTTTTTGGTTGGTTAAGAAGTATTTGGTCCGTGTTGCATTCATATTTCATTCAAACCGCACCAGAGTTCATTTGGAACCCATCTTTTAAAAAAACCCTATATAAAGCAGGAGAGATTTGATTTGTTTTTTTCTAAATCATTTATATAAAATAAATAAATAAAAAACCCTTGCTATGTGTACCGTGTAGACTTAACTGAGACTCGTCACCGCACCTTTTGCTCTCTTGTTGGTCTGATTGCTTCTATTGTTCTCATTTGTAGGTCGCTTTGGTTAAATGACTAAACGTAAATGTATTTTAATTATTGCTCATATATTCTGTGGAGAAACTGAGATGAAATAAGATTTATATATACACCATGATAATGATTCAATTTTAGTTGGTAGATCTTTCTGCAACCACAAACTTAATTTTTAACAACAAATTCTAAATAAGGTTGAAATATTCAACAGTTCTTTACTATCCTTTGTAATATGAAGATCAAGGGAGTATATCTATATTATTCTATTTTGAAATAAGCCAACCTTGTTAAAAAAGCACAGTGGTATTAATAGCTTTGGGAATCTGTGATTTATCCTTTGAAACAACCCTTTATCTGATCATTTGAACGTGTTTTCTGGAAGTGAACGTCGGAACAGGACTTTTATTTTGGCGAGGCGGCGTGACGTCATAAGGCGGCGCTGCGCGATTCTGCTGAAGAAAAAGGTTTGTGTTTTTCATCTTTTAAAGCGTTTAAATCAGTAAAACCCGTTCATAAAGTTTGATAGAGTACCTATACATTGATTAATTATTTTTAATGTAACGTTATAATGTGTCTAATAACGTTAATGGACAGTTTGTTGTTGTTGTTGTGTGAGAAAAGCGCATCCACTCATGAATCACAGAAAAGATGCGTCTGATTTCGCTCCCTATCTAGTGAAGCAGTTCATCAGAAACACACTGTTTAGGTAATAACTTGAAGAAGCTTTCAGAGTCAAACATGAAGATACTGAGGAACAAACAGGTTGGTTTCCTCGGTCATTCATCTCTTTATCTCTATTTTACAGAGGAAAAATACTAGGTAGGAGGGAAAATTAAGTCAATGTTTTTTGTTCTCTTGCAGATGTTTCCCCAAGAAACTTTACATTCGATCGCAAACCATTTCAGATCTTTGCAGGCTTTCTCGGGGGAACGCATTGACTAATTATTTTAGTGTTTTTTCCTCCACCATGTACTATTTACACACAACTCGTGACAAAATCACTGACGTCACCAAATAAATGAGGAAAAATAATAAATAGCCACAACAATGAAAATTATTCCTTTCTATCACTTCATTATACAGGAGTATCTGGCAAATACATTCATTTTGCAAAAAGCAAACCATGAGTGAAATGTGAGTGATTAACTGTCTATAATTGATCTTTATCAAAGCACTTTATCAAATCGGGGCTTTATTTCCAGGCACACTAATCAAATTAATTGAGTAACCAGATTTTGTGTGTGTGGTAATAAAAAATAGACCTAAGCAAAGACTTAAGCCTTTAAAATATAAACAATAATTTTATGTACTTAATGCATTATAACGATTGTCTGCAGAGGGCGGAAAACCTCCTGGGGTCGACAGCTGCCGGTGCCATCACTTTTTACAAATTTAAAAAATGTTCCTGATATCATCAAAAAGAACTTATAATGCTCTGTTATTTTTGATTGTACATATAAGTGTAATACATCCCAGATAGCAAATTGGTTGTGGGCCTTATCTGGTTGAATGTAGGCTGTTATTATGGCCCACATACCTCCACGGCCCACTCCCCTGGAATGGCCCTTAAGCTGCTTGCCTGAAGAATGCCAGAACCAGGCCTGAAGCAGACCAAAACTCACCCGCAACTCCACAGTGTCCCCAGAAATCAGCCATAACTGTAATGAGAAGCAGGTGAACGTCATTATGCACTTGCCCTGCTTACTCACCGCTGGTCTCCGACTGCTCTCTCCCGCTGCAGACCCCACTAAACCACGCCCCCCTTGCCACACTTACATCTTCTGAATGAGTCACAGCTTGAGAGGATTTTTCTCTGGGGTCTGGGTGTTTCATGATGCCACGGTGCCTGCAGTGGGTGGTTTTGTCCAAACCGCATAAACACATTTCATTACAGCAAATACACAAAATACTGTTCTTTTTAGCAACGTCATATGACCCCTTTAAATACACCCCGTCTACAGGACGCGAGCGGCGCGGTACGACACGACAAAATGCTAGGTTATGAACTCATTATAATCAGTGATGCTACACTGGATGCGGCGGCGCATTAACTCCTCGTCTGCACGTGCTCTCTTTGAAATAGGAATCGTTCCCACATTTCTTGTTAACATCTTTCATTTATCGCTGTCTCGTTTGTATTTGGTCAGTTTGGAGAAAGCCTCACCAAACCTGACCAGCCAGGTGTTTGCGATCATGAGAACTTGAAGACACTTGTACAAACGCGGATGGGTGACATGAATGGAGATGGCTCCAGATCAGTGATATAGTATTTGGTTTCCCAACAAGGTCCATCGCCCAACACAAAATTAACTTGCTGAATGCAGAATAAACTGTATTTTCCTGCGCTCAAACCTGCCAATCTAAAGGAAACGCTGTGTATGGCGTTTGAGGTAATTTGTGAATTAGCATAGACTTATAGTCTAAATAAAACAATTTGCAACTATTACTGTTATTACAGTTGTATGCAAAACATTGTATTATGGTTGTTATAGAGTGCGTGACGTCACGTGCACTACCGCCGGTGACAGTAGACAACTGCAGTGCCAACCAACCACCGCGGTGACCGTCACAGCCCTACATGTGAATATACTATTCAGCGAAATATTCCTACTTCTATTATTGTGATCTAGTGAAAGCAGGTGAAATAACTACCTTAAACAATACAATTGATTTAAATGTTTATATGGAGGCCATAAAGACACCATTCTTCACCCAGATTGCAGGCACAACCTCAACTTCTTCATTGTCAACAAAGCTGACTGTGTGGCACATGATTTCTGCAAGCAAAACACAAATGTGAATAAACAACTTATTTTAAAAATTAGGTAATATAAAGGCCAATACAGAAAAGCAATCATGACTCTTAGTTGTCATACTTGTGTAGATTGTGTCCAAGCATACCACAAAATCTCCATTTACAATACTTTTTAATTCCTATTAATTCCTTTTCCCCCAGATTCAAACATCTTATTGACTCTTTTAACAGCCCTTTTTCATGTTACTTCACTCACTGTAAGACCACATGTTTTCCGTTATGCACTGTAAATGGGGACTGAGAATAATTGTAGTACCTTTAACATAAAAACAAATGAAATCCAATGACAGAAAAGAGTTAAACACGAATAAAAAGCCAATCAAGTAAGGCACTGTAGAAGAATGGGTGAAACCTACATGTTAACGTTAGTTGAGATTTTAAAAAAGCAGAAACACGCTGTTTTCGTGCCTGTATCTTGGTGTTGGGAAGTCGTGGCCTAATGGTTAGAGAGTCGGACTCGTAACCCAAAGGTTGTGGGTTCGAGTCTCGTACCAGCAGGGATTGTAGGTGGGGGGAGTGAATGTACAGCGCTCTCTTCCACCTTCAATACCACGACTGAGGTGCCCTTGAGCAAGGCACCGAACCCCCAACTGCTCCCCGGGCGCCGCAGCATAAATGGCTGCCCACTGCTCCGGGTGTGTGTTCACGGTGTGTGTGTGTTCACTGCTGTGTGTGTGCACTTTGGATGGGATAAATGCAGAGCACTAATTCCTAGTATGGGTCACCATACTTGGCCACATGTCATGTCACTCACTCACTTTAAATGAAAATGAGCTGCTGCTCCCCACCCCCTTTTCCAGAATAGGGCGGAGCCTTCATAGCTTGTACCTCAGATACTCTGACAAAAAAAACATCTGTTTGGTTTTGATTATCATGTATATCGCACTTAAATCATGCGTTTTAAAGCCATATCAGCTTAAACTTCTGATATAGTGTCTGATAGAGTGCACAGAAAGCGGCTGTCACACGGCATGTGAGCACTAATTTTCACTTTCACACACAAGTTTGTGTTAAAAACACGTAATTTACAAAAACAAAGTCGGTTATGTGTGTGAAGTTAAACAGCTGGGAAAGAAAGTGCATATGTGTATTAAGTGACAGCAGTGTAATATACAGTACCTACTGCTGTCTACGCTGTTAATATGAGCCAAACAATAAAATAAAAGCAGAAAATCACTCACTGTTCTTGAATGAATAATTTCTGTAGTTCTAATAAGAAGACTTTTAAATGCTCTAGCATGAAGATAAACAATGTCGGACTGTTTACAGCTAACTCGGGGCGGGTCTATGCTGATACGGCGGTGTCAGTCAGCGGCAGTGGGCGGGACCTGAGCAATGTGACATCACTTTGTACAGATTCTGTGAACGGCTTGTTCTGAGACACTGCTTATGATTTATGGGGATTAAAAATAAGGAGCGGTGGATTTTCATCATTATAGGGTGGTTGTGTTCACACACTGCCAACACAAGTTTATGTTCAAACAACATGTAAAAGTGAATTTTGCATAATAGGGGCCCTTTTGTCAGTAACAACTTGAAAATTTATTAGAATATCAGACTTGCCTTGTTTTGGTTTTGTATATTAAAAACCCACTTTAATCTTTCCTGAACATGTGTTGACTCCATTCTTCTTTTTAAATCAAGGGACCTGTGGTATATTTTTTTGACCACCCACAGGATCCCAACCCAAATGTGTGCAGTGCTCTTCTGTGGGTTTTTATGAAGGGTAGTATTTGGGATGTGTCCTAAAGAAAGTTAAGAGTTAACAGTATTAAGAAGAGGTTCTGGGATTACAGGTCTAAATGTTTTCATGTCTGTTGCTTTGTGCCGTTAAACTGGTGTTCACTTGTTTTTGATTCTTTTCACCCTAGACCCGATAACGCTGAAAGAGGAGAGTCAAGAACTGAATGAAATGGAAGAGAAAAACTTCATGCCTGGTGAAGAATCATTTAGTTACTCACAGACCCATAAAACAGAAGCTAGAAATCTTAATACCCACATGACAATTCACACTGGAGAGGAGCCGTACACCTGCAAACTGTGTGGGAAGAGTTTCTCACTAAAAGGAAATCTTAAGACTCACATGAGAATTCACACTGGAGAGAAGCCATTCAAATGCTGTCAGTGTGGAAAGAGATTTACACAGAAAAAAACCCTTTCAGTCCACATGAGAATTCACACTGGAGAGAAACCTTACACCTGCAAACCATGTGGGCAGAGTTTCACTCAAAAACAAGGCCTTAAAGGCCACTTGAAAATCCACACTGGAGAGAATCTGTTCACATGCCCTCAGTGTGGAAAAAGTTTTACACAGAAAAAAAACCTTGATACCCACATGAGAAATCACGCTGGAGAGAAGCCTTACACCTGCAAACTGTGTGGGAAGAGCTTCTCACTAAACGGACAACTTAAGACTCACATGAAGATTCACACAGGAGAGAAACCGTTCACATGCTCTCAGTGTGGAAAGAGTTTTAAAGAGAAAAGAGGTCTTAATGTCCACATGAGAATTCACACTGGAGAGAAGCCGTTCATCTGCTCTCAGTGTGGAAAGAGTTTTAAACAGAAAAGAGATCTTAATGGCCACATGACAAATCACACTGGAGAAAAGCCTTACGAATGCAAACTGTGCGGGAAGAGCTTCATGCAAAAAGAAAATTTTAAGACTCACATGAGAATTCACACTGGAGAGGATCCGTTTGTTTGTGATCAGTGTGGAAAGAGCTTCAGATGTAGAGAATACCTTAATCATCACATGAGGATTCACTCAGGAGAGGACTGTTTTATATGTCATCAGTGCGAAAGGAGTTTCACAGACAGGAATCAACTTGAGAATCATGTAAAAATTCACATCGGGGAGAAGCCTTACATGTGCCATCAATGTGGAATGAGTTTCACAAACCGAGCAAACCTGGAGGATCACATGAGAATTCACTCTGGAGAGACACCTTTCACCTGCAAACTGTGTGGAAAGAGCTTCACAATTAAAGGAGACCTTAATATTCACATAAAGGTTCACTCTGGAGAGCAGCCTTACAAGTGTCATCAGTGTGAAAAGAGTTTCTCAGACAGGAATCACCTTGAGAGTCATGTAAAAGTTCACATCGGGGAGAAGCCTTTCTTGTGCCCTCACTGTGGAAAGGGCTTCATATACAGAGCAAACCTTGAGTATCACTTAAGAATTCACACTGGAGAGAAGCCTTTCACCTGCCCTCAGTGTGGAAGGAGCTTCACGGTTAAAGGAAACCTTAAGCTGCACATGAGAGTTCACACTGGAGAGAAACCTTACAAGTGTGTTCAGTGTGACACGAGTTTCACATATCACATAAGCCTGAAACAGCATTTGCAAAATAATTGTGAAAAGAATTTCTCGTTTTCCTTCGTGTGACAAGAGGTTTTGAAAAAGGTGTAATTTCAGCAACCATCTGTGCATTCACTCTGGGGAAAGACAATTTAATTGTGATCAATGCAATAAAATCAACACACTTATCCATATGCAAAGTCGTGTAAATGTGAGAGCCTGTTTGTGTTCTTAGGATGACAATAGTAAATGCATATGTAGGACGGCCGCCTCAGTGCTTGGCTCTCCAGTGTTTGTACTGTTTTTGTTTTTCCTGTTTTTTGTTTCTCAAACAAGATCAGTTTTACCAGGGATGAACTGCTGAACACTCGGCAGAACACACCACAGAATCTTCTACCGGATTTCGATTATTCGGACGTTTTGCTGAACGTTGTAGTTGGCGGAGCAGCGGCGCTGATCAAGCGCTTCAGGACGCGCAGACGGGGGAAGCGAGCAGGCGCGCTCGTGAAGCTCAGACAGCGTGGATTCAGGACGCCGTTGCGTAGCATCCATCTGGCCAATCTCCATTCTCTACCCAACAAAACGGACAAACTTCTTCTGCTCTCCCGGACAAACAAGGATTTTTCAAACTCTGCGGGGAAATCGCGCGGCGGCGGGACATGTTTTTACATCAACGAAAGGTGGTGTACAGATGTTACAGCGTTAAAGAAGATGTGCTGTCCCGATCTAGAAATGCTCTTCATTAACATTAACTCATTAACTGAGCCGTTCTATTCGCCGCGGGAGTTCCACTCGTTCATTCTCGTGAGCGTTTACATTCCTCCGCAAGCGCACGTGAGCCTGGCTTTACAGAAACTCACTGATCAGATCACAGAGACAGAGCAACAACACCCGGACTCTGTTTTAATAATTCTCGGGGACTTTAATAAAGCAAATCTCTCCCGTGAACTGCCAAAATACAGACAGCATGTTACA
>NW_015539894.1:314225-314772 GCF_001515605.1 Sinocyclocheilus anshuiensis | reverse complement strand
CAGAGACTGTAACATCATATATCAGTTTCTGTGAAGATATGTGCATTCCTACCAGGACTCATTTAACCTACAACAAGGACAAACCATGGTTCACTGCAAAACTCAGCTCCGTCAAGCCAAAGAAGATGCTCGCAGGAATGGGGACAGATTCTTGTATAAACAGGCCAAATACACACTGGAAAAGGAGATCAGAGTGGCAAAGAGGGATTATTCTGGAAAGCTAAGGAAGCAATTATCTTACAGTGACTGGAAAGGTCTGAAATACATCACCAATTACAAGACACCATCCAACAGCACTGTGGAGAATAAACAACTGGCAGACTATCTGAACGAGTTTGTGCGAATTCCCCTCATGCTTCAAACGCTCCACCATCATCCCCGTCCCAAAGAAACCCAAAATTACTGGACTTAATGACTACAGACCTGTGGCTTTAACGTCTGTGACCATGAAATCATTTGAAAGACTAGTTTTGGCTTATCTGAAGGACATCACTGAACCCTCACTGGACCCCCTGCAGTTTGCCTACAGAGCAAACAGGTCTGTGGA
>NW_015539894.1:311193-312268 GCF_001515605.1 Sinocyclocheilus anshuiensis | reverse complement strand
CTCTTCTCCCTGTACACCAACGACTGCACCTCTAAAGACCCCTCTGTCAAGCTCCTGAAGTTCGCAGACGACACCACACTCATCGGCCTTATTCAGGACGGTGATGAGTCTGCTTACAGACAGGAGGTCGAGCAGCTGGCTGTCTGGTGCAGTCTCAACAACTTGGAGCTCAACACGCTCAAAACTGTGGAGATGACCGTGGATTTCAGGAGAAACCTCCCTGCACTCCCCCCACTCACCATCATGGACAGCACTATGACTGCAGTGGAGTCATTCAGGTTCCTGGGCACCACTATGTCTCAGGACCTGAAGTGGGACAATCACAATGAGTCCAGCTGAGGAAGTTCAACCTGCCACGGACCCCTCACATCCAGCACACTCCCTCTTTGAACTGTTGCCATCTGGTCGACGCTACAGAGCTCTGAGCACCAGAACGGCCAGACACAGGAAGTTTCTTTCCTCAGGCCATCCATCTCATGAACATTTAACAATAACTGTGGAACACATAACACTATTATACATTATTTATTTAACACACGTTCTTATTACATTTCAAATTTGCACATATCATACCTGTACATATATAATTGTCTATATTATATATTGTGTTTTTGCTATTTTGTACATTGTCTATTTTGTATATTTGTATCTTATTCTTTTTATTATCTGTGTCTTTTCTTGTCACTGTCATTCTGTTGCACTGTGGAGCTTCTGTCACTAAAACAGATTCCTCGTATGTGTAAACATACCTGGCAATAAAGCTCATTCTGATTCTGATATGTTTGAAATCAAGTCACACCGCAGCTAAATGTGAGCTTGATTGTTCACCTCATTTACCACTTCTTTTATTTGCATTATTGTTTTATTATATATTACATCTCTTTATACATTACTTAACCTTGAGCCTTATTATTTTCTTTTGAGCATGTTTACTCAGTGGTGGACCGTAACGAAGTAGTTTTTCTTCGTTACTGTACTTAAGTACATTTTTCAAGTATCTTTACTTTACTGGAGTAGTTTTATTTTGAGTAACTTTTACTTTTACTTCACTACATTCCAAAGTATAAGATCGTAC
>NW_015539894.1:307911-310897 GCF_001515605.1 Sinocyclocheilus anshuiensis | reverse complement strand
TAAATAAAATAACTCATGCACGTTCATCTTCCCCGCTGCTGTAAAGTTAGCAGTTCTACTAAAATGCTATGCATTTAGCCCTATGTGACGTCTGTTTTTAAATTGTTAATGGATCAACTAGCCGAGTAGACAAATATAAATGTTTATTCAACCATGCTGAAAATAAGTCAATAACGTTAGCTGATGCTAACTGTCTAGCTAACGAGCTTGCTGGTGCGAAAATCCCAGGTATTTTGAGCAGTACGTTTATAAAAAAATATATGCTAATATAAAATGAAATGATAAAAGTAGCCTATATAAAACTTCAAAATAAACATTCATCTATCGGTACTTTTTACTTAAGTACATAAAAAATCAAGTACTTTTGTACTTTCACTCGAGTAAAATTGAAAACTGAGTACTTTTACTGGAGTAATATTTTATTATACGGATCTGTACTTTTACTCAAGTACTTGATTTGTGTACTTCGTCCACCACTGTGTTTACTGCAGTGAGAACACCTGACCATCTTCTTTGCTATAGTTTTACATTTTAAATGGTTGAGGTAAACATCTTTTAATTTAGATTATGTAGAGGTGTTGCTAATTGTAATATATGTTGGTCAGCTTTTCTGCAATGTCTTTGTGGGGTGTTTTGAATGTGCTGTAAAAGAGGGATATTTCCGGGGATGGCTCCAGTCGGGGACAAAACAACAAAAACCAGGACTGTCCACGAAAGTACATTCCTCTCAAAAAGAGACATGCTCATGTTGGTATTGTTTGTGTCAACATATACAGAAGCAAGAAAAAGTTTGTGAATGCTTCTGAAATGATTTAATGGCATATGTTCAATAAAGACATTACATTCACAAAACTCGAAAAAGTTACTACCTTGTTGACCTGGATGACCCCACAACTGATTTCTGGGTTTCATGAGTCCCTTGTTTGTCCTTAGCAGTTAAACCGTCCACAGTTCTTCAGAAAAATCCTCTAGGTCCTGCACATTCTTTGGTTTTCCAGCATCTGCATGTGTGAATCTTTTGAATCCTTTACAACCATACTAACTGTATGGTTTTGAGATCCATCTTTTCACACTGAGGACAACTGATGGACACACACATTACTATTACAAAGGCTGGAAATGTTCACTGATGTACCGACTGAACAGAATAAAAGAAATGCATTAATGTTTAACAAATAATCCAGCAACCCCCCTCACCCCTCTCACCCAAGTGGAATTAACAAAGACACAACACAGGGATAAGACAATTTACAATGTAAAAGGAATGTAACATTCCAGTTTTCATTTGTAGACATCATTTATAGACATATCTTGCAATGAATAAAAGGGATTGTTCACCCAAAAATGAAAATTACCCTATGGTTTACTCACCTTCAAGCCATCCTAGGTGTCTATGACTTTCTTCTTACAGGCTAATACAATCGGAGTTCGGCTCTCTCAAGCTTTATAATGGCAGTGGGTAGTGTTCCAGATTTTGAAGCAAAATAAAGTGTGTCCATCCATCATAAAAAGTACTCCACATGGCTTCAGGGGGTTAATATAGGCCTCCTGAAGCTAATCGATGTGTTTGTGTAAGAAAAATATCCATATTTACAACTTTATAAACCATAATCTCTAGCTTCGACTATCAATGCTCCACATGGATTGATTGAGGGCAGTATGGAGTATCACAAGGCTCAGTACAAGGACCGTTGCTTTTCACATTACCCTTGGGAGATATCATCAGAAAACATGGTGTTAGCTTTAACTGTAACGCCTGTTTCACACATACTCCGTCTGCAGTGTGTGTGCGTTGCATTTTTTATTTTACGCACCCATGTTAACGGATTAGCGCTTTCACACTGCACGCGGTTGCGGTCCGTCAGTGCGTTCCAGGAGCGGTGCGTCTGCAGCAGTGCAGCGATCGTTTACGCATGAGTCTATTTTTGCTGTGCTGCACGTGCTGAATTAAAGCGACAGTGCATTGTTCGTAGTAAAAATGAACATGGATTGACACGGAAATGTAGTAATTTCACAATAAATAGATATAATTAAAGTCTACTGTGTTTCACAGGCTTTTTGGCTAGGTTTAAAACAAAGAAAAGTGCACTTTTAGATAAACAAGGCAACATATGCACTTGTGTAGAAAACAAAGTTTTTTAAGACCCACGGGACTGTTTGTTTTAAATGTAAAAGGCACGAGAGCTGACTGTTGCTGTCAGTGGTAAGTTTTAGTTTAAAATATTTGTGATAACCTAACACAAGAAAGCTGTGTTCAAATGTGTTTCCACTTGCTTGAGCAACTTAATATAAATCTAGAAGCCAAATGCATTTAATACGCTGTTTATATTAATTGAGTTTAAACGTGAATATGTCTATGGAAGATTGTGGAACTGTACTGTGATAAAAGAGGATCACAATGCTGAAAAAGCTCTTTCAGTATAGGCTAACTACGTTTGGATTTGAAATCAAAATAATGGATAAATGTAAACAGCCGCGGATCAGGAGCGGACTGCAAACGCGTCCTGTGTGAAAGCGCAATGAGTCCGTATGTGTTACGCATATGTAATGCACACGGACTGCATACGCACTGCAGACGGAGTATGTGTGAAACAGGCGTTATGCTGATGATACTCAGCTCTATATTTCTTTGCAGCCCGACGAAACATACCAATTTGCAAAACTAATGGAATGCATAGTTGATATAAAAATCTGGATGACTAGTAATTTCCTGCTGCTAAATTCTGAAGAAACAGAGGTGGTAATTATTGGATCAAAAACCTCTGCATGTAATAACCTAGAACACTGTCTAACACTTTATGGCTGCTCTGTCAATTCTTCGTCATCAGTTAGGAACCTAGGTGTGCTATTTGATAGCAATCTTTCCTTTAAAAACCATGTTTCTAGCATTTGTAAAACTGCATTTTTCAAATCTTAAAAATATATCTAAATTACGACCTATGCTCTCAATGTCAAATGCAGAAATGTTCATTCATGCATCATGACC
>NW_015539894.1:305383-305731 GCF_001515605.1 Sinocyclocheilus anshuiensis | reverse complement strand
TCAGAAACAATGTTTGGATTTGAAATCAAAATAATGGATAAATGTTGTGTTTGTTGTAAACAGCCGCGGATCAGGAGCGGACTGCAAACGCGTCCTGTGTGAAAGCGCAATGAGTCCGTATGTGTTACGCATATGTAATGCACACGGACTGCATACGCACTGCAGACGGAGTATGTGTGAAACAGGCGTTATGCTGATGATACTCAGCTCTATATTTCTTTGCAGCCCGACGAAACATACCAATTTGCAAAACTAATGGAATGCATAGTTGATATAAAAATCTGGATGACTAGTAATTTCCTACTGCTAAATTCTGAAAAAACTGAGGTTTTAATAATAGTAACCACA
>NW_015539894.1:303927-305148 GCF_001515605.1 Sinocyclocheilus anshuiensis | reverse complement strand
TGGTCTGGAATTGTGTTTGTCAACTCCTCGTGCTACGTGTGATTCCCTGATGAAAAAAAAAGAATTAAACTCCTTTGTTTTGTACTCCTGGTCTCCTCGTTCCTCGCTCCATGCTCCTCACAGTAGCAACCCATGACAGAAACTAGGTGTGCTATTTGATAGCAATCTTTCCTTTAAAAACCATGTTTCTAGCATTTGTAAAACTGCATTTTTCAAATCTTAAAAATATATCTAAATTACGACCTATGCTCTCAATGTCAAATGCAGAAATGTTCATTCATGCATCATGACCTCAAGGTTAGATTATTGTAATGCTTTATTAGCTGGTCCAAAATGCAGCAGCTAGAGTTCTTACTAGAACCAGGAAGTATGACCATATTAGCCCGGTTCTGTCAACTGCACTGGCTCCCTGATGAACAATGAATACATTTTAAAATCTTGCTAATTAATTATAAAGCCCTGAATGGTTTAGCTCCTCAATACTTGAGTGAGCTCATATCACATTATAGTCCTCCACGTCATCTGCAATCTCAAAACTGGTCATTTGATAATACCCAGAATATCAAAATCAACTGCGGGCGGCAGATCCTTTTCCTATTTAGCACCCAAATTCTGGAACAATATACTCTGTCAGTTTAAATCTAGATTAAAGACCCATCTCTTAAACCTGGCATACACATACACACTGTCGCATTTCTAATATTCAAATCCGTTAAAGGATTGTTAGGCTGCATTAATTAGGTCAACCGGAACCGGGAACACTTCCCATAACACCCGATGTACTCGCTACATCGTTAGAAGAATGGCATCTACGCTAATATTAGTCTCTTTCATTCTTATTCCGAGGTCACTGTAGCCATACGGATCCAGTCTATATCCAGTCCAGATGGTGGATCAGCACCTAGAGATGACCTCTACAGCCCTGAATGTCAGCGGAGACCATGTCAACTAGATGCGCCCCAGAGACAGATCCCCAGTAAAGAACTCATCACCTCGTCGACCATCGACACAAGACCACGAGATCCAGACGAGTCCTCTGCTCAATCTGACCTGTGTTGCAGTCTGGAATTAAACCATATCATGCTGGTTTTGTCTGGTCAGAGGAGAACTGGCCCCCCGACTGAGCCTGGTTTCTCCCAAGGTTTTTTCTCCATTTCTTCACCGATGGAGTTTTGGTTCCTTGCCGCTGTCGCCTCTGGCTTGCTTAGTTGGGGACACTTC
>NW_015539894.1:271972-292628 GCF_001515605.1 Sinocyclocheilus anshuiensis | reverse complement strand
TGGTCCTGAACTGCACTGGCTCCCTATTAAACATTGTTTACATTTTAAAATCTTGCTAATTAATTATAAAGCCCTGAATGGTTTAGCTCCTCAATACTTGAGTGAGCTCATATCACATTATAGTCCTCCACGTCATCTGCAATCTCAAAACTGGTCATTTGATAATACCCAGAATATCAAAATCAACTGCAGATCCCAGATCCTTTTCCTATTTAGCACCCAAATTCTGGAACAATATACTCTGTCAGTTTAAATCAAGACCCATCACCCATCTCTTAAACCTGGCATACACATACACACTGTCGCATTTCTATAATTCAAATCCGTTAAAGAATTGTTAGGATGCATTAATTTTGTCAACCGGAACCGGGAACACTTCCCATAACACCCAATGTACTGTTTACATTGACTAATATTAGCATAGATGCCATTCTTCTTACAGTTTCATTTTTATTCCGAGATCACCGTAGCCACCCAGATCCAGTCCGTATTCAGATCAGATGGTCACTGCAGTCACTTGGATCCAGTCCATATCCAGTCCAGATGGTGGATCAGCACCTAGAGACGACCTCTATAGCCCTGAATGTCAGCGGAGACCATGTCAACTAGATGCGCCCCAGAGACAGATCCCCAGTAAAGAACTCATCACCTCGTCGACCATCGACACAAGACCACGAGATCCAGACGAGTCCTCTGCTCAATCTGACCTGTGTTGCAGTCTGGAATTAAACCATATCATGCTGGTTTTGTCTGGTCAGAGGAGAACTGGCCCCCCGACTGAGCCTGGTTTCTCCCAAGGTTTTTTCTCCATTTCTGTCACCGATGGAGTTTTGGTTCCTTTGGCTTGCTTAGTTGGAGAGGCTTGACTGATTGCACAGAGACTATTGGAAGAGAGCTGAACTGGACGATGACATCACTAAATAATCAATGCACTGACTTTAGCTGGAGAAATGACTCTGTTATTGTCTTCTTGCATTATTGACAAACTATTTTACTGTTTGACACTGTAAAGCTGCTTTGACACAACCAGTATTGTATAAACTGCTATACTAATAAAGGTGACTTGACCTGACTTATAACGTGTTTTTGCAGTGTTGAGCAATGTAGCAAATCACACATATCTGTTGATTTCTGGAACGCAATGGCCAATCAGACGTGTTTAAATTAGAATCCACTCACTACTCAAACGTCAAGAGTTTTTCTTCAGTGCTGAAAGCTTTGCATGCTGGCAAATCCTCTGATTATAACAAAGTGTAGACATTATTATAAATTCATTGTGCAGTCAAGAGCTTTGTGAGATCACGATAAACTGAGATGTCAGCTTTTTGGGGGATTATAAAGAGAGCTTGTTGTGTTTCCCCCTGGACAGCACCCCCAACCTAAAACATCTTCCTGTGCCCCTGGGTGGAGGCCATCCTGTGTAAACAGTTGTCTTTGAAACATTTTAGTTCCTCTTGCTAGGAGTGGTCCACTGATGAACGACTGAACTTTCAGGCTTCTAAGCGTTTCAGAGAGTTCCTTAATATTAGG
The DNA here is from genome assembly GCF_001515605.1 of Sinocyclocheilus anshuiensis. Taxonomy (NCBI): domain Eukaryota; kingdom Metazoa; phylum Chordata; class Actinopteri; order Cypriniformes; family Cyprinidae; genus Sinocyclocheilus; species Sinocyclocheilus anshuiensis. Next base: position 291,098 of record NW_015539894.1, on the reverse strand, counting down.
CTGATGTTTCTGATAATGGAGTCGCCCACTATCAGAGTCCTGGGCTCGGCTGTGCTCTGAGCTGAATGTAATACACTCAGTATAGCTTGTTTAGATTCACGGGACTCACCGGCTGTGTGCTGAAGGGTCCGTCATGAAGCTCTGCTGTGTGTTTGGTAGTCCTGCAAGTAACTTTGTTTCAAGAACTGCAATCCTTTGTCTGTGGCAGTTTGTGCAGCAAGTAGACTCTTCAACCAGAAGAGGCATTTTCTTTCTCGTCTACAAAAATTATAATTTTTTGTAACATTATTCCAGTCCGGAAAGTTGTTGGCTGATAGCAAATGAATAATCCAACCTCTTGTAATGAAAACACGCCACAGCTCTCAAACACCAGACTCTTCCTAACCAGGAACAGTCAAGAATAGTCCAGACTACGGTCTCACGTCGAAAAGAACTTTAAATCCGTATTCAATCTGGACCATTATGTAGTAGCCTCACCTAAAATGCACACAAATACACTGTCTTAAACTCTTAGCATTAATCCAAACATAGGCCATACACACATGTAACATCTCTGCAAAAAAACATCAGCAATGTACACTTTTAAATAGGAAAAAAAACTTCGTTTAGACTGGGATTGAAATGACACATTTCCCAACCAGGACACGGCACAATGTGTTCAGCAGGTGAGCCATGCTGGCTACCGCTGCTTGCTGTTGCTAACTCCCTTCTTCTTCTTCTCCTTCTTCTTCTTATAATCTGTTAATTATTCTGATCTTTAACACAGAAAAACTCGTGCTGAAGCGACTGAGAGACGCACTATTATAAAGATGGCGTTTATTAAAGAGGAGAGTGAAGACATGAAGATTGAAGAAGCTCTCAGAGTCAAACATGAAGAGACTGAGGAACAAACAGGTCGGTCAAGTCGCCTTTATTTATATAGTACTTTATACAATAATGTTTGTCAAAGCAGCTTTACCGTGTCAAACAGAAAAATATTTTGTCCATAATGCAAGAAGACAATAACAGAGTAATTTTTACTACACTATGTTGTTCACTGGCAAGCTGCACAAAACCACGTTCATAATTGCACGCTTTTTTGCGCAGCTTGTCAGTGAACAACGGCTCTGTGTAGTAAATGCTGCTCCATGTGAAAGATGTAATTATCTGAACCAGTGCTGCCTTGATGTTGTTGGATTTGAGTGCTGCCTTTGATAGCCTAGATCATGGCAACTTAATATTGAACATCTCAGAGATTATGTGGCTATCAAGGCTGTAGCCCTTAAATGCTTCCCCTCAAATTTGCAGGACAGGACATGTTCAGTTAGGATTGGGACCTGTGGCTCATCATCTATTAATATTTCTTGGGGGATTCCACAAGGATCGATTCTTGGTCCAACTCTTTTCATTGTATATGTTGCCACTGGAGTTAATTCTTAAGAATTATAGAGTTAGCTATAATTTTCATGTTGATGACCTACAGTTGTATCTTTCAATAGAGTATGATGACTGTTCATCTGTCTCCCATTTGACAAGTGTTTGACTGAAGTCTGTAGTAACAAAAGTAACAATCTATAAAACTGAAGCTCGTGCAGTGGTTAAAACAATGCTGTATTTGTAAACATGCGTACTGAACCGAAAGACCCTTACCGAACATTTTCGGTACGATTACGTGTACCGTTACACCCCTAGTAAATAGTCAAATTCATTTATATGTTTTGACTAAACAGTTGTTGCATGTGCATCATGTAAAAATGTTCTTTAATAATAACTAGTTGCATTTGCATTTTACAGTGCAGTTTATTTGTTATTAAATAAACTTACATTTAGCCAAATTTGCCCCCTCATTCAAGTCCTCAGTTGACCAGCAGCACTCATAGTATCAGCACACCATCAGTTCCACAAAAGAAACCGTTCGGTTCAGTCAGTGCTAGCTTCACGCATGCTCGTATCTCCAGCTCATCAGTTGAACGTGTCCGAAAGAAACAGTTCTCCGTTTAGTGTTCTGGAGACTGTATAATCCATACTACAGTAGTATTCATAAGCGCTGCACTGCTTTGTTTACAGAGGTAACTAAGGAAACGCTATATCTGCTGTTCCATGAGCGCCTCCTGCTTCATGCAGATATTCTATGTAGTATAGTTTCACAAAACTAAAGTCAGAGCATTCTGTTTAGCGTTGTAATCTTTCAAATTGTACAATCTAATTTAGATTTTAAAAACTGCTCATGCTGCATGTATTTGCTGTTACACTGGTGTTCACTTGTTTTTGTTTCTGTTCACCCTAGACCTGATGCCACTGAAAGAGGAGAGTCAAGAACTGAATGAAATGGAAGAGAAAGATCAGAATGAGAAACGCCATGATTTCATGACTGGGGAAAAATCTTTTACTTATTCGCCGACTCAAAAAACAGAAACCAGAAGCCTTGAATTCCAGATGAGGGTTCACACTGGAGAGAAGCCTTATGTCTGCCAACAGTGTGGAAAGAGTTTAATTCAAAAAGACAGCCTTAAAGCCCACATGAAAATTCACAGTGGAAAGAAGCCTTACACCTGCAAACAGTGTGGGAAGAGTTTCTCACTAAAAGGAAACCTTAACAGTCACATGAGAATCCATGCTGGAGAGAAGTCGTTCATCTGTTCTCAGTGTGGAAAGAGTTTTAAACAGAAAAAGTACCTTAATGCCCACTTGACAATTCACACTGGAGAGAAGCCTCACACCTGCAAACTGTGCGGGAAGAGCTTCACGCGAAAAGAAAATCTTACAATTCACATGAGAATTCACACTGGAGAGAAGCCTTACATTTGCCAACAGTGTGGGAAGAGCTTCACACAAAAAGAAAGTTTTAAAATTCACATGAGAATTCACACTGGAGAGAAGCCGTTCATCTGCTCGCAGTGTGGGAAGAGTTTCAAACAGAAAAAGTACCTCAATGGCCACATGAGAGTTCACACTGGAGAGAAACCGTTTGTTTGTGATCAGTGTGAAAAGAGTTTCTGATAGCAATCTTTCCTTTGAAAACCATGTTTCTAGCATTTGTAAAACCACATTTTTCCATCTTAAAAAATATATCTAAATTACGACCTATGCTCTCCGCTGCGATCTCAAAACTCTGGCCTTTTGATACCTAGAATATCAAAATCAACTGTGGGCAGCAGATCCTTCTCCTATTTAGCACCCAAACTCTGGAACAATATACCACTCTGTCAGTTTAAATAGATTAAAGACCCATCTCTTAAACCTGGCATACACATATACACTGTTGCAGAACACTTCCCATAACACCCGATGTACTCGCTACATCGTAAGAAGAATGGCATCTACGCTAATAGTAGTCTGTTTCTTTCTTATCTTAAAAAATAAAAATTACAATTATTTTTTGTAACATTATTCCAGTCCGGAAAGTTTTAAGTGTTGGTGGCAAACATTTGTTGAGCACTGTGCTGATCTGCTGAAATTAAAATCTGCAAAAGTAACGAGCAGTAAGCAAGAGCGTCTGAACAGAAGTTAATTCCTACAATTTAAAACAATATCAATATCTTTGATTCTTATTTTTGATCCTGATCTTCACCTGAGAGTTTCTACAGGTGCAACTGAATATTGAAGGTATTTTTGTTTTTCGCAAAACAACATTTACTTCACTAATATCATAACATGTGTGATATATTTCTGTATCCCTGTGATGATCTCTCTCTAGAGTTACAGTGTTTCTAGTAAACTAGTTATTGCATCTTGTATTTAGAAACTGAACACTATTCACTCTTAATAAGGGTAGATAAAGAGAAACAGCTGAGTATACTCATATTTTTGTCAGTTAAAGAAAATCATCATGTATGAATTTAATCAATTAACTATTTTCATTTCAACTGCACAAAAAGTGAATTAAAATCAGAACTGCTGATATAAAAGTACATTACCACTGAAATCAATAAGATCAAAGACAGACAATACATTCCTTATAGAAGACAGATTTGTTTCTTTTCTCCATGTATCTGTAATTCTGTATGGGGAGTAAAATTATGATTGTAAATTGATTTTTCAATAAATGGAAACCTGTTTGTGAATCTGAGAGCTTAAAAGATGTTTAGTCACATTTCAGTACAAATTCCATGCCATTTTTGATGAAAGATTAATTAACCACAAGCTTAATATTTAACTTACAATTGTTAAATTCTTTAAATTAAACTTTAAATTCTTCACGAGTTCGAATCTAATCCTTTGTAATATGAAGATCAAGATGCCTGACTTTAGTCGTGACTGAGAATATCACAAATGCTCTGTGGTTGGTTATAATTGTGATCACTTCACACTTGCTTACATTTAGATACAAGCCAGAAGCTTTAGGAAAAATCTGTGATATTGATAGCTTTCTGAATATGTGTTCCATCCTTTGAATCAAACCTTTATCATGTCGTTTAAATGTGTTTTCTGTATGCGAATTTCTGTTTTGTGTGAACAGGACTTTTATTTTGGCGTGGTGACATGATGTCATAAGTCTGCGCCATGCTCCTGCATCTGTGATTCTGCTGAAGAAAGGTTTGTGTTTTTAATCTTTTAAAGAGTTTAAACCAATACAACCCATTCAGATAGTTTTATAGAGAACTTTGAAATGAATAAATTATTTTTAATGTAATGTTATAATCTATCTAATAACAGTAATGAAGATAGCTTTTTTTATAGTAAAGCACATCCACACATGAGCAACAAAAGAGATGCATCTCATTTCACTCCCTGTATAGTGAAGCAGTTCATCATAAACACACTGCTTGCTCACTGGCGGGTAAGTCATGATAGAGTTACAGAACTTCTTAAAAAACACTTAAATCAAATGCTTGTGAAAATGCTTCACTGTTTGTAAGCGCTGGAATCACAGCACGCTGACGACACCTAGGGTGTATTCCAGAAAGCAGGGTTAACTTACCGTCAGCTAAACCCTGAACTCTCGACTGATTAACCCCAAACCTTGCTTACTCGAGGTATGTGGTTCCAAAACTGTGCCCGGGAGTAAGTTCATTCAACTCAGAGTATGTTCCTGGTTAAGACTCAAGTCATTCTCAACAGAGCGACGAATCGAAACGGACGCTAAGAAAAAGCGCGCCATGCTGTTTCTTTCTTCTTCTTTTGTTCAATGGTCATTTACATGCTTAGTGCATATCGCCACCTAACTGATGGTTGTGCAATCATTTTCATTTTTATTCCGTTTACTCTTTAATCCGTGAGAATATTAATTATATTGTTTGTTTGATGCTAATTATATATTAAGTCATATCAGATATGTATTTTGATTTAGAATTTAGACATAGAAAATGCAGATCCATGTGTGAGATGATAATATAAAATGTAATAAATAAATATATATAATATAATAAATTAAACATTACCTTGTCATAGTGTTTTAGAATTTATACAGATAACTGTTATATATGCCAATAAAATAAATATAATAACCATATTATAAAAAGCTGAGGTGATCCGCTCGCTTATCCTCAAACATACCCGGGTATGCCACATAACCTGCTTTCTGGAATACCCCCCAGATGTGTGTGTTGTTAAAATCTGCACTAAAACGTGATTTAAACCTTCCAAGTAGCCTGTTTAATATTAATAAAATTGCTCATCTTCTTCAGTGATACCAGCTCAGACACATTTAGAATCTGTTGGTGGTTTTTTTTATGTGTATAATGACAACCTCTAAATATACACTCACAATGTTTTCATGAAAGTGTTATCTATTAAACATAATCTACAAATAAATCAATACATACCAAATGTAAATCATAAATGCCTAAATATGAAATGTCTGTACAATTTGTGTTTCCTTATTAATTTGTAGTTCTAGTTTTGAGTGTTTTTGTCTTATTATGTGATTTATCATAATTCAGTCACCGGCAAGTAGTGAGGAGAGAAACGGAGCTTTTGAAACTCCGAGTCAAATGAATCACTTGATTCAGTGGTTTTGAATCACTCGACTCACCGCACGCTGTCGACTCCTGCTGCTCAAAACAGTGTAAATGCACCGAGAACAACAAACACAAACATGTTTAATGACAACTTTTACAAACCAACTGCCAATGTTTTTGTGGAATCCAGTAAATGTAATCTACAAATTATTACATACCAAATCTAAATCATAGATACTTAAATATGTACTTTTAAATATAATTTGTGTGTTCTGCTAGTCTTGAGTGTTTTTATTTTTGGCTAATCATGTGTTTTAAGTGCATTAACTCTCACTCTGACTGACTCCCTTACTAGTGTGCTGACTACTGAAATAGGGAGCTGATTGAGACACCCCAGAGATCTAGATTGAGTTTATTATCTTTGTTAATTATTCTGATATCAAACACACAGAAAAACTGCTGCTGAAGCGACTGAGAGACACACTATTATAAAGATGGCGTTTATTAACAGAAAAATATTTTGTCCATAATGCAAGAAGACAATAACAGAGTAATTTTTCAGCTAAAAGGTTGGTTTCATTCTTTCATACCTGCCTGTAATTATCAAGTGTTCCTGAACCAGTGCTGCCTTGATGTTGTTGGATTTGAGTGCTGCCTTTGATAGCCTAGATCATGGCAACGTAATATTGAACATCTCAGAGATTATGTGGCTATCAAGGCTGTAGCCCTTAAATGCTTCCCCTCAAATTTGCAGGACAGGACATGTTCAGTTAGGATTGGGACCTGTGGCTCATCATCTATTAATATTTCTTGGGGGATTCCACAAGGATCGATTCTTGGTCCAACTCTTTTCATTGTATATGTTGCCCCTGGAGTTAATTCTTAAGAATTATAGAGTTAGCTATAATTTTGATGACCTACAATTGTATCTTTCCATAGAGTATGATGACTGTTCATCTGTCTCCCATTTGACAAGTGTTGACAAGTTGACAAAAGTAACAATCTATAAAACTGAAGTTCTGCTCGTGCAGTGGTCGAACCGAAAGACCCTTACCGAACATTTTCGGTACGAATATGTGTACTGTTACACCCCTAGTAAATAGTCAAATTCATTTATATGTTTTGACTGAACAGTTGCATGTGCATCATGTAAAAATTTTCTTTAATAATAACTAGTTGCATTTGCATTTTAGAGTGCAGTTTATTTGTTATTAAATAAACTTACATTTAGCCAAGTTTGCCCCCTCATTCAAGTCCTCAGTTGACCACTAGCACTCATAGTATCAGCACACCATCAGTTCTCCAAAAGAAACAGTTCGGTTCAGTCAGTGCTAGCTTCACACATGCTCGTATCTCCAGCTCATCAGTTCTCAATATTGAACGTGTCCGAAAGAAACAGTTCTCACTTCAGTGTACTGGTGACTGAATGACAGAATAAGAAAAGGCTGACTTCTCAAGATGGCGCCAGGATGTTTGCCGGCTTGCCGTCACAGTCTGTCTATGTTATTTGTTTAATTTTCGTTGTTTGTTTTATCACTCGTACTGCTTGTTCTCCCCTGGTGTACGATCGTTTGACTCTACTGAATATTCAATCGGTGGTGTCCGGTTGTTTGAGTCGCTGGAGAAGTCTGCCATCTGCTTCCTCATTATGTGCCAGCCGCACGGGGGAAAATGTGGTACCTGCCGGGGTGTCTGTGCCTGTTGAAGAAACGCCGAAGGAAGCGTGCTGGAGGCCTTGTGAGATCAAAGAAGTTCGGGAAATATCCTTTCTTTGGACCTGCGTCTTCAGTGGCGAAGGCCGTTGATGTGATGCCAAACCTAAGATGCTCATACCTCGTTCCCGTCTTTCCGTCTTCATCTGTGCCAGTGCTCTGGTACTCGCGGATGGTTCATGTGAGGCGGCGGTCTGGTGATCGGAGGGTAAATCGCCAAAGTCTTCATTTCCTGCGTTATGGAAGTCCGGTAAACGATACCACTTTGCACAAAACTGCACCTTTTCCTGACTCCATTCCAGTGACAATGGCGTTGATTAATGCAAGATCCCTTGCAAATAAGTCTGTTATTTTGAATGATCTTTTAATCTTTAATGAATTAGACTTCTTATTTGTAACTGAGACTTGGCTCAACGTCGGTGAAACGACTCCTCTCTCTGAACTTTCTCCTCCTGGTTGTAGTTTTTTTAGTACACCCAGGTCTGTTGGCCGGGGTTTGGGGTCTTGCTATTATTTTTAAAGTCTTTTACCTTCTGAGTCTCATTGTACGTTTGAAACTTAGTTAATTATGTTGAATTCTTTTAAATCTGTGTCATGTGTTTCCAAACATTCATGGGGATTTTATTCAAGGAGTTTTCTGAATTTTTATCTGTTATTGTCCCTTCTTTTGACAATATTTTAGTTTTGGGGGATTTCAACATACATGTTTGTTGTCCTTCAAAGCCCCTGGCTAGTGAGTTTTTAAATGTATTAGTCATTTGATCTTTTACAGTGTGTTTCTGGTCCAACACAAGAGCGTGGTCATACTCTTGACCTTGTATTATCTTTGGGGTTTTCAGTTATTGGGGTGAAAATTGCAGCCACTGTTTTCTCTGACCACAAGACAAGTCTTTTTTAGCCCTACTTTCCCATGTAGTACTCAGATTATGAATGTTTCTTCTTCAATTGCTTCTCGTGCTCTTACTCCTTGTACTGCTAGTAAATTTTCAGCGGCCTTTGAAGTTTCTCCTTTAATTAGCTTGATTGAGTCTCCCTCTCCTTGTATTGGACCTGAACAGTTGGTCAATCAGTTCAACTCTGCATGTTCAGATATTTTAGATCTTGTGGCTTCTTTGGAAATTAGGAATAAAAAGGTCAAGACACAGCCCTGGTTGAACAGTAATACCCGTGCTCTCAGGCAAGAGTGCAGGAGGGTTGAACATAAATGGCTAAATGATCAAATACAGGTTTCTTATGAGATTTTGAAAAGTTGTTTGAGTGAATACCAAAGAGCTGTTAAATTATCTAGATCTAATGATTTTTCTGATATCTCGAAGAACTGCCATAATTCTAGAGTGCTTTTTTCTACTGTAAACACTGTACTACATCCTGTTGTTATGCCATTTCTCTCTCCTTCTGTTGACACGTGTGAAAAGTTTGAAAACATTTTCATTGATAAGACTGCTGGAATTAGATCCCAGATTTAATCTGTTACTAATGATTTTATTGTACACGCTGTCCTTCCAAATCAATTGACTTGTTTTAAGCCTGTCTCTCTTCCACAGCTCAAAGAAATAATTGCGCACATGAAGCCCACTAGGTCTCCCTGTGATGTGATTCCTTCTCTTTTATTTAAAGAGGTGGTTAATTCTATTGGTACATGCATTTTAACTATTATGAATAGTAGCTTGACATTTGGTGTTGTTCCACCTAGTTTTAAACATGCAGTTATCCAGCCCCTTCTTTAAAAAGCTGGTTTAGACTCCTCTGGTATGAATAATTTTCGTCCCATTTCAAAATTGCCTTTTATTTCAAAGATACTGGAGAAGATTGTGTATGCACAGCTTAATGATTTTTTTGGTGAAGAACAACATTTCGGATAGATTTCAGTCAGGGTTTAGAGCCGGCCATAGTACAGAGTCAGCTTTTTTGAGGGTTACTAATGATATTCTACGTGGTGCTGATTCTGGAAGTTGTGTTGTTCTGTTAATTTTAGATCTTACCACAGCATTTGATAGTAAATTTTCAGCGGCCTTTGAAGTTTCTCCTTTAATTAGCTTGATTGAGTCTCCCTCTCCTTGTATTGGACCTGAACAGTTGGTCAATCAGTTCAACTCTGCATGTTCAGATATTTTAGATCTTGTGGCTTCTTTGGAAATTAGGAATAAAAAGGTCAAGACACAGCCCTGGTTGAACAGTAATACCCGTGCTCTCAGGCAAGAGTGCAGGAGGGTTGAACATAAATGGCTAAATGATCAAATACAGGTTTCTTATGAGATTTTGAAAAGTTGTTTGAGTGAATACCAAAGAGCTGTTAAATTATCTAGATCTAATGATTTTTCTGATATCTCGAAGAACTGCCATAATTCTAGAGTGCTTTTTTCTACTGTAAACACTGTACTACATCCTGTTGTTATGCCATTACTCTCTCCTTCTGTTGACACGTGTGAAAAGTTTGAAAACATTTTCATTGATAAGACTGCTGGAATTAGATCCCAGATTTCATCTGTTACTAATGATTTTATTGTACCCTCTGTTCTTCCAAATCAATTGATTTGTTTTACGCCTGTCTCTCTTCCACAGCTCAAAGAAATAATTGCGCGCATGAAGCCCACTAGGTCTCACATAGTACAGAATCAGATATTTTGAGGGTTACTAATGATATTCTACGTGGTGCTGATTCTGGAAGTTGTGTTGTTCTGTTAATTTTAGATCTTACCACAGCATTTGACACAGTTGACGCTACGATTCTCATTGATCGCCTTGGAGACCATGTTGGCATTCAGGGTTTAGCCTTAGAATGGTTTTCTTCATATTTAAAAGATAGGACTTTTTCAGTCAGTCTAGGAAATATGTGTGGGGTTCCTCAGGGTTCAAACTTGGGACCAGTTTTGTTTTCCATTTATATGCTCCCTCTAGGATCAATTTTTGAAAAACATGGCATTCATTATCATTTGTATGCTGATGACTCACAAATTTATTTACCATTGAAACACAAGGATCATTTATCCATTCAATCTCTGTATGAATGTTTGGCTGAGGTTAAGTGTTGGTTGGCTTAGAATTTTCTCCAACTGAATGAGAATAAGTCTGAGTTTATTTTATTTGGTAAAAAGGGATGTGTGGATGATGTCACTGACTGCCTGGGGTTACTTCCTGGGAAAAATCTTTCTAGCGTGAAAAACCTCGGTGTTATTTTTGACTCCGAGCTGAAATTTGATTGTCAAATTATTTGCTGTTGTTAAAAATAGTTTTTTCCATCTTAGATCTATATCTAAGTTGAAGTCTATCCTTTCTTTTGAGGACTTGGAGAAAGTTGTGCATGCTTTTGTCATCTCGTTTTGGATTATTGTAATGCATTGTATCTGGGTGTGAGTCAGGCCTCTCTCTCTCTCGCCTGCAGTTTGTTCAGAATTTAGCGGCTAGGCTTTTATCGGGTAAGAAGAGAGAGCATATTACTCCTGTGCTTATCAAATTACACTGGCCCCTGTACGATACAGGATTCATTATAAAGTGCTATTATATGTTTTTAAAGCTTTGCATGGTTTAGCGCCAGAGTATATTTCTGATTTAATCAGTTTGCATCAATCCAATAGGTCTTTGCGTTCTAATGATCAATTACATCTGATGGTTCATTTAAAATGTAAAGGTGATCGGGCCTTTTCTGTTGCTGCTCCAAAGCTTTGGAATGACCTTCCTCTGTCTGTAAAATTTTCTACTACACTTCCTGTATTTCAGAGTGCGCTTAAAACTCATTTGTTTTCATTAGCATTTGAAAATGTTTTGTAATTTGTTCTTCGTTGTTGTTATGGCATATGTTTATAATGTTTTATGCTTGATTTTATTCTTATATTTTTATTTAGGCTTCCTGTACAGCACTTTGGTCTCCACATCGTGGTCTTGAAAGTGCTTTATAAATAAATTAAGTTGAAGTTGAAAGTGATTTGAGTAAATAACTTTTGAAAATTGTGCTGACTCCCAATGCGAACTGTTTTGAACAATTCAGTCCAATTTGGTGAACTGGTTCGACCGGTGCACTAAAAACAAGCGGTTCAAAAAATTATTTGATCGCGAAGCACACATCACTATTGCTGACTGCATTCTTCTTGTTAATCCTGGTAACTGTGGTGTAGTTTTGATCTCCCACTCCCATCCGGAGCAAATGTAAATCTGCCTGAACCAGATTTGTCTTGGGACCTGCAGGATCCCAATCCAGTGCTCTACTGTGGGTTTTTATAAGGGCTTTGATAACTGCCAGCTTGAAAGTATTTGGGACATGTCCTAAAGAAAGCAAAGAGTTAAGAACATTGACAAGAGGTTCTGAGATTATATTTCAGTAGTTTAGTGGGTATAGAATCTAGAATACATGTGGTTGCATTTGAAGTTTTACTGTCTAAAGGCTTTCATGTCTTGGTGCAGTTAAACTGGTGTTGACTTGTTTTTGTTTCTGTTCACCCTAGACCTTATGTCACTGAAAGAGGAGAGTCAAGAACTGAATGAAATGGAAGAGAGAGATCAGAATGAGAAACGCCATGATTTCATGACTGGGGAAAAAAATTTTACTTACTCGCCGACTCGAAAAACAGAAACCAGAAACCTTGAATTCCAGATGAGTGTTCACACTGGAGAGAAGCCTTATGTCTGCCAACAGTGTGGAAAGAGTTTCATTCAAAAAGACAGCCTTAAAGCCCACATGAAAATTCACAGTGGAAAGAAGCCTTACACCTGCAAACAGTGTGGGAAGAGTTTTAAACAGAAACAGTACCTTAATGCCCACGTGACAATTCACACTGGAGAGAAGCCTCACACCTGCAAACTGTGCGGGAAGAGCTTCACGCGAAAAGAAAATCTTACAATTCACATGAGAATTCACACTGGAGAGAAGCCTTACATTTGTCAACAGTGTGGGAAGAGCTTCACACAAAAAGAAAGTCTTAAGACTCACACGAGAGTTCACACTGGAGAGAAGCCGTTCATCTGCTCGCAGTGTGGGAAGAGTTTCAAACAGAAAAAGTACCTCAATGGCCACATGAGAGTTCACACTGGAGAGAAACCGTTTGTTTGTGATCAGTGTGAAAAGTGTTTCAGATATAAAGCACACCTTCATAATCACTTGAGGATTCACTCAGGAGAGAACTGTTTTATATGTCATCAGTGCGGAAAGAGTTTCACACACAGATCAAACTTTGATAATCACTTAAGAATTCACACTGGAGAGAAGCCTTTCACCTGCCCTCAGTGTGGAAAGAGCTTCATGACGAAAGGAAACCTTAAGATTCACATGAGAGTTCACACTGGAGAGAAACCTTACAAGTGTGTTCAGTGTGAAAAGAGTTTCACATATCACACAAACATGAAACGGCATTTGCAGACTCATTCTGGAAAGACATGCCAAACCTTGTCACACTGAGGAAAAAGGTTTCAAAAATAATCTGCAAATTCACTCTGATGAAAGACAATCCAGTTGTGATCAGTCTAATTAAAACATTAGTACACAATCACATTAATACATTCATATAAAAAAATCATGTAAATGTGAGAACCTGATTGTGTTCTTTGTTAAGTCATATTCTGACAGGATTAGTTTTACATGGAGAGGGGGGATAAAGAAAGTATTACCAGAGCTTCTCAGTGATTTTAGTCCCATCTGAATGTACAATGTCTGTAAAGATTACGGCGACATTCTCTACAAAGATCATGGTATCCCACACTTGGCCACACATCCTTTCCTTTCCTTTGATTGAGTGCAGTATGGAGTACCACAAGGCTCAGTACTAGGACCGTTGCTTTTCACGATACCCTTGGGAGATATCATCAGGAAACATGGTGTTAGCTTTCACTGTTATGCTGATGATACTCAGCTCTATATTTCTTTTCAGCCCGACGAAGCATACCAATTTGCAAAACTAAAGGAATGCATAGTTGATATAAAAAATGGATGACTAGTAATTTCATGCTGCTAAATTCTGAAGAAACAGAGGTGGTAATTATTGGATCAAATATATCTAAATTACGACCTATGCTCTCCGCTGCGATCTCAAAACTCTGGCCTTTTGATACCTAGAATATCAAAATCAACTGTGGGCAGCAGATCCTTCTCCTATTTAGCACCCAAACTCTGGAACAATAAACTGTCAGTTTAAATCTAGATTAAAGACCCATCTCTTAAACCTGGCTTACACATATACACTGTCGCATTTCTATAATTCAAATCCGTTAAAGAATTGTTAAGCTGCATTAATTAGGTCAACCGGAACCGGGAACACTTCCCATAACACCCGATGTACTCGCTACATCGTAAGAAGAATGGCATCTACGCTAATAGTAGTCTGTTTCTTTCTTATCTTAAAAAATAAAAATTACAATTATTTTTTGTAACATTATTCCAGTCCGGAAAGTTTTAAGTGTTGGTGGCAAACATTTGTTGAGCACTGTGCTGATCTGCTGAAATTAAAATCTGCAAAAGTAACGAGCAGTAAGCAAGAGCGTCTGAACAGAAGTTAATTCCTACAATTTAAAACAATATCAATATCTTTGATTCTTATTTTTGATCCTGATCTTCACCTGAGAGTTTCTACAGGTGCAACTAAATATTGAAGGTATTTTTGTTTTCCGCAAAACAACAGTTACTTCACTAATATCATAACATGTGTGATATATTTCTGTATCCCTGTGATGATCTCTCTCTAGAGTTACAGTGTTTCTAGTAAACTAGTTATTGCATCTTGTATTTAGAAACTGAACACTATTCACTCTTAATAAGGGTAGATAAAGAGAAACAGCTGAGTATACTCATATTTTTGTCAGTTAAAGAAAATCATCATGTATGAATTTAATCAATTAACTATTTTCATTTCAACTGCACAAAAAGTGAATTATAATCAGAACTGCTGATATAAAAGTACATTACCACTGAAATCAATAAGATCAAAGACAGACAATACATTCCTTATAGAAGACAGATTTGTTTATTTTCTCCATGTATCTGTAATTCTGTATGGGGAGTAAAATTATGTTTGTAAATTGATTTTCCAATAAATAAAAACCTGTTTGTGAATCTGAGAGCTTAAAAGATGTTTAGTCACATTTCTGTTTTGTGTGAACGGGACTTTTATTTTGGCGTGGTGACATGATGTCATAAGTCTGCGCCGCGCTCCTGCATCTGTGATTCTGCTGAAGAAAGGTTTGTGTTTTTAACCTTTTAAAGAGTTTAAATCAGTACAACCCATTCAGATTTCAGTTTTATAGAGAACTTTGAAATGAATAAATTATTTTGAATGTAATGTTATGATCTATTTAATAACAGTAATGAACATAGCTTTTTTACAGTAAAGCACCTCCACACATGAGCAACAAAAGAGATGCATCTCAGTTCACTCCCTGTATAGTGAAGCAGTTCATCATAAACACACTGCTTGCTCACTGGCGGGTAAGTCATGATAGAGTTACAGAACTTTTTAAAAAACAGTTCAGACTTAAATCAAATGCTTTATCTGTAGTACATCAATGTCCAAACACTCCGTAGCTGAAGTTGGCTGATAGCAAATGAATAATCCACCCTCTTGTAATGAAAACACGCCACAGCTCTCAAACACCAGACTCTTCCTAACCAGGAACAGTCAAGAATAGTCCAGACTACGGTCTCACGTCGAAAAGAACTTTAAATCCGTATTCAATCTGGACCATTATGTAGTAGCCTCACCTAAAATGCACACAAATACACTGTCTTAAACTCTTAGCATTAATCCAAACATAGGCCATACACACATGTATCATCTTTGCAAAAAAACATCAGCAATGTACACTTTTAAATAGGAAAAAAACTCATTTAGACTGGGCTTGAAATGACACATTATTGATTTTAGTGTGTGAACAGGACTTTTATTTTGGCATGGTTACATGATGTCATAAGTCTGCGCCGCGCTCCTGCATCTGTGATTCTGCTGAAGAAAGGTTTGTGTTTTTAACCTTTTAAAGAGTTTAAATCAGTACAACCCATTCAGATTTCAGTTTTATAGAGAACTTTGAAATGAATAAATTATTTTGAATGTAATGTTATGATCTATTTAATAACAGTAATGAACATAGCTTTTTTACAGTAAAGCACCTCCACACATGAGCAACAAAAGAGATGCATCTCAGTTCACTCCCTGTATAGTGAAGCAGTTCATCATAAACACACTGCTTGCTCACTGGCGGGTAAGTCATGATAGAGTTACAGAACTTTTTAAAAAACAGTTCAGACTTAAATCAAATGCTTTATCTGTAGTACATCAATGTCCAAACACTCCGTAGCTGAAGTTGGCTGATAGCAAATGAATAATCCACCCTCTTGTAATGAAAACACGCCACAGCTCTCAAACACCAGACTCTTCCTAACCAGGAACAGTCAAGAATAGTCCAGACTACGGTCTCACGTCGAAAAGAACTTTAAATCCGTATTCAATCTGGACCATTATGTAGTAGCCTCACCTAAAATGCACACAAATACACTGTCTTAAACTCTTAGCATTAATCCAAACATAGGCCATACACTTAAACTCTTAGCATCAATCCAAACATAGGCCATACATACATATAACATCTCTGCAAAAAACATCAGCCATGTACACTTTTAAATAGAAAAAAAAAAAACTCCTTTAGACTGGGCTTGAAATGACACATTTCCCAACCAGGACGCAGCACACTGTGTTTAGCAGGTGAGCCATGCTGGCTACCGCTGCTTGCTGTTGCTAACTCCCTACTTCTTATAATCTGTTAATTATTCTGATCTTAAACACAGAAAAACTCCTGCTGAAGTGACTGAGAGACGAACTATTATAAAGATGCCGTTTATTAAAGAGGAGAGAGAAGACGTGAAGATTGAAGAAGCTCTCAGAGTCAAACATGAAGAGACTGAGGAACAAACAGGTTGGTCAAGTCAAGTCGCCTTTATTTATATAGCACTTTATACAATAATGTTTGTCAAAGCAGCTTTACAGTGTCAAGCAGAAAAATATTTTGTCCATAATGCAAGAAGACAATAACAGAGTAATTTTTCAGCTAAAAGGTTGGTTTCATTCTTTTCTTCTAAAGTCTTTCTTCAGTCATTCTGCATCATGAATCTCTTTATTTACTACACAACATGTGACAAAATGAATGACGTCACAAATTAAATCATGAAAAACAATAAATACAATTACTCTGTGTAACGTTAAGCCCAATATCTACTTCTATCTTAAAAACAATTAAAATAATTAATTTCTATCACTTAGTTATGTAAAAGTATCTTAACAATTATGTTTATGTAGGAAAATGCAAACCATGAAATTGATCAACTTTACATTTGCTGTCTATAATTTTAATTAGGGCTGCACGATAAATCGCATGCGATATTTAATGCGCATCTTGTCAGTAAAGCCGGTTCTGTAATCAGCGGTAAATCTCCATCACGTGCGGGCTTTCACATTGAGCAGCATTTACTACACTACGTTGTTCACTGACAAGCTGCACAAAACCACGTTCATAATCGCACGCTTTTTTGCGCAGCTTGTCAGTGAACAACGGCTCTGTGTAGTAAATGCTGCTCCATGTGAAAGATGTAATTATCTGAACCAGTGCTGCCTTGATGTTGTTGGATTTGAGTGCTGCCTTTGATAGCCTAGATCATGGCAACTTAATATTGAACATCTCAGAGATTATGTGGCTATCAAGGCTGTAGCCCTTAAATGCTTCCCCTCAAATTTGCAGGACAGGACATGTTCAGTTAGGATTGGGACCTGTGGCTCATCATCTATTAATATTTCTTGGGGGATTCCACAAGGATCGAGTCTTGGTCCAACTCTTTTCATTGTATATGTTGCCCCTGGAGTTAATTCTTAAGAATTATAGAGTTAGCTATAATTTTGATGACCTACAGTTGTACCTTTCCATAGAGTATGATGACTGTTCATCTGTCTCCCATTTGACAAGTGTTTGTCTGAAGTCTGTAGTAACAAAAGTAACAATCTATAAAACTGAAGTTCTGCTCGTGCAGTGGTCGAACCGAAAGACCCTTACCGAACATTTTCGGTACGAATACGTGTACCGTTACACCCCTAGTAAATAGTCAAATTAATTTATATGTTTTGACTAAACAGTTGTTGCATGTGCATCATGTAAAAATTTTCTTTAATAATAACTAGTTGCATTTGCATTTTACAGTGCAGTTTATTTGTTATTAAATAAACTTACATTTAGCCAAATTTGCCCCCTCATTCAAGTCCTCAGTTGACCAGCAGCACTCATAGTATCAGCACACCATCAGTTCTCCAAAAGAAACCGTTCGGTTCAGTCAGTGCTAGCTTCACGCATGCTCGTATCTCCAGCTCATCAATTCTCAATATTGAACGTGTCCGAAATAAACAGTTCTCCGTTTAGTGTTCTGGAGATTCGAAAACTGCTGCAACCGGTTCTTGAATCGAGATCCGCTGTTGCAGTATGTGTAAGTCTGCTGAGCTGAGAACTGCTGCAACTTGAATATACAGTCAACAAAACAAAAAATGTGAAGCATCTCTCCAGTATGTTTAATAGGTTTCTACTGATTAACACATAAACATTTATTTTGCACCTATAAAACCTTGGCAAAAGTTTACGTCAAGATTTAGATCAAATCATTTAGATTTTAAATAAGCTGTTCCTGAAAATATCATGCTGTCAGACTCTGTTCCGTGTCTGTGTGTGTTTTCTTCCCCCACGTGCTCCAGGTTATGTTTATTTCCTTATTTGGTCTTCCTGTTCCTGTCCTGATTGTGTTATCATTTGTTCCAGGTGTTCCCCGTTCTGTTCCATTGTTCCCAGGAGTGTTCCATTAGTTTTAGTGTATTTAAAGTGTTTTCTGCCCCTCGTAAATCCCTGTGTCCTACGTGTGATTCCTGTGGTGTCAATGTTAATAAAGACTGTGTATCCTGATTCTCCAGCATTCTCCTCGTTCCTTGTTCCTCGCTCCTTGTCCCTCGCACCTCACCGTAGGCGCACCGTGACAGAATACCGGACCTAAACAGAAAGTAAGCCGTGCCACTTCTCCCCGTTTTGTTTCCGTTTTTGAAAGTATTTTGTTTTCTTGTTTTTTCCCCCTGCGATCATGGAAATCGCCGCTCGTTTCTCCACGGCTACGCCATTGGATGACGCCACCATCAATTCTCTGTTCTGGCTCGGGGCCAACTACCATCGCCCCATGGACCTCCCAGACACCAAGGGACTATGCTGGAGGGAAGGGATCTACCAGTGTCTGGGGAGTGCCCGGGCCTGAGCCAGAAACAGCCCGCCGGCTGCTCTAAAGTCAAGTTCGCGGGTCGCCGCTCGCTCAAGCCCGCCGGAATCTCTGCTGTCAAGCCCGCCGGCCGCTCCGAAGTCAAGCCTGCTGGCCACTCCTTTCACCCCGAACCTGAAGGGGAATCTAAGGAGGAGAAGGCGGTCGGCTCCAGCCCCAGAGCTCGCTACAGTGCCAGCTTCTCGTAAGCGCTTCCCAGTCCCTGAATCCAGCCCGGAGTGGGCTCCTGTTCCCGAGTTTAGCCCACGGAGGGCTCCTGTTCCCAA
>NW_015539894.1:271537-271932 GCF_001515605.1 Sinocyclocheilus anshuiensis | reverse complement strand
CTGGCCACTCCTTTCGCCCCGAACCTGAAGGGGAATCTAAGGAGGAGAAGGCGGTCGGCTCCAGCCCCAGAGCTCGCTACAGTGCCAGCTTCTCGTAAGCGCTTCCCAGTCCCTGAATCCAGCACAGAGTGGGCTCCTGTTCCCGAGTTTAGCCCAGAGAAGGCGCCAGTCCCCGAGTTTAGCCCAGTGATATGTGTCGGGTCCCCACTATAATAGCAGCAACATTCACAAATGTTTACAGAACAAGTGGGAACCCAGTCTGGCAAATGACTACAGCCCCATTGACTCCCTCTGCCAATGTATTGATGAAATTAACCGTTGGATGTGCCAGAACTTTCTTCAGTTAAACAAGGAAAAAACTGAAGTCATTGCATTTGGAAACAAAGATGAAGTTC
>NW_015539894.1:257371-271527 GCF_001515605.1 Sinocyclocheilus anshuiensis | reverse complement strand
ACATTAGTCACATTTAAATCTAGACTCAAAACTCATCTGTTTAGCTGTGCATTTATTGAATGAGCACTGTGCAACGTCCGAACTGATTGCAGTATATTTTATGTATAATCATTTTCTATTCTTAACTGTTTTAAATTCATTTTAAACCTCTTAAGTCCATTTTTTTTATTATTTTCAAAGTTTTTAAATTCCTTGTTTTATTGTTATTATTATTTTCTTTTCTTTTATGTAAAACACTTTGAATTACCATTGTGTATGAAATGTACTATATAAACAAACATGCCTTGCCTTGCCAGAGAGGGCTCCAGTCCCCGAGTGTAGCACAGAAAGGGCTCCAGTTCCCATGTCGAGCCCAAGGAGGGCTCCAGTCCCCGAGTTTAGCCAGAGAGGGCTCCAGTCCCCGAGATTAGCCAGAGAGGGCTCCAGTCCCCGAGCTTAGCCAGAGAGGGCTCCAGTCCCCGAGTTTAGCCAGAGAGGGTTCCAGTCCCCGAGTTTAGCCAGAGAGGGCTCCAGTCCCCGAGTTTAGCCAGAGAAGGTTCCAGTCCCCGAGTGTAGCGCAGAAAGGGCTCCAGTTCCCATGTCGAGCCCAAGGAGGGCTCCAGTCCCCAAGTCAAGCCCAGGGGTCAAGGCCATGGAAGCCGTCCTGCCATGGCCTCCTGAGTTCCCTACTCCGCCATGGCCTTCTGAACTGTCTGCTCCGCCATGGCCTCCTGAACCGTCTGATCCGCCATGGCCTTCTGAGCTGCCTGTTCCCCCATGGCCTTCTGAACTGTATGCTCCGCCATGGTCTCCTAGTCTGCCTGCTCCGGCATGGCTTCTTAATCTGCCTGATCCACCATGGCTCCCCGAGCTGCCTGCTCCGCCATGGCTCCCCTGAGCTCCCTGTGACGCCATGGCACCATGGACTGCCTGATCTGCCCTGGAGGTATTCCCCGTGTCCCAGTCCTGCACCAGCCTCCAGTGCGCACACCCTGTAATGTCAGACTCTGTTCTGTGTCTGTTTTCTTCCCCCACGTGCTCCAGATTATGTTTATTTCCTTATTTGGTCTTCCTGTTCCTGTCCTGATTGTGTTATCATTTGTTCCAGGTGTTCCCAGTTCTGTTCCATTGTTCCCAGGTGTGTTCCATTAGTTTCAGTGTATTTAAAGTGTTTTCTGCCCCTCGTAAATCCCCGTGTCCTACGTGTGATTCCTGTGGTGTCAATGTCAATAAAGACTGTGTATCCTGATTCTCCAGCATTCTCCTTGTTCCTTGTTCCTCGCTCCTCACCGTAGGTGCACCGTGACACATGCATTATTGATGAAACAAATAAATGTTTAGTTTTACAGTTTAACGATCCTTTTATTGTGTTTCCTGTCTTCTAAAAAATACAGTGATGAAACCCTAATTATGTGTTAAACATGTTTCCAGCGTGTTTGATTTTGTTACACTTTCTGATAGGGATGTAACGATTCAACGCGAGCTGGTTGAAAATCGATACAAATATGTTACGAATCAAATTGGTTGAGATGTTAATCGAATCGCTATACATTTTGGGGTGGGAGTTTATATGAATGTATCTCTGAGGGGAACTGGCTGTCTTTAGAAAAGTTTAGCAGATATTTTCTTTACATCTCGTCTCTGTATAATCCATACTACAGTAGTATTCATAAGCGCTGCACTGCTTTGTTTACAGAGGTAACTAAGGAAACGCTATATCTGCTGTTCCATGAGCGCCTCCTGCTTCATGCAGATATTTTATGTAGTATAGTTTCACAAAACTAAAGTCAGAGCATTCTGTTTAGCGTTCTAATCTTTCAAATTGTACAATCTAATTTAGATTTTACAAACTGCTCATGCTGCATGTATTCAGCATCTTTGTTTGGATTTTGATTCAAATGCAGTGGTCTTGGTGCAGTTAAACTGGTGTTGACTTGTTTTTGTTTCATTTCACCCTAGACCTGATGTCACTGAAAGAGGAGAGTCAAGGACTGAATGAAATGGAAGAGAAAGATCAGAATGAGAAACGCCATGATTTAATGACTGGGGAAAAATTTTTTACTTACTCGCCAACTCAAAAAACAGAAACCAGAAGCCTTGAATTCCAGATGAGTGTTCACACTGGAGAGAAGCCTTATGTCTGCCAACAGTTTGGAAAGAGTTTCATTCAAAAAGACAGCCTTAAAGCCCACATGAAAATTCACAGTGGAAAGAAGCCTTACACCTGCAAACAGTGTGGGAAGAGTTTCTCACTAAAAGGAAACCTTAACAGTCACATGAGAATCCATGCTGGAGAGAAGTCGTTCATCTGTTCTCAGTGTGGAAAGAGTTTTAAACAGAAAAAGTACCTTAATGCCCACTTGACAATTCACACTGGAGAGAAGCCTCACACCTGCAAACTGTGCGGGAAGAGCTTCACGCGAAAAGAAAATCTTACAATTCACATGAGAATTCACACTGGAGAGAAGCCTTACATTTGTCAACAGTGTGGGAAGAGCTTTACACAAAAAGAAAATCTTAAAATTCACATTGCACTAATCACAAGCTCACCTGAAACCAATCACACACAGCTGCTACCAATAACACACACTATATAAATCACACCACCATTCAACACCGAGTATTGTTTAGCGTGTATCCCTGCTATAGCTGATAGCTACCTTACGGAGCCTGCTTTAAGTTTCCTAGTCTTAGCTTAGTCTTGCCTTGTCTGTGTTTTCTCGTGTTCTGATCATTGCCTGTGTACTTTGGATTACCTCTCTCGTCTTGCCCTGTTCGGATATTGTTTGCCCCTGCCTGGACCTTTGCTTTGTACCTGGATTATCCCTCTAGTCTCGCCCTGTTGGATTATGTTCGCCGTCGACTGACACTTGCTTGTTTACCTGATTGCTCTTGCCTTGTCTTCTTTCTGAATCAACAAACAGTGACTTATACTTAATGAACTGCAAATTCCATATCAACAGTGTTGTGCAAGTTACTTCCAAACTGTAATACATTATAGATTACTTGTTACTGTTATTTAAAAGTAATTCCTTACCATACAATATTACTGTCTCAGAATTGTAATGCGTTACATGACTCCTGTATTACTTTTGAGTTACTTTCACCAAAATAACTACAGAAGTAGAACTTAAAGGCACAATGTGTAATTTTCGCCGCTGGAGGGCGCATATTCAAAAGAAACAAAGGCGTAGTTAGATGACGCCGTGAGTGAGTGTGGAATCATGGGCGCTTCCGTGTCACTAGTTAAAATTGCTTATTTCTCTGGATTTAAACATTCTTCGAAACATTTCGGAATTATTTAGTTTTAAAGTAGTAATTTAAAGCTTTCTATAGCTATATTTAGCAAGTCTGTGAGGCAAGTATTCGCTGAGTTTTGGTTCATCGTTGTGAAGCGCTCCTGGCCGAAATTGCAGAAAGCGCATCCTGTATGTATCCTTTATTTAATAAAAGCACAACGTTTTGTTGATATTGTGAGTGCACACAAATAAAAGTAGACCCTTTACAGTTCCGAGTGATATATTACTCTTACCTTTATGAGCAAAAATGATGGCGCCGGCGCCTCCATGTCCTGTAAAGCATGCTTTAGCTCTCCGCACAATTAGATATGCGTCGAATAGCACATTTATATAGGTTAAACATTTAAACTAACATTGTGATATGCTTGAACTGTTTTATATCTATAGATTTTATTCTAGGCAAGTCGTGATGATTTGAGAAGGTTAAATTTATCAAACATAGGCTATGATCAACTCCCTGTCTGCGCTGGCTGCTTGGTCGTTACTTTAAAAAACATAAACTTACATTTATCGAACAAAAAAATGCTCCAAACATTTTTATAAGTTAACATAATAAAAAAACTAAATGAAATATAATCACTTTGACATTACATACAAAATTGAACTATTTTAAAGGTCACATATTGTACACCTTTCTGGAGTTTTATTTTAGGTTTTGATGTCCTTAAGAATATATATTTGCGGTATAAGTACCAAAAACCATCTCAATATATTTTCACAGCTCCTCTCTCAGGAGCTCTGCTGAGAACAGGTCGATTTTGGCCTGTCTAATTAATATTCATGAGTCTCTCTTCTGAATTGGCCTGCCAACCACAGGTAACCAGGGTCAGCCGACGTCACGGCGCTAGCTGGAGGCAGCAAAACAAAGGAGAAACTGGAGGCGGCCCATTCAAACCAGCGCAGATTCGGCTACATAAGGAGCTTAAAATATCATCTTGTTGTGATGTTGGGTGCCAGAATCGATGTAATACAGCCTCAAATTAGAAATTTAATCGCATATCTGCTGCCACTGCCAGACACAAAACCGACGACAGCTGTGGTTAAACGCGATAAAACGAGCAGACTGGACAGAAACTATCGTCAAAAATGCTTGCGTTTGTAGCGCACACTTCTTATCAGAAAAGGTTCAATAAAGTATTGTTTTATGTTGTTATGGGTGCGTGAGTGGGTTTTCTTTTGAGGTTGATTGTTGATCCTCACAGCTGAAAAACACACACAACACCATTCTTATTCTGTTACGTGACTTTCCTTCTCCTAGACTTGATATGGGAACGTAACAGAATTTGGGGGCTCGTCCGGGATTTGAAGCCGGAACCTCTCGCATTCGAAGCAAGAATCATTCCCCTAGATCAGTGTTTCCCAACCGGGGTGCCGCGGCACCCTGGGGTGCCGTCTGTCGAGAGCAGGGGTGCCATGTAAAAAATCCTTTTTTAATATTTTTAAATTGCTAAAATGTTCAATAGAGCATCTATTATATAATATCCATTTCTAATGTCACCAATAACGCCACAAGTTTGTTAAAATTTCCAAAGGGTGCCGCGACTAAAAAAAGGTTGGGAAACACTGCCCTAGATCATATACTGGGTAATTGAGTCAACCCACAACTCAATCCAGCTTGTTCTACTATGCAGTACCTCCACAGTCAAAAAGTGTGGTTATGCAAAAGATCTGCGACCTCTTCATTGGAGTCATTGGAGCAACTGTTATAAACTAGGAAAAACTGTGAGGGGTACAGCATTATTTGCTGCTCCTGCAGGATTCCCGGAGAGTTTCTCTGGTGAAAAGTTCTGCAGATTCTGTTCTGGTCTCTTTTAATTCAGAGACAAAGACTCCCATGAGGCAGGGAAGAAAAGCACTCTTGCTCCGCACAGTGGTGTACAATGTTTTGTTAACTTTGTGGCTTATTATTCTGAGTTGTTTCGGCAGTGGTGACACACAGCCCTCTCACATGCCTAATATATTGTTTAACAGATCGACTGCTTATGCCGCTCAGAAATATTTTACATATCTTTATCAGAAGGTTTGTGCATGTCATCCTGCAGGGATGACCATTAATTTCGGTCTGGGGCCATCAGTGTGGGTTGACCCGGGGAAGGTCCGTGATGCCAGATTGTTCAGGAATTCATCCTTGTCTGAGAGGGGTTAGAATGATGCACTCTTCCCTAATATCACAGAGCGTTTTGCAGGAGTAGATGTGCCAGTGGTGATTTTGGAGGCTGCAGAATGTCTACTACTGCCATGCTTGATGAAACCACTCCCTGAAAACCAACAGACAACCACTTTTTTATTGTTAGCATGAACTATAATTATTTATATGATGCTGCCAATAAATTCATATTGTTCAATGTATTGCATTTTTTTGTTTTTTTTTTGGTTAACACAAACCATTTTTCATGTGATGGTGACAAGAAACTAATATGGATCTTTTTCACATTTCCGGGTTTCTTGTCATGGTTGGGTAAACTTGTAAAGCAGTGAATGGGAGACTACCACAAATATATTTTTTTCATTCCCATTTGCTCAAATAGCAAAAGAAAATCTCAATGATAGTGTTTTCACAATTTAAAAAAAATGGAAAAAAAAATAGAGAAACTGATAACAGCAGTCAGTAGAGAGAGAACGATGTCAAATTTACCATCACTCCCACAGACGCTGTATTAGAAACTCCTTCACAGCAGTGTTAACTAGTTTTTTTGTAATTTCATGCATAATACAAAGTATAGTGTTATAAATGTACATACATTTATTTTTTTAATTGAAAATATGATCAATTTTGGAAGGTTTACGATGCTGATGATCATTGTAATAAATTTTTTGGTTCATTTGAACTATTTTTTATGTGATGTCGGCAGTAAATTCATATTGTTCTTTCCAAGAACAGTGTGGGCCACATTTGTTTATAACAGACAAAACATCAGCTAATGCCCAAAATATGCTTTATTTAATGCAAAATCGTAAATCACTTCCAATGGTAAAAACTTAGCACTTCACAGAACACAACCACTAAAGAAGAAACGTAAAAAAAAACGCATGTGTTCACACACAAAGTGAAATACACAGGTCACATAAGTGTAACTGTGTCAACAAGTCCAGTCGCAAGTCATTTTATTCGTGACTTAAGCACGACTCAAGTCACCAGTCGTAGACTCGAGTTTCCATCTCTGCCTGGTACTACGCATTTATTAGGCCCCACAACTATTTGCACTGAATTGTAAAAATAAATAAATGAAATAATAATTATGTAATATTGACCGTATGCAAACAAAGAACTAGGCCTTTAAAGGTTGTGATAGAGTTATGTAGGTTCATCAGGCTGATCAAGGTAGGTAGGTGGTGTCTCCACACAGGCCAGGAGTGACCAAGTCATGTAGTGCTGGGGTCAAAGATGGGGTCATTTGACCAACATGGTTTGCTATGTTTTATGTTTCCAGTTCAGTTCAGTTTTAAACCTCTTCAAGAAGAAAAAAGCCTCACAGCCAGATTTTATCTTTTTTTTATGGTTTTGAAAACATTTTTAAATATCTGTATTACTGGTTAATGTTATGACAAACTAAAAAGATTGGTCTACAAAATAAATCAAATGGGCTCAAATTAACTTTTTTTCCTGCAGTGGAAGAGCTGTGCGAATGAAAAGAAACCAATATATTTTTGAGTTTGAAGGAGAATACTAGCATAACTAGATCTTTAGATTATTGGTTGCAAAACTGTGCAGTGAATGTGGCTTGGCAGCTTGGGAGAACTTAACCATTTTCAGTCAGTTTTGTTAAAAAATATTTGGAAAACGTCAAATTAAGTTGTATTTTAAAGTCCAATTCTAGCTATTAACATACTATTAACTACGAGATTTTGCCTCCATAAACTCCTAATTACTGCTTCGTACAGTAGTTGTTAAGGTTAGGTATTGGGTAGGATTTGGGATGTAGAATATGGTCATGCAGAATTGGCTGCTTATTAATACTTATAAAGCATGTTAATAACAGGCATGCTAATAACAACCCGGTCTCATGAAAATGCGTATAAATAGTACGCCAAATAAAAACGAAAACTCGTGGTATTGATACGCAAAAATGGACTTTGGTGTGCATATGCTATGCGATGGGTAGGTTTAGGGTTGTGGGGTAGATGCATATCATATGACCGTGAAAACTGCGTATCATATGCACGCCAACAAATTTCGTATAATATGAACGCCAAAGTCCATTTTTGCGTATCAACACCACGAGTTTTTATTTTGATCAGTAGGTCCATAGTTCTATGAGTTCTACGCACTTGATTTAAGATGATTAGAGTTATTAGCTCTCTACTTGATTCTCAGTATATGTTCACCCACTGTAGAAACAAAGAATGATAGATTATAAAATACATTTTAAGATAAAAATACAAGATCGCCACGTGGCGAAAGTATGAAAATGTTATTATTGCATACTGCTGTATAATGCGCTACACTGTTTGTGCTTACCGTAAATAGATATTAGAGAACCTGCAGCTGGAACCAGCTTCCAGATGAGCCCCAACCGTAGCCGTGTTTACATACATTTACCAGTCTATTCTCTCACGAAAGATGAGTCAAATAATTCAGTACAGTATTCGTGTAACACCCCTGTGGACTGTTTGTTGTGGTTTCTTCCCCTTGTGTTGGTTTAGCCGTCTAATCATTAGTTAATTACCCTCATTGAGTTCACCTGTCTGCCCCTCGTTATCTGCCCTATAAGTTCCTGTCTCTTGTATTCTAGTGTTGTCGGTTATTGTGAATGTTACCCTGAGTGTGTGTGTCTCCTCTACCCGAATCTGCCTTGTTGTCGCTACATTAAATATCCTTATTTGGATCCTTGTCGTCCTCGTCATCCTGCCTGCCTCCACACACCTGGACCGTGACAATTCGCTATTTTATTCAGTTATATTGTGGCATTTAGCAGCAATATTTTGATTCTTATCAATAAATGAAAGTGAGCATCACCTCCATACAATCAAAAGAGACGGTCAGGTGTGAACACCGGAGTTCTTGCAAATCAGATTCTGCAGTGTGAAAGTTGCCTTAATTTCACACAGATACTCATTTTCTGGTGTGAACTCTTTTGCAAGTTTAAAGGTTTACTTTAACTGTTACACTGCTTAACTGTGTTACACTAGCCAGGTTTCCATCCAAGGATTTGTATTTTTTTTTTGCGAAAAAATGTTTAGCACTTCAAAATGTTTACCGATATAGCTTATGGAAATCTCATTTATCGATAAAATGTCTCAAGTGTCGACACAATATTTTTCCGTTTAACTTTAGCGTATAAATTCCATATGGATACTTCAAATGTAACAAAAATTTGTTTGGAAACACTTTTTGTCAAGAAAAGGGTCTTTAACGCAAACAAATGTGGTGTCACATGACAGAATTAGCCTATGTAGCAGTATAAGCCTCTGTAGTTCAAAGGCACATTAAATCTATCATATTCATATTATTAAATTGTATATAAAATTATTGTATTACTATGGTAAGAATAAGACGAGTTACCTCTCAAACATAGCCTGTTTTTTGTTTTGTTTTTCTTGATAAACATACATATCTTACTTGGATGTTCCTTTAAGTAACGTTGCAAGTTCAAATTGATTCATTTTGTTCTGAAGATGAAAAGGTCAAATTGCATTCTGTAATGTTATGTTATGTTTTGTCAACTTAAAATGTGAAGTAAGTGACAGCTTGAATAGCCCTCAAGTTAAATCCGGGAAAGTTATTCTAACGCAAATATTTGTGCTTCTCTTGTGTTCCAGTATCCACATAGGCTAAAACAACATGGGCTTGCCATAATTATCACACTGGACAGCACAGATTGTGCTACAGGCTATTCAAACTGAGCAGTGTGTTTATAGTCCCTTTTTATTTCTTTAATATTATGTTTTTCTCTGTTTGCAGAAGCGCTGCAGGTGCGTGATGTGACCGTGTGAATCCTCATGTTCTGTTGTTTATGCTGCTTTTTGCGCATGTAAAATTAATCCCTGGAAAACAAATATTTGTATTTTTAATAGGTCACAGCCACATATCCATTCTAATTTAACATAATCTTGTCGGTAAACGGTAAATAATCGTTAATCGAGCCGATTATGGTAACCGAGCGTCGGTTAGGAGAAAACTAAAATGAAAATTCATATTTTCACTACAGTCTAATAATAGTTAATCAGAAAAATTATAATAATACAGCTGCACGTTTATGAATATTGCTTGATCAAGTAGGCCTAACAAAACAGCACAAAAACTGAATGGAAACTATTATTGACATAAAACCCTCCCTATGTGTTAATCATTTTCCACACATATGAATGGCTTCTCTTCTGTGCAAATTCTCATGTGAATCTTAAGATTTCCTATTTGTGAGAAGCTCATCCCACACAGTTTGCAGGTGTACGGCTTCTCTCCAGTGTGAAGTCTCATGTGAGTGTTGTGGCTACTTTTATGACTGAAACTCTTTCCACACTGATGACATATAAAGCATTTCTCTTCTGAGTGATTCCTCATGCGGTTATTAAGGCTTATTTTACGTGTGAACCTCTTTCCACACTCATCACATTTGAACGGCTTCTCTCCAGCGTGGATGTTCAAGTGATACCTAAGGTTTACTTCTGTTGTGAAGCTCTTTCCACACTGATCACACGAGAACAGCTTCTCTCCAGTGTGACTGCGCATGTGGTAATTAAAGGTGTTTCTATGTGTGAAACTCTTTCCGCACTGAGTGCAAGTATAAGGTTTCTCTCCAGTGTGAATTCTCTTGTGGACTTCAAGGCTATGTTTGTGTATGAACTTTTTTCCACACTGTTGGCAGGTGAAAGATCTCTCTCCAATGGGAATATTTGTGTGGTAATTAAGGGTGTTTTTCTGTGTAAAACTCTTTCCACACTGTTGACAGATGTAAGGCTTCTCTCCCGTGTGAATTCTCATGTGGAATTTAAGGCTTAGCTTTTGAGTGAAACTTTTTCCACATTCTTGGCAGGTGAAAGAGTTTTCTCCAGTGTGAACTCTCATGTGATACTTAAGGGTTAGTTCTACAGTGAAGCTCTTTCCACACTCTTGGCAGGTGAACGGCTTCTCTCCAGTGTGAATGCTTATGTGTTTTTTAAGGTTTCCTTTTTGAGAGAAACTCTTTCCACAATCTTTGCAGGTGAAAGGCCTCTCTCCAGTGTGAACTCTCATGTGGACATCAAGGTTTTGTTTCTGATTGAAACTCTTTCCACACTGACGGCAGGTGAAATAACTCTTGGATTTGGTCTTATGGCCTCTTTTTTGTGAGAAAGTATTGTCAGTCTTTGTGGATTTTTCTCCAGTCATGAAATCATGATGTTTCTCATACTGTTTTTTCTCTTCCATTTCATTCTGTTCTTGACTCTCCTCTTTCAGCACCATCAGGTCTAAAGCGAAAAAATAAAGATAAATAGTTAAACACAGTTTAATGGCACAAAGCAACAGATATCCAAACCAACATCACCTGAAATGAAGATGGACAGTTTTTGTTTTATCCAGCTATATTTACTCATATAGCATCCAAGTGAAAGATATGTCAGGAAAAAAAAGATTAATTTAAGCTCCATCGTAGCACAGAAACTTTTCTTACTAAAGTTAAATATTTTATATGCTACCACTTGTATATGAAGGATATCTCATCAAACACAAGTATGGTGTGCCACAGGGCTCAGTATTAGGTCCTCTGTTTTTCTCCTTGTTTACGTTTCCCCTGAGGGACATAATCATTCAATTTCACAATTATGACCACAATACCCAGATTTATACACTACTCAAAAAATTGAGGGAACACCTAATCATCACAGTAAAACATTGAGTCAGTTAAATGTCAAGGATATCAATCTGTCCAGTTGGGAAGCATGGTAGGTGACAACAGGTGCACTGGAGAAGCAACAGCAAATCAACCCCCATGGCACATCCACACGTGCCGTCACAAGGAGGTTTGGTGTGTGTCGAGAGCATGCAAGAGATACCGGGAGACAGGCCATTACACTAGGAGAGCTGGACAGGGACGTAGAAGGGCAACAACCCAGCAGCAGGATGAATATTGGCTTGTGCAAACAGGAGGAGCACTACCGGAGCCCTCCAAAATGACCTCCAGAACGCTACTGCTGTGAATGTGAGGGTGGCATGAGGGCCCAACGTCCTCTGGTGAGACCTGTGCTCACAGCCCAGCACCGTGCAGCTCTATTGGCATGTGCCAGAGAACAGCAGAATTTGCATGTCTGCCATTTGCATGACCGGTTTGGCAGAGGATCTGTGATGGCCCGGGGATGAATGCTAGCTACACCTTACTGCTGTTAGTTACCGGAATTAAATCCTCAGAGCCGCTGTCAGAACTCACACTGGTGCAGTGGGCCGTGGGTTCCTCCTGGTGTATAACAATGCCCCGCCTCATGTGTTTTTCGATGAAGGCATTGATGCCACTGACTGGCCCTCATGTTTGGCCCTCCAAACACACTACTGACATTATGATTTGCTGTAGTTCGATCAATTTCATGTTTTTACTTAGATTTTAGGTATGATTTTGAATCCAGTCCTCAGTGGGTTGATGATTTTAGCTTCAATTGACCATTGTGGCATCATTTTGTTCTCAACGAATGACAATGTACACAAGTAATAATTTTAAACGTAAATATTTCATTCATAGAGATCCAATGTGTGATTTAGGTGTTCCCTTAATTTTTTGAGTAGTTTACTTCCTCACAATCTGACAAAACTTCACAACTCTCCAAGGTAACAGTATGTATTGTTATATAAAAGATGGCATGGTTAATAATTTTCTCCTATGAAATTCTGCCAAAACAGAGATATGAATTATTGGACCACAGACCTCCATACATAAGACTCTAGATCTCAGTGGATGCAATGTTATGTTGTTTTCTACAGTGAAGATCACAGGTGTTGCGTTTACAGCAATCTGTCTTATACGATAATCACATTGGCATTTTTTTTTGTCTTCTTCTGTTTGAAGTCTTCAAATGTCAGGTTGAAGTCAATAAGCTTGCAAGGATTTAAATGCTTATGATAACTAAGAAACAGGCTCACATCAGCCCAATTTGATCATTAGTACACTGATTGCTTGTTAGATTTCGTATCAATTCTGCTAATTACACACAGCTTTGAATGGCTTATAGCCATGAACCAAGTTTGTTTAATACTGTTTGAGTATGAATGCATTTTTTTTTTTCATTGATACAGCAAAAACTGTTAATCTACTTTTTGTGTTCCACATTTTTGTAATGTTTTATTGTCATGTTCAATAGTATTTTAAATGGGACAAGGTAAATCAGGAGTTAGATATGTAATAAAACTGCATTTCTAAATCAGTAAAACTGCATATATTGTCTTGAATAAAGTCTTATGATGCAAATTGTTATTTGTGGCCCTTTATATTTAATGTGGCTTAACTTGAGTACCCCTGAGCTATACTGCAAGACACACACTGATCACTGCCAGGATCATGGACTGCGAAGAGAATAAACTTTTTATGGCCACAGCATTTGCCAAATTCAAATGAAACGACAGACACTGCATCCCTGTGGACAAATGCATTGCGACATGACATCTAAAAAGGTTTTTGATAAACCTGTTCAATACACACTAAAGACATAGTAGAACTTACAGGTAAATATAACTTTCTGTAAAGCTGCTCTGGAACAATGTGGATTATGCAAAATGCTATACAGATAAATATGACTCGGCATCAAACAACTATGTTATTTGATGTGCCAAAAGATAAATCTGTCATTAAGCAAGCCTAGATAACTGGTATAACTGCATTACGATCATTTAGATCAGCCGTGCCCAAGCCTGTTCCTGTAAAAGTAATCTGCCAGTAGATAAAAGTACTTACTATTACTGTACACTAGAGTTGTGTGGGGTGTTTAAATCGAGGCCGCTAAAGGGCTCAGTGAACTTCCATGAGGGCCGCAATGAGGGCTGCATGATATATCAAAATAAAATCTATATTGCAATGTGGCTTAGTGTGACTGTCACATCACACAGGCTGTGATTTAAGCACAGTGCCAACCACTAATATTGGCACCCTTGGTAAATATGAGCAAAGGTGGCTGTGAAAATAAATCTGCATCATTTATCTTTTCGATCTTTCATTTAAAAAATTCACAAAATTTTAACCTATCATTGAAGTAAAACAATGGAAATTTTCGGGGGGGAAACTCACATTATGAAATAAATGTTTTTCTCCAATGCATGTTGGCCATAATTATTGGCACCCCTAGAAATTCTTATGAGCAAAATATCCCTGAAGTATAAACGGCTCGTTCTAACACGCCTCCACATATCTACGTCACTATGTGGGAAGATTTGCATAACACCGCCCAAATGTTCATGCAAAGAAAGAAGGCATAACTTTTATTCTTGCTGTAGTATTGTTGTTGCCACCGCCGCCATGTCGTGAAGACGCTGTGTGTTTCATTGTGAAAGCAAAACTACTTTGTTTGGCCTTCCAAAAGAGGACAATATCCGCTTCGTCATACCTGGAGCTGATCCGTGCTGGTCACTGAGGAAATACATCAACTTCGCGCTGTGGATCGAAGCGGAGTCCAGCCCGGGGTCGTCACATGTGGTTGCCGCAAGCCCACTGGCTGCTCCTTCGTCAAATCCGCCGACCACGCCGTTCTCAAGCCAGCCTCCGATCACTCTAGCCCGCCGTGTGTGATGCTGTGTGTTTCGAAACTACTTTGTTTGGGCTTCCAAAAGAGGACACAACTAGAAATCAGTGGTTAAGTTGTATTTACAACACTGTTCCAGAACACTTCAACCCAAATATTCAGATGTGTGCAGCACATTTTATGGAGGACCGTTTCCTGATCCTGGGAGAGTAGACTGCAATGCCGGCTGTTCTGACTCAA
>NW_015539894.1:248183-257241 GCF_001515605.1 Sinocyclocheilus anshuiensis | reverse complement strand
ATTTTATTACACCAAATACACAAAATAATGTTCTTTTTAGCAACATCATATGACCCCTTTAATGTTGTTAGGCCCAAACTCAAGACAGGAAGCACTGACTGACAGTGCCTGCAAGTCACCCACTCGCTTTACCGACGCTAAAGCCAATAGGTGGGTGGTCTTAAGTGACATGGGCCACAGTCCGGCCGAATGGAGCAGCTCGAAAACAAATAGGCGGTTTGGCACAGTCTGAGGACAAGGAGATTTCAACCTCCGAGCATCCTTTCAAAGAATTCAACGACTAGGTCGTTTCTGCTGATTGATTAGCCAGCTTCAAGAGAATGGTTTGCTGCTGTAGTAACTTTAAGGAATTTAACTCTTTTATTTTAGCTCAGGTTTTCAGAGGGGAGAATCGAATCTGAAGATTCAAAATCAACCTGATTAGAACTGACTCCAAATTTTAATTTATCCACTATTCATCCAGCGTCTAGTAGAATTTAGTGCATCTGAACAATTTGGATATTTGTATTATTCCCTGGCCAAAGGCTAATACATGCTTGTGATATAAGCTACGAGCTAGGTAGCGTGATCTGGGCAAAGTTTAACTTTAAATTCACAACCCAAGACAATGATTTTTATAATGAAACAGGATTTTATTGGCTATTCTAGATTACATTAAACTAAACTAATGAAAACACACACACACACACACACACACACAGGATGATGATTAACGGAGTTTGCATGAAGTCCCAGAAAGGTAAGATATTCGCTACAGTTCTTTAACTTGCAGAATCACAAAGCAGAGACTTGTCTTATCTTTACTGCTCAAGATCAATTCAGCACCCGTTCAGCAAGAGATGAAGCTTTGTTTGTTTACATGCGTTTTGGTGAAGCTGAGCGGGGTTTTCCCAGTTGGCTTTCCCAGGGAATCCCAGCGCCTTTGATTGGTTGCTGATCTGTCGTTTGGATGACGTCGTTTTGGGAGAACCCTCTGGTGAATGGAGGTTGCCTTGTGAAGTAGGAGCTTCGAAAGTCGGTTGCCTTAGGTACGGAGAGTGATGCGTGGAGTTCTTCCGGGAGTTCCTTTGCTTGGCTTTAGACTTTGAAGGTTTCGGCAGTCGCGGAGTTTCAACTGAAGTGTTTGAGCTTTGGCAGTTCTTCTGAAAGAGTCTGAGTTTGTAAGACTTTAGGCTTTTGAAGATCTCTGGCAGTCACGAAGTTTCAACTAAATGTTTGAGTTCTGGAGTCTCGCTCGCGTGATGTGACAGCATGTGAGCGCTTTGTAGCGCGGTCACCAAGGCGAAAAGCCAAAGATCGAGAGAGAGCGAGCAAACCACGAAGGCTTTGTGTCCAGTTTTAAAGGGGTCATATGATGCGATTTCAATTGTTCCTTTCTCTTTGGAGTGTTACAAGCTCTTGGTGCATAAAGAAGATCTGTAAAGTTGCAAAGACTAAAGTCTCAAATCCAAAGAGATATTCTTTATAAAAGTTAAGAGTCAGCCACGCCTACCTAAAACGGCTCGTTCTAACATGCCCCCACATATCTACCTCACTATGTGGGAAGATTTGCATAACGCCGCCCAAATGTTCACGCAAAGAAAAACATTTATTCTCGCTGTAGTATTGTTGCCGCCGCCACCATGTCGTGAAGGCGCTGTGTGCTTCTTTGTGAAAGCGAAACTACTTTGTTTGGCCTTCCAAAAGAGGACGATATCGCTTTGTCATGCCTGGAGCTGATCCATGCTGGTCGCTGAGGAAATACTTCAACTTCGCGCTGTCGATCGCCAGATCGGCTTTCACCGTGGACGAAGCGGAGTCCAGCCCGGGGTTGTCACATGTGGTTGCCGCAGGCATCACAATATGGTAAGGGACGTAACATTTCCGTCACACGCTTGAGGAATTCGGCCAATCACAACGCACTGGATAGCTGGCCAATCAGAGCACACCTCGGTTTTTCAGACCGATGAGCTTTGTAGAAATCGACGTGTTTCAGAAAGGCGGGGCATAGAGGAGAAACAATAATGTACAGTATGTGGAAAATAATGTTTTTTTAACCTTAAACCGCATAAACACATTTCATTACACCAAATACACAAAATAATGTTCTTTTTAGCAGCATCATATGACCCCTTTAAGCAAGCTGATTTTGGTCCATCCCATGGCAATTGTTCCAATCAGATATTGGCTGCAGGGCGGGGCCACGCCCCATACTGTTCCCTTATCAAGCATGAATTACATGCTCCACATGGGGAGTATTTCTTCAAGTTTTAATAACTTCTTATAAAAGTCTTATCACCAGAGAATGATGCCAAATATCATTTTTTTCATCCACACCAATGTTTTGCGAATAAAACAAGCTTTCAACCGATACTAAACTTCACATATGTTACACACATAACTTTTCCTTTTAGCAGATAAAGCATTTAATATAAGGCAAAGATTAAAATATCATAGGTTCCAATAACACATCAAACAGAAAGCATATTATTTGGGAGTATATTGCTCCAATACTTTAAATTATTTTAACTGATTGATTGTACAAAGGCGCTGACAGAAAGTTGCCCCAGAATATTGGGTCATGTGATGGGGTGATTAGTTTAGACCTCATGATGGCCTGGAGGGTAATCTTTAGTTTGTTTCTTTGGAATGTGGTTGTTCTGTTCAGAGGAGATCCTACACTGCGATAGCTGCCACATAAACTTTGAGTGTGGAAGGGGCACACCCGTTGTCCGGCAACTCCTGCAAAAAAGTCAGCACGTGGGACACGTCACAAGAACCCGGATTTGGCTTTGGACTTTGTGCTGAAGACCAGTCACAGGAGACTGACCATTTAAGGCCATAAAGGGGACTCGTAGACGGTGCTCTAGCCTCTAAAATGGTGTTATTAATTCTCACTGGGAGCTGCACAGGCTCCCGTCCAGGGCCAAGACATGAAGGCTCCACAGCTCTGGCCAGGGGTGCCTATTCATGCCCTTCGCCTGCGAGAGAAGGACCTTCCTCGATGGTATTGGCCACGGGGCTGCTGTTGACAGAGAACCATGTCTGGTTCCTCCAGAGTGGGGCCACCAGGAGGAATGAGCATTTGACTTCCCCCGATTGCTCTACTGCCTCAGGTCATCAAGCAGGCCAGTGAAGGCATACAAGCAAGTGCTGGGTCAATCGTGGGCCAGGGCATCTCTCTGCATTGAGAAATAAGTTGGGCAGTGAGAGTTGTCTTCTGAGGCGAGGAAGTTGTCCTCTGCCCTCCCGAAGACAGACCAAATCATTTGAACCGTCTGAGTGTGTAGTTTCCATTCCATTTCTGTGCCCAACAATTGATAGTTTTCACGTGACGTCACACACTTATAGGAACGCCCACCTGGATGGCAAAACGAAGCTTTGCTCCACTGACCTCCAGTTATTTTTACACAGTTTGCATTAAGTAGTAATGTGGTAAAACGCAGATATTAAAAGGCGAAATTCAGTAAACATTATTGATTATGTATATTTTGTACAGGCAAGGGAGGGCTTGAATAAAGTGCGTTTGGCTCTAAGTAAAAATATTAGAGGAAATAACACTGATAGATCACCACAATAAACAATAAACTAAGCTGGTTTAAAAACAGAGATATGTCCACTGGTTAACTCTGGAAAATAAGATTGTAGAGAGGTAGGTAATTAAGGATTTAATGTTATGAAAAATTTCTCGGGTTACGCATATAGTTTGCATTAAGTAGTAATGTAGTAAAACGCAGATATTAAAAGGCGAAATTCAGTAAACACCTTATTGATGTATATTTTGTACAGGCAAGCAGATGAAGCCAGAATATAAACGCAATGTGCAAAGTTTCACGTTAAATAGTTTCCCATAGAAAACCATTAGAAGGAAAACACTGAACTAGACCAAAATGACGTCATGTTCCTATTCAAAGTGTTCGAGCAAATAGCAGAGCAAGTGAGCTATCATGTCATTGATGCGGAAGAAGTTCAGTTCAGAGCGTCCGAGTAAATTGTGAGATTTGTGAAATGGCTAATAAAAAGTTGTACCGTGAGGATGTGTTGCAAATGTTATTCGCCGATTCTGACTCTGAAGGGGAATATTTGGAAATGACGATCGGTCGTCTAATGATCGCGCTTCTCTCGGTACATCTTTGCAGCGCAATGGTGCCGCCGTGCAAGGCGCGAGTGTTCACGAAGCACAAATAAGTGATCATTTTGACCCTTTGCCCAACGGGGATGGGGGTGGCAGGGGTGAACGTGGTCATAGTGTCCATAGGAGAAGGGGTGATCTGGCTCTAAATAGGGCTGGAAATAGCGATGACAATGGTGGTCAATAGCGTAGTTTGTTCTGATCGCGCACGCTCTAAGGGATGCCGGCAGACAAAGTACAGGTGCAGTCAGTGTGGGGTAGGTCTGTGCACTGTGCCATGCAGTGAGAGGTACCATGCTCTCAAGAACTATAAACTTTGTCAC
Source organism: Sinocyclocheilus anshuiensis (assembly GCF_001515605.1). Taxonomy (NCBI): domain Eukaryota; kingdom Metazoa; phylum Chordata; class Actinopteri; order Cypriniformes; family Cyprinidae; genus Sinocyclocheilus; species Sinocyclocheilus anshuiensis. The sequence goes on along the minus strand of NW_015539894.1, from coordinate 252,807 downwards.
CTAGATACCTGATTGGGCAGATAGCTGGTCAACTGATCAAAAAATAGGCACATGCATTTTACTATGGCACAGTAATATAGTAATAATTTACTATAGTTACTAATAGTTTTACTGTTGATTTCCTCTTTTCCTGATCATTTGGAATGAGGATAAAAAGACAAAAAAATAAAAATAAAAAATAAGTTCAAACATCCACTCCATATATATTTTTTCCTGAATATTACTGATGAACTGATCAAAAAGTAGGCTACTGTTCACATGCGTTTTACTACTATATAGTATAGTAATATAGTAATAATTTAGTACTTTTTCCTGTTTTATTGTTGGTTTCCTCTTTTCTGATCATTTGGAATGAGGATAAAAAGACAAAAAAAAAAAACATGTAAATAAGTTTTCCTGAATATTATGAAATTTAAGATGGCCGCCCCTGATTACGTCATAATATGCCAATTAGATGAGTATATTTACGCCCCACATAAACTTTCGGTCATGCCCAACATTTTTCTAATTTACAGTAGATCTCTATCTTTAAGCCCTTTCAAGCCACAAGCTTTTGAAATCTTTGTCAAAATTCAGTATTTTTTCCAAAAAACCCTGGCGTGTTAAGCAGATTGCGTTCATATTGCGGCCTCATCTGCTTGCCTATGTAAACTATGCATCATTGATATAGAGAATATTACTGTTTAAAATATATTAAGGCACTTTAAGTGTTTTTACAACGTTTTGTCACACTGTTTAATGATTGAGATATTGCCGCGGGTGCTAAATATGGATTGCAAAATGGCCAAAATTTGCATTTTGTTCACATACCTTTGTTTTATTCTTTGGAGAGGTGATCTAAATATTTGCGGCTGTGAAACAGATGGAAAACTGACAGGCTTGTCCTGCAGTTCTATGGATGTTTTGCTCTCCAGGTCTTCGAGCCGGTCACGTGACTGAAAGCTATGAAAAGGAGGTGCCGAGCCATCCTGTAAAGGGAATCTGACCTGAGACCGCCTTGGTTATTGATATATGATACCAACGTCATGTTGTCCGCTGGACCAGGATGTGGTGCCCCTTTAAGGTGGGCAAGAAGGTTTTTAGGGCCAAGAAGACTGCCATCATCTCGAGGCAGTTGATATGCAAGCATTGCTCTGGGATTGACCAGGAGCCGAATTCGAGATTGCCCTCGAACAGAGCTCTGCAACCCCAGTTGGAGGCATCTGTCATGACTACCTTCCTCTTTGGAGGTCAGTCCCATCTGCATGCCTGATTGAAACAGGCGAGGAATTGTCCAGGGGTCCACAGCTCTGATGCAGTGATGGTTACCCTGATGTAAAACTGGCCCAGGTGCCAGATGTGGGACGGGACACGGGCTTTGAGCCAAAATTGGAGAGGCTGCATATGGAGCAGGCCTGGATAAATCACAGGGGAGGTGGCTGCCATGAGGCCAAGCATCCTCTGAAAAGCCCTAAGGGGACGTAAAGTCCCTGGTTTGAAAGATGCCACCAGTCACTGAATAGTCAGATCCACCGTCAAAGACCAGTCCTCGGGGAATATTTGCGCGAGAATCTGTTCTAGAGGTAACATCTTGAACGGCCATCTCATAAGTGAGTGATTCAGATGCCTGAGATCGACTATAGGTCTGAGCCCGCCATCTTTCTTTGGAACAAGGAAGTAGCGGCTAAAAAAAGCCTGACTTGCTATTCGCTAGAGGTACTGTCTCCACGGCAACTTTTGCAAGCAGTGTTTGTACTTCTGACCGAAGAACATGCACTTCGTTATCCCATACCGAAGTCTGAATAACGCCTCTGAAACGGCCTCTGAGGCGACCTGCAAGTAAACTGGAGCGAGTAACCTCATATTATAGTGTTTAGAACCTAGCTTAAAACATCCGGGATGGGTTCTCAGCCCGGAGCTGGATGGCAAGTGGTTCTATTTTTTCGAATGGTAGTTTGCCGCCATTGGGCAGGGAACTGACTTTTGTGTTAATGAGGAGAGGAGGATTGCTTTTGTGGGTCCGCTATCACAGCGGTAGTTTGCTTGGACGTGTGCTGAATGAGAAGGACGTGCCCAGCTTGAATAGAACTTCCATGACTCAGTGTTGAGCGGAGGGTTGGAGAGCGAGCGCAAGCTTTCTTCAAGGGAGTTCCGGCCTCAGCGAGAACTGATTCTCTCCTTTTCCTCTCAAAAATGCTTTGCTAGGCTCAATGCTCTCGCAGTGAGATCAGCCAGCCCCCATGAGCTCAGCCTCAGCCAGCTCTAAAGCTGTCAGCGATAATACTCATTCGTGACAGCATTCTCTTTCAAGCCCCCTAAAAAGATCAAACTGCTCGTTAGATGAGGGGTGCTGATGATCCTCACGTGTAAACACACCAGCAGATCAAAGTGCTGTGTGCATTCTCTTTTGATCCGCCTAAAAGGATATCTGGAATCTGAGGGTGCAAAAAAATCTAAATATTGAGAAAATCATCTTTAAAGTTGTCCAAATGCAGTTCTTAGCAATGCATATTACTAATCAAAAATTAAATTTGAATATATTTACAGTAGGAAACTGCAAAATATCTTCATGGAACAAGATCTTTAATTAATATCCTAATGATTTTGGATAAATCAATCATTCAAGAAAAATCTATCATTCTGACCCATACAATGTATTTTTGGCTATTGCTACAAATATACCCCAGCGACTTAAGACTGGTTTTGTGGTCCAAGGTCACAAATCTGCTCGTTGCAGACAAGGGGCGCTAATCCTCGTGCGTAAAACACACTGGCGGATCAGAGTGCTGCGGGGAGAGTGAAGCACACGGGACCTGTGCTGGCATGTGATCACTCAAGTCCGTCAGCCCCGCGACTTCACCGTTTCATCCTCCGAGGCAACTGGGAGGGGAGAAGCGGGAGGGGCAGGGGGCCACCTACATTGAAGAAGGTAAACCGCGAGCAAAGCAGAGCGAGACACATGCTCTCGTAGTGAGAGCGGTCAGTCTCAGTGAGCACAGCCTCAGCGTGGGCGTGGCCCAGGCGAGCGGCGCACTCAAATCCGAAGTTATCAGCGATATTAAATCATTGGTGACAGCATTCTCCTCGGATCCACCTAAAAAGATCCCACCACTCGATGCAGACGAGGGGCGCTGATCCTCTCGTGTAAAACACACTGGCATATCAAAGTGCTGTGGGGAGAGTGAAGCACGCAGGACCTGTGCCAGTGTGCGATCATTCAAACCCGGTTGTTCAGCTCCGCGATTCCATTGTTTCTTTCTTCGAGCTCGCTGAGAGAGGAGAAACGAGAGCGGGGCTGCCTGAATTGAAGAAGGCGATTCGCGAGTGGAGAAGAGCGAGACTCATGCTCTCTGTGAGAGCCTCAGTCTCAGTGACCGTGTAGCCTCTGTGTGGGCGCTGTCCAGACTGACGACGCACTCACTGCACCCTTCTGCATCGTGCAGGGGTTCGAGCCACACTCACAGAGCGACATTTGCAACAACGTCACTTGGAAATTTGCTCTTTTATTGCACCGTATGGACACAGGGGAAGGCTTCTATGGCGACGAGCAGCAAGCTGATCTTCCTTCTTCTTCTTTTTCGACTTCTTGATAGCAGAGTCAGCGAAGAGATGATCTCGTCGCTGAAGGAGAAAATTCTGATGAAATAGCGCTCGGAGCCGTCTTATATAGAGGTTGGCTCTGCCCCTTCTGGTGGGCTACAGCCCCATTGGTTCGTGCAGCTACACAGACGTGAACAAATCAGGCTTCAGTAACAGTATAAACAGGAGTTTCCCATACTGCATTCTACGCAACGGGAGAGACCGTTCTATAGGGAACACATAAGACTTGATTGCTGTAATTATCAGAGAAAATTATTCTCAGGTCGGTATATGTCAATACTGTCGACACAAAGGATTTATCAGTAGTATTTTACTGGGGCACAGTGGCATTTTTCTGACTTATTTGTGATAACTTCAATTAACTATTGAAGATTGAAGAACAAACCAAGATGGCGCCGATGATGATGACGGCCTCCGTGGCATGCTCCGCAGTTGTTTTTATGTTTTTGTTAGTTTGTCCTGTCTTTAGTTATATCCCTGCAATCAGTTTCACCAGAGACGAATTGCTGGACATTTGGCACTACATATCACCCGATATTTCACCGGTTTTTGACTATTCTGATGTTTTGCTGGACATAGTAGTTGGTGGAGCTGTGGCGCTGATCAAGCGCTTCAGGATGCGCAGACAGGGGAAGCGAGGCAGCGCCCTCGTGAAGCTCAGGCAGCGCGGATTCAGAACGCCGTTGCCTAGCATCCATCTGGCGAACCTCCGCTCTCTACCCAACAAAACAGACGAACTCCTTCTGCTCTCCCGGATAAACTAAGATTTCTCACACTCTGCTGCTCTGTGTTTCACGGAAACCTGGCTGAAAGATGCCATTCTGGACAGCGCGTTGAGTCTGCCGGGCTTTCAGCTTTTTAGAGCAGATCGCGACGCAGAATCAATGGGGAAATCGCTCGGCGGCGGGACATGCTTTTACATCAATGAGAGGTGGTGTACAGATGTAACTGTGTTAAAGAAGATGTGCTGTTCAGATCTAGAAGTGCTCTTCATTAACTGTAAGCCTTTCTACTCGCCGCGGGAGTTTTGCTCGTTCATTCTCGT
>NW_015539894.1:242857-247903 GCF_001515605.1 Sinocyclocheilus anshuiensis | reverse complement strand
CGTCAGTATTTACATTCCTCCGCAAGCGCACGTGAGCTCCGCTTTACAGAAACTTGCTGATCAGATCACAGAGACAGAACAACAACACCCGGACTCTGTTAATTGTTCTCTGGGACTTTAATAAAGCCAATCTCTCCCGTGAACTGCCAAAATACAGACAGCACATCACATGTCCCACCAGAGACAGTAATATATTGGATCATTGTTACACCACACTAAAGGATGCACATCACTCTGTTCCACGGGCAGCTTTAGGACTCTCTGATCACTGTTTGGTTCATCTTATACCGACTGGAGCTTAACACGCTCAAAACAGTGGAGATGACCGTGGACTTCAGGAGAAACCCCCCTGCACTCCCCCCACTCGCCATCATGGACAGCATTGTGACTGCAGTGGAGTCATTAAGGTTCCTGGGCACCACCATCTCTCAGGACCTGAAGTGGGACACTCACATAGACTCCATTGTTAAAAAGGCCCAGCAGAGGTTGTACTTCCTTCGCCAGCTGAGGAAGTTCAACCTGTCACAGGAGCTGCTGAAACAGTTCTACTCCGCCATCATTGAATCTGTCCTCTGCACTTCTATAACTGTCTGGTTCAGCTCAGCTACCAAATCTGACCTCAGAAGACTACAGAGGGTAGTCCGGACTGCTGAGCGAATCATTGGTACAACCCTCCCTTCTCTCCAAGAACTGTACTCATCCAGAGTGAGCAAAAGGGCTGGCAAAATCACTATGGACCCCTCACATCCAGCACACTCCCTCTTTGAACTGTTGACATCTGGTCGACGCTACAGAGCACTGAGCACCAGAACGACCAGACACAGGAACAGTTTCTTCCCTCAGGCCATCCATCTCATGAACACTTAACAATAACTGTGGAACACACACTATTTATTCACTCATACACTTATTTATCTAACACACATACTCAGTCTACATTTCAATTTTCATAACATACATAATATACCTGTACATACAACTGTCTATTGTTATATACCTGTACATGCAATTGTCAATTTGTATATTTTTATTCCTAATTTACTTATATATATCATTTTAATTTTTTTTGTTTGTTTGTTTTTTAATCTGTGTTTTTTGTTCTGTCACTGTCATTCTGTTACACTGTGGAAGCTTCTGTCACGAAAACAAATTCCTCGTATGTGTAAACATACCTGGCAATAAAGCTCATTCTGATTCTGATTCTGATTCTAACTGTCACTTTGTGTTATTTATTCGATTAAACATTTTAATCGTTTGACAGCCCTAACCTTTCCCATTTTGTCATACATTAGTGGAGTAAAAAGACCAAGGTCTATTGTATGGGACCATTTTGAAAGCTTGGAGAACAACGTTTCTGTGATGCATCATGAGAAAAACAGTGAGAATGGCTTAAAATAAACACAATATGCAAATTTGCTTGGAGTCCAACTGTCAAAGAACACATGTCAAAAAAAAAAAGCCTGAGGAAATGCCAGAAAGTGTGGTGTGTCACCTGTTTCATAACATCTACAGCATGCTTTAAAAGTCACGCATTCATTTCTCATCGTAACACCACCTTGTGCTGGAATGAGGTTGAAAGCACATGATCTCAATATAATCTACCGTCTTCTGCTTAATTTCTCAACACCACTGATCTGAACCTGAAGATGTTTGTGACGTGTGAAAGTGTTTCATGTCCTGACAGCAGATCGATAACATACTGTAACAAGACTGAGTGCTACAACACCATGTAAAATTCTGTCCAGCTTCAAGAAATGACCTGAATGACAAGAGAAACGTCTGATAAAGGAACACATGGTGTTAAGGGCTGTATTGTACTTTTAGAGGTGTCAATGGTTAAGCAGACACTACGACTTTTATTCAGAGTTTAGCAGTTGTCTGCGTTCTTTAGCAGCTGCCATTGACTAAGGACACATTTGGCTTCGTATCAATGATCTGTGCATCATACTGGGAGCATTTACATATATATGCATTGATATCAAGAGAAGTGGAAACTTTAAACAGCTCTTGAAAAGGCAGCTGAAAAAGCTTCAAGAGTGAAACTAATGTACTTGAAAACTGGATCTCAATAAACTCTATTTATCTAAACACAATCTTCAGTATTCTTTCTAGCTTTAAAGGTGTTTTTGTGTTCATGAGATGTTTTGAACAGTGAAAGGCCTTCGGCATAACCACATTGCATGCTGCTCGGCAGGTCTGAATTCTTTCTGTCTTTTCTTTCATCTGTACTGCGAGGGAATGAAAAAAATCTTTGAAAACAACATTTTACAGGTTTTCCCCAGGAGAGTTTGCCTAAATCTGTTCAGAATGACAAACAGCACACGCAAAATAATTATGACATTACACATTTTCCTGATTAATACTTTTTCAGACGTATACATCTGATGAGAACAGTGCCACTTCATTAGCCTGGCACAACTATGGAACGATTTTCCGGACAATTTTCAAATAGACCGTGCCGAATGCTCTGATCAATGGAGGTAATCGATAAAGGCTCCGCTAAAGGCAGCTACCAATCAGTTTCGTACCTGTGTGAACGAACAGAAAATCAGTGCAAATCTACACTTATTTACCTATTTGCCGCCTATATCTTACTCCTATCTAATCGCCTATGTGCACCTGCCTCAAGATCTCTCAGTCTGTTTACTATCCGATAGATGCATGTGACAAAACAGAAAATGCTGCTACTCTTGACGCAGCGAGAGTGAACAAGCAGACGTGGTAATTAATATTGCTATTTAAATATGACAGGCTCATAACTTCTAAGACATGGGAAATACAGCTGCAAATGGACTTTGCTTTTTCATTTGAAATTTGGCAGTCACTGTGCGTTCGTGAAAGCGAAAATGCAAACGGTAATGCAGGATTTGCAATTGCATTTGGATTATGTCACAATTTATGCGTCCACATATTGAAAACGCAATTGAAAATACAATTTGCTATTCTATTTGAAAATTGTCCGGAAAATCGTTCCATACACAACTGCAAACTCAGTTTCTTTCTGATGATCACCATTACAATACAGAGGAAGCTGACAACATCTGCTTAAATAAAACCAGTACAATAACATTAAGCGACTTTGAATTGAACAGTTACAAAGATGAATTTGCACCCTTGCTTAAATTCAACAAGTAGGTAATATTCTAGAACTGTGAGAACCTGCTCTGATGCCTCTTGGCTTTGAATGTACAGATTCATGTGTGCTTGATGTGGGAAAACAACGATCATTGGTTCTCACATGTCTTCCGTTTACCATAATTAATGCATTTATTTACAGTTTTATAACTTTTCTCTGTTACTCCTATCCCTAGACAATCTTCACATCTGGGACGTAACAAAGACTAAATAAAAATGCAAAAATGGAACGAGAACGAGTAATCAAGTAGAAGTACAAGTAGTCTGTTTACACTGTACAAATCCTCCAAAATAATCCTTATCCAAGTAAAATTACTCAAGTATGTTACAGCCCTGTCCTGTTGCAATCTGATATGGATTCTGATCACAGTAATATAAGCATAAAGCAATGTAAGTCACTTTGGATAAAAGCTTCTGCCAAATGTGTAAATAAACAGAAAACAAGCCCTGTGACGCTGTGGTTTACAGTTATTTTACAACAGCTGAAATATCAAAATGTTAAACATCATTGCCTGAGTCTGAAATCTTTGTCAAGTCCAAAATGAGCAAACACACAGCTGCTTCTGTCATTTTCATTTTGCAATCCATCCAGTCTTTCCAGTCAGCTTCAGGGTGGATCTTAGCGGAGTGCCGTGTGACGAATGAAGCTGAAAAGACTCGCTTCACATTTGAACACATACAGCCTCATTAGTGACTGGAAACTGGCAGGTATCCCTCTTTTAGTCTCCTGAATTAAAATAGTTACATTACATTTGAACATTGTTTGCAGGTTAATGAGTGATGAGAAGAAACTTTATCAATCAAATGTGTTCGTTCTGATTTCCAGTGACAATGCATTTGTGTGCTTTTGTTCTGCTGAGCTCGGCTTTGGCTCTTCATCATGCTTTACCTGTGGTAAGTTAGACAGTCATTGATGAAGCGATATACAGCTGCTGATTTTTTTAGACTGAAAGAGTATTGTTTTCATATCTCATGTTCTCAGGCCACATTTGAGGTAACTGGTAAGTTCATCACAGTCACATTGATCTGTTGTAAAGTTATGTGTGTGAAAAAGGCCAACAATCCATTCTCATGGTCAATGTTTGTATATAAAGACTCAACATCCTTAGAATACAAGCTATTGATCATATAAATATTACTATTAGGAAAGGCAATAGAGAACTTAAACTTAATCAAAGAGAGACATTTTGGATTTACAAATTAAAGGCCAATATGTATCCAGGATTAAATGAGGACTTGGATTTTACTTGGAATAATGTAGATGTAGCCTTAGGATAATGGATTTAACGCTACAAAAACACTACAAATGTATACGGCTGGAAGAGTGTTTTCAAAAAGCTGCATACAATTCGAGAGAGAGAGAGAGAGAGAGAGAGAGAGAATTTTCACAACAACTTTATTAAATCATACAAACAATTTCACAATATAATTTAAAAAACTCATCACATTACACATTTCCAAGGTGCTTCCACATGACTTAACATGTTTCCATTTCTTCACACCTAAAACTTACTCCAATACCAAATTAAAAAACAACATTCCATCCACTACTGTACAAATGACTTCATTATACCCCCACCAATGCAAAAAACTTTCAGTCATTAATCAACTTATAAAAGTTAAAACCAATCAATCAAAATTAATGTAGATAGCTCTCTTAGCTTGTCCAATTAAAAAATTCAGCAACTGACCTTTAGTTCTGTGAGCTGCTCTATAACGTGTGAATGTGAGTGAGTGTGAGTGTGTGTGTGTCTGTGTGTGTGTATGTTTGTGAGTGTGTGTGTGTGTGAGAGAGAGAGAGAGAGAGAGTGTGTGAGTGTGAGTTAAAAGATTGGTTTATGTGGTTTATGAGGACACAAATTTGTATAATGACATGGGTATGACATAGGTATTACAACGAGTATAGGAACA
>NW_015539894.1:225434-242616 GCF_001515605.1 Sinocyclocheilus anshuiensis | reverse complement strand
TATATATATATATATATATATATATATAAATAAACAGGACACTTAAAATGATCTGCTTTAAAGCCTAGGCTAGGGAGCTCCACTGTAGGCAATCAGTCCAGGTGGGATATTCCCGTCCCCTATGAGCGGAGTGTTAATCTCAGTAAGATTTCAGATTTCTCATCTTTTAAATATTGAATGTAACTTTCATATTGTTTTCCACTCAGTTGTGTTTGTTGTTATAGGTAAGAACTCTAAAGGAGTCATTCCGAGAGCCTTCGAGCAGTTCAGACTGAAATCATGTGTCGACTTTAAGCCCGGACAGCAGAAGAGTTTTACATCTCTGTGGAGAGTCGTGAAGGGTACGCTATGCTTCAAATTAGTAATCAGGAATATCAGTAATATATTATAGAATGGTCTGATACGGCATGTGCTATAGTGAATGTGTAGAGTAAAATATTTGAGTGAATTATTTACTAGTCAAAAGTTCAGACACGTTTCCTCGTAAAGGCTTTTGTCAAATAAGGTCTTTAAACACATATTGTTCATTGGAAATAAAATGCACAGTTTTAAAGTAAAGTTCTTGAATAATCTGACTAGTAGTGTCGTTACCTTTATCCAGCTATGTGTTGTGTGACTGTGAGTGATTCCGCAGGTGTTGGTCATATATCGGACGCTCGTCTCCTGGAGGACAGACTCTTTCCATTGGAGAGCGCTGTGGAAGAAAAGGCATCGTTGAGCACCAGTTTCTCCACGCTCTGGGATTGAACCATGAGCATTCGAGATATGACCGAGACTATGAAATCTATATGAAATCTAATCAACTATGAAAACATCAGGGAAGGTTGCTACATCATTTTATTGTTCACGTTTAGTGCTGTTTCTAAGGAAGCACTGTAAAATAGTGATTAGATTCATTTGTTTTCCATACTGAGTGTCAGTATTACTAAAGAGCACCTACAGAAAACAAGCCTTGCCTTATGAGCAATCACCTTAATAATGGCAATATTCTTTATTTTTAGGGTATGAGAGTAATTTCAATAAGCACAGTGAGAACGTGTTCACTACCCAAGAAAGCCCATATGATTATTACTCTGTGATGCATTTGGATAAAAATGCCTTCAAAAACTTTAACGGACCCACGATCATAACCAAGAGTCCGGAGCTCCAAGACGTGATCGGACAACTCATGGAAATGAGCGAATATGATGCGATTGAGCTCAACAAACTCTACAAATGCAGTGAGTATTTGACAGTTTTCATTTGTGGCCTTTAATTAAGTCACTGCAGCTGGACCAATATTTGACGACCAAGGACCATTTTGATGAATGTAAATGGTAATGAATTGATTTAGTCTCAGTGCTTGTTTGTTTGCATTACAGATTCCTCGGTCTCTTTCCTCGACCACTGTAGTTTTGATGAGGAATCTCTGTGTGAGATGAGCGTCAGTTCTGCTGCTGGTTACGGCTGGCAGAGAGAGAAGTCAGTGAGTGGCATCAATGTGACCGACCACACATACTTGGGCAAAGAACAGAACGGTGAGACCCGTCACAGAAAGCGTCTGCTTGGACATCAGAGAAAGAGACTTCACTTAAATGAACTCACTTCCATCCACAGCTGCAGTCACTGTTCCACCATAAACTAAACAGCTGTTCTGATGCCTGCAGGGACGTCTTTCTTCATGCACTTCAGCACTGAGCGCAGAAACGAGGGCGACGCAGCCAGACTGGAGAGCAAGACACTGACCCCTACGAGAGACTGCAAAGTCCAGTGTCTGCAGTTCTACTACTATCACAGCGGTCACGAGTCCGACCCGCTCAACATCTGGATCCGAGAGCTGCAGAATCAAGCAGACAGCACGGGAGCTCTCAGACTCATGGATCAGATCACAGGTCCGTCTCTTCCTGCACAACTGGACACATCACACAACATATAGTCCTGTATTTCAGAGTCACTGACCTTCGGTTTCTTGCAGAAACCCCTGGGAATTACTGGAAGCTGCATCATGTGCAGTTGAACGCAAATAAGTCTTTCCAAGTTGTGTTTGAAGCGCGTAAAGGAGCTGGAAACTCCAATGGAGGCTTCTCACTGGACGATATCAATATTTCAGAGACAGAGTGTCCCCTCATATGGCAGATAAGGGACATTGAGAAGGAACTGAACAGTGGGTTCAGGGAACTGTACAGTCCACTGTATTACTCCAGTGATGGGTATCGCTTTGGGGCTCGGTTATTAGAGTCCAGGAATCAACTTACAATATCTCTTTCTCTGGTATCTGGTGCGTGTGATGAGCAGCTGCAGTGGCCTTGTCCATGGAGGCAAATAACCGTCCAGATCCTGGACCAGAATCCACACATACAGAAGCGCATGTCCTTTGAGCAGAGCGTCACCACTGACCCTGACTTGACTCGTTATGGTTAGATCTTTAATGCAATCAGGTTTATTTTTCTGTAATTTTTCATGCGTTTATATGAAACATTTTACTCAAATGAGAATCAGTGTTATTATCTGTAGCTTTTATGGTTCTTTTGAAAGCCATGTTTTGTTCTCTCAAAAGACAAGTATACACAGACAAAAAAAAGCACTTTAAAAATAACACTATATTTAATGAATAGTGTAGGAGAGAACATGCTGTATTGTGTGAATATAGTGACACATGTAAGGCTGGAAGCTTATGTTACTATTGTGAACTAATAATCATAACAAAATACAGGTGAAGGATGACGTGCATAATTCAGTTATTAATATGACTCCATTTAAGATTTGTTATTCTTTGGTCTCCTATTCTTTAAAGGCAAAAGTCTTTCTTAGAACTGACTGGAAAATACAGGATTGAACCTGAACGTGTACATAATGAAAGCCACAATGACTTTAGCTTTCAACATTATCAGTGATAAAAGGAAAGATTCGCAAAGCCTTTAATGCAGACAAAGATACACGGTATGTTAATATACAGACAGTAGAATGAAACTAAATAGAACAACTTCTGCTGTCCAGAAGAGCCTTTCTCCAAAATCAACTCAACCTTTTCTTCTTAAACTCTGAGCAAAGCGTTGACACACGTCATGAATTTTTCCTCATCCAATGGAAACAAAACTACAGGCTTTTATATATTAATATTGCTTAGGCCTACAGAATTATGTGATTACAGATGTTGCGTTTGTGATTTTTATGTAGACTCAAGAAACATTCAGAAACAGGTGCTGTTTTAAAGCCTTCTTCTTTTGTCAATCTGTTAGTTCTGTTAGTGTACACGGTCTTTGCCAGCAAGTCGGGATCTTTGCACTAAATGAAACTGAATGTACATTTATTTAGGTTGCATTGCTTTTAGCGTCTTGCACGACCGCTGTCTTAGGTTTTTCATATTCTATGGAGGAGAAAAAGCTTAATGTAAAATATGATTTGTTTCTTTGGCTTGCACTGTCAAAGTTTTGGTAGTAAATTGTGCATAAGACAAGGAGAGTGTGATAAAAAATGACTTGGTTTCTGGTCGTTGTTTTTACCGCACTACGCCACATAATAAAACTAAGCGCTATACAGTAGTAATGTGAGATGATTTATCAGTGATCAAACCTGCATGATAAACATGTAATAATACTATTTTATCAGCATGTGCGCAGAACACACACATTAAAACTATAGAGGCTCCAGCTCGCCCATGTTTAATGTGCTCTGCTTGACCGCCCCCTACTGGTCATGTGTTTCCTGTAGCAGAGCGTTCCTCGCGGTCCTGCGCGAACACTTTCCATGTGCATTCTCAATGGCCACATCTGCACATGTACACCTTTACAGGCATTACTGCTGTACTGATATTCACTCAGTCCGACGCAGCTGCAGGCCGCTGCTTTACCCTTCTAAACAACATTTCTGTTTGTTCCTTAGAGTTGCTTCCACACCTCAGCCGATCTCAACAACTACAACTACAACTCCCACTACAGCTGCAGCAGAGCCCGCTGAGGGGTAAGACTACAACACCAGTTTAATCACAGTCATTGAGTGGCATCCCAAACATCAAGAGCATTGCTACACGAGAACGAGAACAGCTATCAGCTGTGGCAGGAGTTTCATAACCGTAAATATTGCTGGGTATTCATGCACATCTCCCAATTCAATTCAATTCCGACTCATAAGCTTTGAGCAACTTTGATCTGATCATGATTATGAGTTTAGCTCTAACTTGCCCCAAAACACCTGTCTGGAAGTTTCTAGTACGTCTAGTAATACCTTCATTACCTAATTTAGCTGTGTTTAACTGGGGTTGGAACTGAACTCTGCAGGACAGTGGCCCTCCACGACCGAGTTTTACAACAACTGAGGACATCCGAAAATGTCCAGAGAGAAGATTAATTGCACATATATATATATATATATATATATATATGAAAATATGCTTGACTTGTCTTTTTTTTTTTTAAATGTTGCTGATATTTGTTTAGTTTGATTACAATAATTGGTCACATCTTAGTTTGGGGACCAGTTGCTTATTAAAATGTATATAACTGGCATATTTGATGATTATTAATACTTATAAAGCACATATTAATGCCTTATTCTGCATGACCATATTCTACATCCCTTATTCCACCCCATACCTAAACTTAAACGCTACAACTACCTTACTAACTCTTGATAAGCAGTAAATTAGGAGTTTATTGAGGCAAAAGTCGTAGTTAATAGTGAATATGTTTTACTTGAGTGTTGCCGCACCAACCAATGAGAGTGATTTTGAACCAAAGGCTGATTGGTCAAAAATATATAAGTTATTTACAAATATATAAACCTGCGCTGGCTCTGTCTTTCTCACACTCACGCACGCGCGGTCACCATATAATAACGCCAGATCGTTTCAAAACAAATGCTGAAGCGCAAAAATCCCAAACCTGACATTCTGTGGATGAGGAGCGGACTCAAATGAAGCAGAGCTCACGAGTCTTTCACAGAACTGCTGAAATGATTCACTGCATGCACCTTACGTTATTAAAATATATGCAGTGAAATGAGTATATTTCTATTGCATTAATGATGCTTGTACCTGTCTCTCGTCTCTTTTAGTGAGTGTGTGGACATCTTTTGCAGTTCCAGTGTCACGACTGCTTCCACTCTGATCATCTTGGTGCTCTGCTTTCTTTTGCTAGTCAGTTAATCATGACGAATCGCTATTATCACTGCAAAAAACTACATCTATCTTCAGCCATGTGATAGTTAAGGGTGTATTGTTAATTAACTGAGATTCTTACCTGTCTGTATTCATTTATGTAAAACCAGTGCTAATCTTAGCTTTAAACATAATAGTTATCAATATATTATAATGTTAAGCTCTTATTGTAATCATAATAAATGATTCACACATTCTCTGAAGAGGTTTGGGTGAATATTTACAATATTTGTGTATTTTCAATGTGATAAATCACTGCCTGAACACTATTGGTAGAGTAAATCCCAAAAGTAATCAGTTTTATGAATATAACTAAAATGTTCAAGTGTGTGAAACGTGTGTTGAACTGCATTGATGAAATAAAATGGATTGCATTAATACTGCTGGCATTTTAATGCATTGTATTTTCAGGCCTTGCATTTTTGGGGCTGAAATTCAACACAGTTGTATATATATTTAAGCTGTGAATATTTCAAATGAAAACATTTCATACACAGTTTCTTTTTTTTTTTATTCAATATTCCATAGAGTTCATTTAAAAAAAATGCCACCTATAATATTCAACAAGCAATGTATTTCACTTTACAAATTCAGTTCAACAACTTCCAGATAGAGTCATTCATTCATTCATTCATTCAATCCTTCACAAAAACTGATTTACAGAAATGGGACAAGCGGTAAGTAGAAACCGAAATCAGAAAAGTTTGTGAATGCATGTAGACAACAGCCAGATACAGGTCGCATGTTAATGCCAGGTGTAAACACATTTCACTAGTTAATTAGTTACGTGGCTGTTTATTAGTATAAAGCACTTATTCTACATGACCATATTCTACATCCCTAATCCTACCTAATATCTAAACTAACAACTATCTTACTAACTATTAATAAGCAGCAAATTAGGAGTGTATCATAGTATACACATGTTCATGTTTCCTTTCATTTTCTTTCGTGATGTGATCTTGATCAGATGTTGAAACGCATCACATTGCATTAGGACACTGTGTACGTGTCGTAACTCTCCACTTTATAAATTCATAATTCTGTGTAATTATGTACCATTTTTTTCTAATCGGTCTCTCGCAGTTCTCTGAAGAGGCAGCGCGCTGTCAAAGCTTTCTGTGGTGACTCTTCATTCTCAGGTTTCAGTTTCTGACCTTTCTGCAAACCCGTTTGACCAGTTAGTTAAAAAGAGTGATTAATTTGCATATCTGGCAGCACTAGTTCTGATTCTAAACAGAGGATAGACAACACATACGACTTGATTGCTGTAATTATCAGAGAAAACAATATACATCAATCATATCAACACAAGCATTCATCAGGGGCTCATATGCTCCTGTAAGAAGGGTCTAGCGATGCCTGTGTGTCACTAATTTGAACTTATTTTCCTAAATAAAAGTGTATACTTGACACTCCTGTCTTGGTTTATTCTTGTCAGAGTTTGTTTCTTGACATACATAACTTATCTTTGACAACACAGGCATTACACACAGCTTTAATCACAAACACATGCATATAATAAAAAATGGAAAGTGGTTGTTAATTACATAAACCTCATATGAAACTAAAACACAGAATACAGGCAATTCTATTTAATGATTTGTCATTTATTTTTAAAAGCATTACACTTTTAAGAAAACATTAATGTGTCATCATACTACTACTACTACTACTGGGTCTTGCCTTGTTAGACAGAATGGCATTTACTGAAATCGCACCTCTGGCGTTTACTGTATTCTATTATTTCTATGCAGTCTTGAGATCGTAGACTCGAGCGCGAGGACGGAACTGTTATTATGGTCTGGCCGTGTGACGTCATCAGCGTCTGTTGCGGTCGGATGAAGAGAGGTTTGTGCTTTTTAAAACTTTTGAGCGTTTAACTCAATGTCAGCCACTCGGAAAAGTCTATAGTTTTTAGCAAGAACCGTGAAATGTATTAGCATCAAAGGAAATAGACAATATCCAGGGAATAACTTAAATTAACAAAATAAAAAGTTTCAAGTATTCTATTCGTTTTTCGTCTTTCTCAGTTTATTTCGTTAGTTACATTTCAACAGTATGGTGTTTTGTTTATAGTTTGCTCAGTTTATGGATTCTTCCTTCAGTTTACAAATGAAAATGTATTTTCCAACTTTATTGGCGAGGCCAGATTTACTAGATAACTTCCAGACCTCTTTCCACTCGGTTTGACATAAAGTTAATTTTTAGTTGCTTTAGATAATGTATTTCTGCATGTTGACTGTTAAAAGATTTAATTATTCTGATGTTAAACACACAGATAAACTCAACTGAGATCCACGTGCCTCACTATTATAAAGATGGTGTTTATTAAAGAGGAGAGAGAAGACGTGATTGAAGAAACATTCAGAGTCCAACATGAAGATACTGAGGAACAAACAGGTTGGTTTTCATTCTCAAAGCTGAACTCACTCATGTGATCCTTATTCAGATGTCCAGCTCTACGTGGTAGAAAACACAATTATTGACATTCCTGTGCATATGAACTGATTCTATGTATTTTTGTGGATTTTCTGTCTTTTGTTATTTGATTAACATGCACAGTCAGCAGCAGGAATATTAGGCTGCTGTCACTTTAAGAGCCACACAGATTCAATTTACTGTTACTCATGTATTTTCATTTTCAACTGTTTACGTTCACTGTTTACATAACCGACGAGCGTCTACGTGATTAATCACCAAGCGCCACATTTTGACAAATTTTTGTGTGTATTTAACCTTTTATGTGCACCTTAAGCTAAAAGTTGACTTGACTCGTCTGTGTTGTTTTCCGTCTCTGAGCGCATGCACAGAAATCCCCCTGAGGAACAGCGCTCTTTCATGCTTATAAAACATGAATAAATCTAATATACTTTGATAAATCAAACACATCCCATTTTGCAAAAGTCACGTTACATGATTTTACTGATTTGCACTAGGCTTTTATGGAGGAGGAAATGCGCACCGCTGGAATGGTGCGCAATAATCGCTTTATCTCAATTATTGTATTTGCATAATCGTTGGAGGCTGAAATCGAAACTGTATTTCAATTAATTGCACAGCTCTCCCAAAAACTGTTCACAATTTAGGTTCCTCGGTGTTTTGTCATCATGTAGACACAGTTTTGTGTGAACTGTACGATAACAATTGGAGAAGTATAGGGGAAGAAAGTGCTTAAGTTTGATCTAAGGGAGCTCCAATCAGGATTTTTGGAGCCAATCACAGGAAGCAGTATCTGCCGATACGACCACCGATACCCTTCTTTTTTTAAGCCGCCGCCTTATCATGTAGAATTATTTATAGTGATGCTCCAGTCAGGATTTACAGACATTCATTCAGGGCCTGAATTTCATTTTTGAAAATAGGGGGAATTCCCCTCTTAGGTGGCTCTTGTGGGGGGCATTTTTGAATTTGAGGGCTGGAGGAGGGCATTTTTTAGACATTTTTCAAAAATATATATTTATCTCACCTAAATGTCTGATCATGCAGTGCATTTTTGTTTTGTAGTGGGTCAATTGCTGAACAATAGCTTACACACAGCACAAGCCTGATCTCGTGAGCTGTATATGAGGCGGCCTTATGTGTGCGCGCTTTGAGTGTGCATGAGAGCACCATATCTAGGACAGCGTGCGAGTGCTGAATGGTTTAAACACTGGCAAGACTTAGAAAAGAAATGCAAATTATAAACTTTAGTGATGATACGACACTGCCTTGATTGTGCAAGGTTGTGCAATTATTACTACTGGACCGAGATTGAGACGGTGCCACTGCATGTCATGCCAAACCTCTCACGGCAGGCGCGTACGCCATCAGCTTGAGATCGGCCTTTATAGAGACCGCCGATCAAACTTCCCAAAGCAATTATCGACCGATAGCGATCGGTAGCTGATCAGTTGGAGCAGCCCTACTTTGAAATGAGTCGATGTATGCAAAAGTTATTAGACACTTCCTGTTTCCCTATCTTCGCCATAAATTAGTTGCCTCGCCACGGCCAAACCATTTAAAAATCCCTTCGCAATTTAGCATCCCCAATTACTTTAGCTCATGCTGACCGAGTTTGGTGGTGATTGGATTATATCCCTAGGACGAGTATATCAAATTACAGAAAACTGTGAAAACGGTAAAAAAAAAAAAAATGTAATAAACGGCTTCCGTGTATGACAGATACCACAAGTGACAGAAAAGTGTCTATTACGTTTGAAATATGGATATGAAAACGCATGGATTCACTACAGAAGGCCTTTATTCACCCCCCGGAGCCCCATTATTTTATTATGGATGCGCGCGCTTTATTTGACGTCTTGTGGACTGTTCAACAGAAACACCCGCTGACTGCAATGATAGAGCTTGGAATAGCCAGGTCAATTTTTAATATAACTCTGACTGGATTCGTCTGAAAGAAGAAAGTCATATACACCTAGGATGCTTCGAGGGTGAGTAAAACACAGGCTAATTTTCATTTTTGGGTGAACTAACAACGCTTTAAATCCTGGTGTTATCTTGTATTTCTTTTTTTTTTTTGCTTTAGATCTGATGGCACTGAAAGAGGAGAGTCAAAAACTGAATGAAGTAGAACCGAAAGATCAGTGTGAAATACATGATTTCATGACTGGAGAAAAATCCACAAAGACTGAAAAGACTTCCTCACGAAAAAGAGCTCAGAATACCGAATCTAACAGTTATTTCACTTGCCAGCAGTATGGAAATAGTTTCAATCAGAAAACATTACCTTGAAGTCCACATGAGAGTTCACACTGGAGAGAGAGTCCTTACACTTGCCATCACAACCCTCTACATTGCGAGTAAATCACTCGCATATGCGACTAAATCTTCACTCTCTGCGGCTAAATGATGTCTAATATTAGCCATTGGCTAATAAATTCTCAGATTTTACTCGCCAGTGTGTGAGTTGGAGGCTAAGTATAGCAACTTAAGTTAGTTTAGCACAGATATATGTTCACTCGCCGAACACTTTGACTGTGCGCTTCAGAGTTTCATTCTCTGTTAAGCAATCTGTGCTATTTTTCAGTTCATCTCAATGGATGCACAGCACATCTGTATTTGATGTACCATAAACTCTAGTGTGAAGGCGCACGACTCGCTGTCGCTTTGTCTCACACACGCAAAGAGAGAGAGAGCGAGAGAGTCTTGCATAACATGCAGTATTGACGCGCTACATGTAAACTATATTCTTTGTTGTATTTTCCTGTCAAAATAACGGAATTCTTCCTCATTTAAGAACTGCCAGTTTCTCCGGTGGTGGGCGGAGCTAATACGCAAACAGCAATCTCATTGGCTGGCGCTCAGCTATTATCGTCCCCGTTTTGATTTCAGCGAATCAGTTCGAGCGAACGCACACCACCTGATTAATATTCATAAATCCAGCAGCTCGTTAATCCTTAGTGCGTTTTATATTGTTCTTATTAGTAGAATTCGTAGAATTATTATTATAAGTATTATTGTTAGTTTTTTCACATTTTTGGAAACCATAAATGCCCACATGAAAGCTCACACTGGAGGGAAGCCGTACTCCTGCCAACAGTGTGAGAAGAGTTCACTTCACATATAAAAGAGATCTGAAACGTCATTTGCAAACTCATTCTGGAAAGAAATAGCCGGGTTCTGAGTGTGGCAAGAAGAAGTTAACGAAAAGGAGCCATTTCAAAAATCACCTGCACATTCTCTCTGGAGGAAGGTGATTTGATTGTGATCGGTGTAATAAAAAATGGATTTTGCCATCACGATTACAGATTCATATGAAAAGTCATGCAGATGTGAGACCATATTTGTGTTCTTTGTGTGGAAAGTGGTTAAAATGGCTCAGTACTAAAAAATATGTATCTGTGTGAAATTATGGCTGAATCTGATTTTCCACTTTCATGACCATTTGCATTCTTTACCTCTTTATAATTGGTATAATTTTGCCTGATTTTGTCATATATGAACATGTGAACTGCTGTGGCTGCACCTGACCATTTGATTTGCTGTAGTTCAGTGCTTCTCAAACTTTTTGTTGTCCCAAGGCATCTTTTTGTCGCTGTTGTTGTTTTTCATAATACAATGATGATCTTACACTGAACAAAAACCATTGTTACATTATAACAATTTTATTATTGAAATGGTACCCAAGTACTGGTACTTTTGGCAACACTGGGTTGGAATAAATGAGGTCACAAAATGCTTACTGCAAGTCTCCTCTTTATTACACCATTTTCAGGTTTCACTGTAATCATAATGGGGCATAATTGTAAAAGCTGATATCTTAATACAAATGCAGTGATAACCTTTGACAAGTAGGATTTTAAATGTAATAATAGTGACTTTAAAGTCTAAAGATGAATTCAAAAGCAAAACTTGTTAAAAGAGTGGTCCTTGTTATAATGGCAATTTCAGGGAACTTACCATAGGAATATAGTAATTTTTCACCTTTTTAACTGTTAAAGAGGCTGTCGGGTACACTTAAATCCTGCTATTATAGCCTTCCAAACACTAAAATATTGATAGTTTTTGACCTAAGGAGTCCTGAGGAGAAGTGCACTAGACTGGTTTTGTTGAGACAGATCAAAAAACCTAGAACTAGTTTAGAAAAGTAGGCTTTTTAAATAATCTCAAATATTTAACAAACGGTTTGATTGACAGCAGTGGTTCTAGAGGCAAAGTTGTTTACAATTAACATATGATAATGAATAACGAGGGTTCCCACGCTAGTTGAAAGTACTTGAATATCAGACACATAGATTCAAGGCCTGGAAAGTACTTGAAAACAAATATAGGTCCTTGAAAGTGCTTGAAATAATGGTGCTATTTCAATCAAATTTCCTATATGCGCTGTCAAAGGCAAAACGAAACAGCGCTAATGATTGGGGTGGAGGGGTAGCGCGAGAAAATTCTTAGCATGCGAGCTGATGCGCAGCCCTGCATGAGCCTATGGAGAAGCAGTGCATTTGCAACTGAAAACTACTGCGTGCGACTATTAAAAATATTTAGGAGCACCAGTGCAAATGACCGAATCAGCATATTTGTGTTTGCGCTGAGGGGAGCTTCAAAGGTTTCTGACGTATTTACAATGTGTTTTTTGCAGCGGTGAGTAATGTATCAGACATATCTGTTGATTCCTTGAACATGTTAATCAGAATCCACTCACTGCTCAACACGCCGTTTTGCTCAGTGCTGAGTTCTGCAAGCTCACGAATCCTCTCATTATAACAACAAAGTGAAGACGGGGGGTAAATAAGAGACTCACTGTGCAGTGTAGAGAGCTGCGTTGATGGAGCTTTTGCGATAAACGAAGGAGAGGGACAGCTTTTAATGATGCAAATGATATTGATTTAATAGAACAGTTCATTAAACAAGAAGTACTATTAAGTGACTTGCTTTGTCTGAACACTATTGCCTGATTTCCTCTATTTCGTCAACAAAAATAGTTTCAAACAAAGTAACAGCTGAGCCGCTGCGCATCTCCATTCAAACACAGAGTTGTTTCGTTTATGCATGAATGGCATTTTTTAAATTAATCTGATTCAGTTACTCATTCATAAAGAAAGTCACTTGCTTTCGTTCCTGAATGAATCAGCCGTTCGAACGAATCAATTGAATGAATGATTCAGTTTAAAAAATCAGTGACTTGCCGCCACCTACTGGCAGTTTTACTTTCATTTTAAAGAATTTTTCTGTTATTTAAATCTTTTAATATTTCTATATTCAAAATGTTATATTTAAAACATTAACCTCAACATGAAGTTATGAATTTAATTGCACTCATGCGACCGCTGAGCCTCATTAAACCATCTGAAAATACACCTACAAGCCACTTTTCTGTTTTTCTGTGCCACCCGTGTAGTACAAATTTTTTTTTTAATACTGATATCCTTTGATTGGTAACTTATTCTTATTCTACTTGTTTTTATTCTGTTGTTTTAATTAGAAATTAAAAAAAAGCTCATAAATATAATATTTTTGAATTTGACAAAAGATGTCATACTTTTAATAAAGTTAGAAAAATGCCAAATAAATGCCAAAAATTACAAAGGTATAAACAAAATTCCCTGTAAATCACTTTAAGGAGTCAAACATCATCTCGTAATGGGAAGGCTAATATTTGATCAGAATTGTTGATTATTTTGATTACACAAGTGCTCCTAAAAAGAAAAGTAAGCGTAGAGCCCTGTTTAACAACTTTTTATTAATTTAAAAATTGAGAAATTCTTTCAAATTTAAATATTTTACAAGAATTGCAGCAAAAACCAGTTTGATGCAAGAATGTTTTTATATTTTTATGTTTATATTTTAGAAATTCAAAATTCCTTTGAACACGACTGCTCAAACTGGTCTAAATTTATGAAACCTACACATTCAAAACCTCATTACTCTGAAATTTTTAATGTAAATGTTAAGTGTAAGTGAAATGTTAAGTACTGTAAGAGGTCTTTCATGATGCTACATATGCTGGGGTGTGAATTTGATAGGTGCTTGATATAAAATAAATGGTACTTTAAAAAGTCCTTGAATCTGGTGTTCATGAAAGAGTGGGAACCCTGTGTATGTGTGAAACCCCACATGATTACAGAGGCATAAAACACATTTGCGTGGCCAATTTCTTTCAAAATTTTCACAGACCTTTAGGGACATGTTTAAGACAGGCCCGCCTCCGATAACCTTGTCTCAAACTTCATTGGTTGATGATGGCCAAGTTTTTCAAGATACATGAATGTCCTCATAGGCAGATGTGGCGCTTTGGACAAAGTCAAGTCAAGTCACCTTTATTTGTATAGCGCTTTTAACTACAGATTGTGTCAAAGCAACTTTATAGTATTAAATAGGACAAAATAGTGTGTCAATAATGCAAAATGATAATAGTAAACACTCAGTTTTCAGTTAAAGGCAGTTCATCATTGAATTCAGTGATGTCATAATCCAGCTCAGTTCAGTTTAAATAGTGTTTGTGCAATCAAGTCAACGATATCGCTGGAAATGAAGTGTCCCCAACTAAGCAAGCCAGAGGCGACAGCGGCAAGGAACCAAAACTCCATCGGTGACAGAATGGAGAAAAAACCTTGGGAGAAACCAGGCTCAGTCAGGGCCTAGTTCTCCTCTGACCAGATGAAACCAGTAGTTCAATTCCAGGCTGCAGCAAAGTCAGATTGTGCAGATGACTCAACTGGTTCCTGTGGTCTTGTCCCGGTGGCCGTCTGAGACAAGGTCTTTACAGGGGATCTGTATCTGGGGCTCATCTAGTTGTAGAGGTCCTCTAGGTGCTGATCCACCATCTCGGCTGGATACGTACTGGATCTGGGTGACTGTAGTGACCATCTGATCTGGATACAGACTGGATCTGGTGGCTACGGTGACTTCGGAATAAGAAAGAAACAGACTAATATTAGCGTAGATGCCATTCTTCTAATGATGTAACAAGTACATTGGGTGTTTTGGGAAGTGTTCCCAGTTCCAAAGACACTGCATGCCAATTTTCAATTTTGTTTTTTCTATTATAGTGCCACCAAGTGGCCAAACTCTGCTGTTTTTTTTTCATGTGCCCTCAGATTGAGAAACATATGCGTACAAAGTTTGGTGAAAATATCTCATTCTGTTCAAGAGTTAAGGTTTTAGTAAAAGTGGCCCTCTCCTTTTGTACGTGGTGGAAATGAAATTGGAGAGAGCCATTTTGTCTGTCTTCAGCCAAGGATGACAGTGTAAGAAAAATGATGAGGACGATGAAGATCTCGATGAAGATGTTTATTGCAGCATAGCAGTGACAAAGTACATGTAGTACCTTGGGTTCAACGGAGTCGGAATGAACCACGAACATCCTAAGCTCAAACATTTTATACTCTATTACGTTCGTCTTCCCGCGTCATCTTCCCGCATGCAAATAAAGTTTCGTCTTAAATGTAAATTGCGGATAACAATGAAAATGATAGCCTTCCGTTCCCACATCTTTGGTAGTCTTTCAGGTGGAAACAACCAAATGTTAAGGTGATAGGATTATCTAGAATCCCTAGCAATTATATTCAAGTACCCTTTTGGTCAGCAGATGGTTCTTGATGGCCTATTGCCGCTCCCACGCTATAGGTGACGATTGACGAAGTAACGTTCAGGAGATACTATTTACATATTATTGAGATCGGAAAGAATTATCTCTATGATAATTAAGCTCTTTGTAGAGAAAGGAGAATAGTTTAATTTGGAGTGGAAGTTTGGTCGAGGAAGACTATAATTTCTTACAGTCCTCTCTTTGATGCTCTTGGCCCGGAAGAAGCATCACATCCACTCCCTTACACAGATCACACCTCCCTTTGCTGGGCAGGTGCCCAGTGGCGGTGAAGCCCTGGCTTAGGTCGATCCCTATTTATGGCCATCAGAGATTCTTACCCGTCACCTCATGCACACTGGTTACAGCTCCGTTTCATTTGAGAAAAATTATCACAGGGTTTTTTGCTTGTTAAAAAAACAGGATAGTTTAAATTTAGAAAATGTTTCTAGGGTTTGGAAGAGGTAATCAAGAACCATCACAACCAAGGGGAGCGCCCAATATTGATCATTGAACTATCTGCAATTTGACGTTTCACCATAGAACACATACAACTTAGCATCATGCATTGGCACATAATTAGAAAGATACAAACACAAACGGCAGCTTTAAAAGTTACATCCCAAATAAAACCAGAGTATGCAATGACTAATCTCCATCATGCATTTGTTTAGTTAAAGCCGTATCCTTCTCATCAAGACCCTGTTGAGCTTTAACAATGTGGTTATCTTTCCTTTGCATTAATGACATCAGTTTAACATCCAATTTTGGTAACTCAAAATCAAATTCAGGAATTTCTTCCACAAAGCCCAATTGTTCCTCTGGTGTTACTGACATTGCCTGTTGGGTGGTGTTTACATATGGAAAATGATAATTTCCTATAGACCAGGTTGATTCAGGGGTCATACAAAATGAAGTATCATTAATTGGACAGAATGTCTGGTTATTATCAATAAAAATGGAGAAGTGATTTAGAGTTGTTGTAATACATGTTCTCTTGTCTGACACTATTACCCTAGTAAAATTATTGTGAAGATTAGTTAAATTGATTTCACACGATTCATAGTTATTCTGGGGTGCTCCACACAATGGTTGTTTTTTTTCAAAGCATCACACTCACAGATAAACCCAAATGGAGTTTTGTCACTTGCATTGTGTTCATTCTCTCAGTGTGGACGTCCTTTGTTCACATGTGTGCATTCAGTAGACAATGTTCTGCATTCGAGTATGCATATGTTTGTCTCTTTCTGGTGTCATGTGCATAGAGTCTGTCTTTGTGCATTTCTCATTTCTTGTTTTCCATCTCGGTGAGAAGACTGCTGTCCACAGTCTCTGAAAATAGTTTGATTTCTTTGTTTCTCTTTTCCATTGTCCATTCATTTCTATTTGGAAAAGTCCTTCTAGCTGTTGTTGCAGCTTGTGAAGTTCCATCAGGTCCATCCATGCCATTGTGGGTCTCAGGGTTTCTAGATCTTTTAAGCTTGGAGTTCTGGATCTTGTAGGTCTGGAAATCTCTAGATTTCTGGTTCTGATGATCACTCTGTTCTTTAAGAAGTCCCTTCTCTTGTGGAAGTCCCCTGGCTCCACTGGCCCTGCTGGCCTTCTTGAAGTCCTTTTTCTTCTGGAAGCCCCATGGCTCCACTGGTTTTGCTGGCCTTCTTGTCCTTCAGATGACCGGATCATCTTTCTCCAGCATCTCGATGCTTATACCTGAAATGAGATCAAAAAGAAGAGGTTGCCCCCCCTTTCCCCCACAAGAATCTTTTCACATTCAAAACCAAAGCTACAGAAATGTAATCACAGAATGCAATTAAATCATTTCTCATTAATTAAATTTAAATATTAATGCCATTAACACATTTCCCAAAAATGATAAAGAATCACCCCCCTTTTGATAGTAAACATATTTTCTAAAATATAATACTATCATAAAACTATTCCTACAATTCACATCAGCATCTGCTTGTGACTGAGCTACAGTCATGTTGTTCATGCAGTGCTGTGTCTGGCAAGGTGTGAAT
>NW_015539894.1:217953-223775 GCF_001515605.1 Sinocyclocheilus anshuiensis | reverse complement strand
TTGGGTTCAACGGAGTCAGAATGAACCACGAACATCCTAAGCTCAAACATTTTATACTCTATTAGCTTCATCTTCCCGCATGTAAATGAAGTTTCGTCTGAAATGTAAATTGATGAAAATGATGAAAATGATAGCCTTCCGTTCCCACATCTTTGGTAGTCTTTCAGGTGGAAACAACCAAATATAGGATTATCAGGATTATCTAGAATCCCTAGCAATTATATTCAAGTACCCTTTTGGTCAGCAGATGGTTCTTGATGGCCCTAGTGCCGCTCCCACGCTATAGGTGACGAAGTAACGTTCAGGAGATACTATTTACATATTATTGAGATTGGAAAGAATTACCTCTATGATAATTAAGCTCTTTGTAGAGAAAGGAGAATAGTTTATTTAGACGAGATAATTTCTAATTTCTTACAGTCCCCTCTTTGATGCTCTTGGCCCAGAAGAAGCATCACATCCACTCCCGATCACACCTCACACCTCCCTTTCTTACCCGTCATTGGGTCTACACCTCATGCACACTGGTTACAGCTCCGTTTCATTTGAGCAAAATTATCACAGGGTTTTTTATTATCACAGGGTTTGTTTAAATTTGGAAAATGTTTCTAGGGTTTGGAAGAGGTAATCAAGAACCATCACAACCAATGGGAGCGCCCAATATTGATCATTGAACTATCTGCAATTTGACGTTTCACCATAGAACACATACAACTTAGCATCATGCATTGGCACATAATTAGAAAGATACAAACACAAACGGCAGCTTTAAAAGTTACATCCCAAATAAAACCAGAGTATGCAATGACTAATCTCCATCATGCATTTGTTTAGTTAAAGCCGTATCCTTCTCATCAAGACCCTGTTGAGCTTTAACAATGTGGTTATCTTTCCTTTGCATTAATGACATCAGTTTAACATCCAATTTTGGTAACTCAAAATCAAATTCAGGAATTTCTTCCACAAAGCCCAATTGTTCCTCTGGTTTTACTGACATTGCCTGTTGGGTGGTTTTTACATATGGAAAATGATGATTTCCTATAGACCAGGTTGATTCAGGGGTCATACAAAATGAAGTATCATTAATTGGACAGAATGTCTGGTTATTATCAATAAAAATGGAGAAGTGATTTAGAGTTGTTGTAATACATGTTCTCTTGTCTGACACTATTACCCTAGTAAAATTATTGTGAAGATTAGTTAAATTAATTTCACACGATTCATAGTTATTCTGGGGTGCTCTACACAATGGTTGTTTTTTTCAAAGCATCACACTCACAGATAAACCCAAATGGAGTTTTGTCACTTGCATTGTGTTCATTCTCTCAGTGTGGACGTCCTTTGTTCACATGTGTGCATTCAGTAGACAATGTTCTGCATTCGAGTATGCATATGTTTGTCTCTTTCTGGTGTCATGTGCATAGAGTCTGTCTTTGTGCATTTCTCATTTCTTGTTTTCCACCTTGGTGATTAGACTGCTGTCCACAGTCTCTGAAAATAGTTAGATTTCTTTATTTATCTTTTCCATTGTCCATTCATTTCTATTTGGAAAAGTCCTTCTAGCTGTTGTTGCAGTTTGTGAAGTTCTTTTTCTTCTGGAAGTCCCCTGGCTCCACTGGTTTTGCTGGCCTTCTTGTCCTTCAGATGACCGGATCATCTTTCTCCAGGAGGGTACACATTTCAAACAAACATCTCGATGCTTATACCTGAAACGAGATCAAAAAGAAGAGGTTTCCCCCCCTTTCCCCCACAAGAATCTTTTCACGTTCAAAACCACAGCTACAGAAATTTAATCACAGAATATCTAGCCACAGTTCCTTGGGCTCAAACTAATATTTATCAGATTAAAACAGTGCCACAGTATGTCGGACAAAAACCACACTGCTTCAGGTTACTGCTTTAAACTTAAGAGTCGCGGTACGTCAGACTCACTATACTATAACACAACTATCATGAAATAATTCTGTGATCACACTACGTCGGATCAATTCAGTTACTTTAGAATTCAATCAGAATTATAACATCTTCATAGTCAGTTTCAACTACATTAGAAACTTACAACTTCAGACACAACAGATCTAATACAACTCTGCCACCACACTGCGTCTGATTCAATTACTTTAGAATCTTAACAGAATTATAAGAGACCAACGACAAGTTTCAGTTACTTAAGAAATAATGATTCCAATACAGCTCTGCCACCACACTACGTCGGGTTAATTCAGTTCCGTTAGAATTTTAAACAGAATTGTGCCGAATAGGCTTAAGAACTCCTGCTAATACTGAATAGATTCTCTTGTATCCTTACAATTTATTTTCTAGATTTTTTTAAATGAGGGGATTCCCTGACAAAACCAGCAAAAAGAAAGAAACCGCTTTTCTTACCTTTTTTCCTGCTTTTTGGAAACTCCTGCGCTGGGTGGCTCGCCAATGTAAGAAAAATTATGAGGACGATGAAGATCTCGATGAAGATGTTTATTGCAGCATAGCAGTGACAAAGTACATGTAGTACCTTGGGTTCAACGGAGTCGGAATGAACCACGAACATCCTAAGCTTAAACATTATATACTCTATTACGTTCGTCTTCCCACGTCATCTTCCCGCATGTAAATGAAGTTTCGTCTTAAATGTAAATTGCGGATAACAATGAAAGTGATAGCCTTCCGTTCCCACATCTTTGGTAGTCTTTCAGGTGGAAACAACCAAATGTTAAGGTGATAGGATTATCTAGAATCCCTAGCAATTATATTCAAGTACCCTTTTGGTCAGCAGATGGTTCTTGATGGCCTACTGCCACTCCCACGCTATAGGTGACGAAGTAACGTTCAGGAGATACTATTTACATATTATTGAGATCGGAAAGAATTATCTCTATGATAATTAAGCTCTTTGTAGAGAAAGGAGAATAGTTTACTTGGAGTGGAAGTTTGGTCGAGACAGACTATAATTTCTTACAACAGTGATATTTGCCACTGACGTGACGGTTTAGGAGTTATGAGCATTTTCATGCTTTTGATCATTGTAGCGCCCCCTTTCGGCCAGTCTGGGCCAGTGGCGGCTGGTGGAAGATTTTCTAGGTTGGGCTGTGCCACATCGAACAATTTTAAATTATTTTTATTTTTCATAATTCACGATTTATGTATACAGTGCAACAGCAATAACTGTGAGGCAAAAAAATTATTTTACATTTGTTGAGAGCATTTTTATACATATATAAATAACTGTAATTCAAGCTGCAAAACCAAACAGAACCACACAGAGATGCCAACAGACCACTATACCAGTCACCTTAACCTGACCGTATATAGATGTATGTGGATCCATGCAGAGCAGAGCAAAACACAAATTTAAACAGTAAATAAAAACCTTCTGACATCACCAGTGAACAGTTCCTCTGTCAGAGTGACGCCAATTTCTGTACGTGCACCATCAGATTTTTTTAACTGTGCGTACTTTATATGCACAGGTTGCATATGTACAATGACTTGGTTTTGCACTTACCAATTGTTCCACAAGGTGGCAGCACTGGCCCGAAACTAAACTAAAGAGATGAAACGACAACAAAATAGCGGAGACTGCAACAACGACAGACGGACGCATTGACCAGAGCTTGTGTGAGAAAGTTATGAGATGACCATAACTTTAGTGTAAAACAGTACAAAGACATTTATTGGTCATAACTTCTGGAGAAAAATAATGCTGACACAGAGATTAAGCTTTCTGCATTCGTATACACCTCAAATGGACTATAATTTGAAAGACAACATGTACGACTACGTGCATACACAATAAAAAAAACTAAGTATACTTTGGCCTTGTGTTGTCAAATAGCTAATAGCAGTAGAAGAACGATTTACTCATGATTAGGTATCAAAAGCAGGTCATGGATAGCTGTAATAAGCGATGGGGCTTAAATCCTGACTGAAATTGTTGACAAATACCATTTCATAATGTTGAGGACACTTTTTTTATGTTTTAGGCAGGATTGGTCTGTAATAACCCAGCTTTGATGCATTTATGTTGGTTTTGATGCTTTGTTTGGTTTTGTTTTGTGCCTGTAAACTGGTGTTAACTTGTATTTATCTTTTTGTTTTGTTTGTTTTTGCTTTAGATCTGATGTGGCTGAAAGAGGAGAGTCAAGAACTGAATGAAGTAGAACCGAAAGATCAGTATGAAAAACACGATTTCATGACAGAAGAAAAAATCATACAGACTGTAAAGACTTCATCACGAAAAAGAGCTCAGAAAACCAAATCTAACAGTTATTTCACTTGCCATGAGTGTGGAAAGAGTTTCAATCATAAACATAACCTTAAAGTCCACATGAGAATTCACTCTGGAGAGAAGCCTTACACTTGCCAACAGTGTGGAAAGAGTTTCAATAAAAACATATACCTTAAAACACACATGATAGTTCACAACGGAGAGAAGCCGTTCACCTGCCAAGAGTGTGGAAAGAGTTTCAGTCATAAACATAACCTTAAAGTCCACATGAGAGTTCACTCTGGAGAGAAGCCTTACACTTGCCAACAGTGTGAAAAAGCTTCAACCAAAACATATACCTTAAAACACACATGATAGTTCACAACGGAGAGAAGCCGTTCACCTGCCAAGAGTGTGGAAAGAGTTTCAATCATAAACATAACCTTAAAGTCCACATGAGAGTTCACTCTGGAGAGAAGTTGTTCACCTGCCAACAGTGTGGAAAGAGCTTCAACCAAAACATATACCTTAAAAAACGTCTCAGGTTACGTATGTAACCCTAGTTCCTCGAGGGAACGTCTAGCTCTTTAGGCAGGTCGGCTTGGTACGCCTGTAACACCGCCATGGTGTGCAGACACGCACCAGCCTGACCCGCTGCTGAGTACCCTTTGCCCACCAGCGCTGACGTTGTGCGCAGCGGCTTGGAGGGCAATGCCAGAGCCTTTAGAGACGATGCCGCGCCGGGAGACAGATAGCTCGCAAAGCGTCTGCTCTACCCGGGGCATCGTCTTATAACCGCGCTCTCTCATCCCCGCCACATAGCCATAATAATCAGAGGCGGGAATAAAGAGGCGGGCCGAGAATGGGTTTCCCCACGACTTCCGACACCTCGGTGTGGAGGTCGGGGAAAAAAGGCAGGCTCCGGCGCGGAGGTGGTGGCTTAATACGCAAAAACCGCCTCCAAAAGCTCCTCATACTGGGGCGACTGAGGGGGCGATTCCTCATCGACGCCCACCACATCAACCTCCTCGGAGGAAGAAAGGCGGAGCGCCGAGCTCGCACCCCGGGGGGAAGTAACCGCAGAACGGGCTTCCGATCCCGGTGAGCGAGCGCTGGATCTGGCGGGTGAGGAGGAAGATAGGGACTCGCCCGTCTCCATTACCTCCGCCAGTTCCAGCTGCAAACCCCACGAGCGTAATCGCCGCTCCGCCTCGGCAGAAGCGGGACCCGCACCGCGGGGAACGCTTGCGAAGGCACCCTCAGCAAAGAGTGTCTTCCGGGAGCGGAGAACATGCATCGGAAGACGCTCGCAATGCGGGCAGTCAGCTCTCTCAAGAGCTGACTCAGCATGCTCCGCTCCCAGGCAGACAACGCACAAACTGTGTGTATCCGCACCCGTAATGAAACGTGGGCAGGGAGGAACACACAGTTTGAAACGCTGGCTGCCTTCGCCCCTACTCAGATGGTGTCTCTTATCATGTGCTTTAGACATATTTCTTTTCTTTCTTTTTATTTTCTTCCCTACGGGACAGACAACACCAAATAAGACTCACAAACAGATATCAGACTGACACACACACAGAGCGCTTGCTGAATGACAAAAAGCTGACGCTGGTCT
>NW_015539894.1:213679-215456 GCF_001515605.1 Sinocyclocheilus anshuiensis | reverse complement strand
TGCGAACCCCACGAGCGTAATCGCCGCTCCGCCTCGGCGGAAGCGGGACCCGCACCGCGGGGAACGCTTGCGAAGGCACCCTCAGCAAAGAGTGCCTTCCGGGAGCGGAGAACATGCATCGGAAATCGCTCGCAATGCGGGCAGTCAGCTCTCTCAAGAGCTGACTCAGCATGCTCCGCTCCCAGGCAGACAACGCACAAACTGTGTGTATCCGCACCCGTAATGAAACGTGGGCAGGGAGGAACACACAGTTTGAAACGTTGGCTGCCTTCGCCCTTACTCAGATGGTGTTTCTTTTCATGTGCTTTAGACATAATTCTTTCTTTCTTTCTTTTATTTTCTTTTCTTTCTACGGGACAGACAACACCAAATAAGACTCACAACTGACACACACACAGAGCGCTTGCTGAATGACAGAAAGCTGACGCTGGTCTCACCGCACGTGCTTTTATAGCTTCCTGGTCATTACGTCACCCGCCGTGACGTCTCGCCCATCTATTATTGGTCTGATTACACACGAGATTCAGAGCCCGTCACGCTGAAAGGCGTTCCCCTAGCGTTTTCGACGCAGCTCGAGTTCCTGAAGAGGAACACATGATAGTTCACAACGGAGAGAAGCCGTTCACCTGCCAAGAGTGTGGAAAAAGTTTCAATTACAAAGAAAACCTTAATTCCCACATGAGAATTCACTCTGGAGAGAAGCCGTACACATGTGATCAGTGCGGAAAGGGTTTCAGATGTAAAGGAAATGTTAATTCCCACATGAGAACTCACACTGGAGAGAAACCTTACACATGTCAGTGTGGAAAGAGTTTCAATCAGAAAATAACCCTTCAGAATCACATAAGAGTTCACACTGGAGAGAAGCCTTTCCCGTGTCTTCAGTGTGAGAAGAGATTCGCATATAAAAAAGACTTGAAGCGTCATTTGCAAACTCATTCTGGCAAGAAATAGTGGGGTTCTGAGTTTAAAAAGTTTACATAAAGGAGCAATTTCAAAAATCACCTGCACATTCTCTCTGGAGGAAGGTGATTTAATTGTGATCAGTGTAATAAACATTTTCTTTTGCCATCACAATTACAGATTCATATGAAAAGTCATGCAGATGTGAGACCATATTTGTGTTCTTTGTGTGGAAAGCTTTTAAAATGGCTCAGCACCAAAAAATATGTATCTGTGTGAAATTATGGCTGCGTTCACAGCGCAGCCTTAATGTGGCCCAAATCTGATTTTCCACTTTCATGACCATTTGCATTCTTTTATCTCTTTATATTTTGTATAATTTTGCCTGATTTTGTCATATATGAACATGTTAACTGCTGTGGCTGTACCTGACCATTTGATTTGCTGTAGTTCAGTGCATCTCAAACTTTTTGTTGGTACACCTTGGAGAATATGTATTTTTTTATAATGCAATGATGATCTTACACTGAACAAAAAACTATTGTTACATTTTTACAATATCATTATTGACTTAGTATCCAAGTGCTGGAACTTTTGTCAGCACTGGGTTGGAATAAACGAGAGGTAACAAAATGCTTACTGCAAGTCTCCTCTTTATTACACCATTTTCAGGTTTCACTGTAATCATAACGTGGCACAAAAGTAGGCTTTTTAAATCTCAAATATTTAACAATTTGATTGACAGCAGTGGTTCTATAGGCAAAGTTGTTTAGAATTAACATATGATATGAATAATGTGACGTTCCCTTTCATGGGAACTTTGAACTGCGTCCTCTAGGGGTCGCTATGGGGAACGCCTCGTCGTGACCCGTGT
>NW_015539894.1:201354-213038 GCF_001515605.1 Sinocyclocheilus anshuiensis | reverse complement strand
TGGTGTTTTTTCAATGTATGCTTCAGACAGGGGTCACGACGAGGCGTTCCCCATAGCGACCCCTAGAGGACGCAGTTCGAAGTTGGGAACCACGGTTACATAAGTAACCTGAGATGATTTCTTTCAAATTTTTCACAGACCTTTAGAGGCATGATTCAGACAAGCCCACCAAATTTCATTCCGATCGGCCTCCGATAACCTTGGCTCAAAATTCATTGTCATCATAAACAGTCGTGGCACTTTGGACAAAGATACGGCATGGCAATTTTCAAGTCAATCAGACTTACGTAGTTATAGATTTTTTTTTCTCCCACCAAGTGGCCAAACTCTGCTATTTTTTTCTTCTTCACGTGTCCTCAGATTGAGATTCATATGTGTACCAAGTTTGGTGAAAATATCTAATTTCGTTCAAGAGTTACAGCCATTTTATTAAAAGTGGCCCCGCCCTTTTGAACATGGTGGAAATTAAATCGGAGTTTGCCATTTTGTTCGTCTTGAGCCAAGGATTACAGTGATATTAGACAATCAAGTACGACAAACAGTTTAGGAGTTATGAGCGTTTTCACACTTTTGATCGCCCTTGCGCCCCCTATTGACCTGTCAGGGCCAGTGGCAACTGGTCGAAGATTTTCTAGGTAGGCCTGTGCCACTTCCAACAATTTTACCATATATCCCAATATGACTTATCCCAGTATAACAAAATGAAGAAATATTAAGTTGCCTTAATCTGACTGTATACAGATATATAGAGATCCATTCAGAATTATTAAAACCCCTTAAGCTCTGGAGCGTTTTTTGGTATTTTCGCCTAAATTTGACATACTCAAATTCAAATGTTTACCCTACACACATACAATGGAGGAAATGAAAAAAAAATGGTTTCATTGTAAAGAAAACCCTTTGAACTACAAAATATGAGTGTAATTCTTTATAAATAACATGATATGTTTTTCAAATATTACAATAAACAAAAAAAACATAGGCTCTTTTTGATTTAAAAAAAATATATTTTTTTTTGAAAGTCTTATTCAGGTTTTATTAGGTCCAGCTCTCTGCAATTTACTTTGTTTGATGCCACTAGATGCCAAAATGTACCAGAAAAAAGAATCTTTCAAATAACAGCTTCTAAACAGGAGTTATTGCATTATAAGTGAAGCGAGTAAAATTGTCCTTTTTTGCATCTACATGTGTCATTTTGAGTTTCCTTTGCAAAAACAGGCTTTATAAAACACATTACCCCCAGAATCCTATTTTACAATGTGCCATAAGCACTTTTCTTGATCATTGATTGAATTATGTTTAATTTTTAATGTTTTTCTAAGTAGTAATATACAAAATGGCATAAACGAATTGGACCAAATTTCACATTTTGTGTTTTCACACATTTATGTGCATTCTGTATTGGCATACTGTTCGGAGCATCTCCTCACCTCCTCAGCTAAGCCTTGCATCGTGCTGTTTCACCTGTATCCCTGCATCCCTGAACCAGAGCTATGAGCTAATCCGCTAGCCGCGGCTGCTATCTGAACTTCAGAGCGTGAAACAAACAAATAACTGTTCATCCACACAGCACTGTAATAATCCATGCATATTTACTGTATATTTACTGAAATGCATCATGTACTGTACTTTTCTGTCAATAAACAGTTTATCAGATTGTTAGCTGTGCTTTCAAGTTTCAAAATAAAGATTCTATCAAAAACGTGTGCTCATAAACCCTCACCAGATGCGCGTTCATCCCTCTCCACGGCGCCGCTGAACGTTCTTCATCATCTAAAACTTGTATTATAATGATCAAATTACCCGAGCCGCCGATGCTTTAGCCTTTCCGCGTTCAATCCTCGCCTTCAAAACAGTCCATTGAGTCCAAAAACTACAAAACCCAAGCACACCACAGCTTGCAGAACAGAGTGCCGGAGGAGCGTCACACTGTAACATCTCTGCTGCCCTCTAGTGGACAAGGAAAAGCGCAAGATGGTGAATTTACAATTGATGGAATTGAGAAACTGAAGTACATCAACAGTAAAGCTGAATTATTTTCTGAAGAAAGAAAGAAAGACAACTGTTAAAATTTTTTATTTATTGTCCAATTAAAGGATTTTTTTTTTTTTTTATATAAATATGTAGAGTGTGTGGGTATAACTTTATATGGTTGTGATGTACTATACTACTACACAATAGCACGTTACAGTGTGTGTGAACGACATGCTATATTATGTAAAAACCAAACAAAAAAAAAACACTTCAATCGACACGATGAACAACATTAAAAAAACTTTAAAAAAGGCAACTGAATAGGCCCACTTCTTACTAACCAGCCATTTTTCTGAGCCTGTCTATTTCTCTGTTGAAACTGTTGCTTCTGCATCTCTGTAACCTGGCAGATGATTTTTTTAAGTTTAAAGGTTCAAATAGCTAACAACTGTTAATATCAAGAACACATAAATGTATAAAATGTGTGTGTGTAGGAACATTACATTATATACAAAATGTAAAATATAATTAAACAAATAATTAAAATATAATTAAACAAAACAATCTATCAAAATCTATTAAAACGCACACACTCCTGTGCACTCACAAACTCATCTCTATCTATCTATCGATCTATCTGTCTATCTATCTATCTATCTATCTATTTATCATCAGTCATGTGTTAGAAACTGCTAAGGATTCCAAAATTTTAGCAGAAAATAACACTCCAGGGGGAGCTCTTGAGCGGCTGACTTTATTCACAGACATCTTTCAGGTCCAGCTGTTCATTTATCTCTTTTTCTTTCATTTTCAACGTTTGCTTTGTACTTTTTTTTTTTATTTATTATATATACATATATATACATATACCACACCAGCACCTTACACTAAACACAACCTTTGTGGGGAACTTTTAGCCACAGTATGGACCCTTACACCCACTTCCTTTCTGACTTACACCTTGGCAAAGTTAAACAGGAAGTAGCTGTATCTCTGTAACCAAGCCTAGTTGGAACTCAATACTCTCAGCATAGGGGGGCCACTGAGTAGGCATCCCACCCACAAAGTATGGACCCTTGAATCCACTTCCTCTCTGAGTTATGCACGTTTAACACTAGACAGGAAGTGGCCGTATCTCAGAAAATATAGGTCCCCGGACCTCGAGACTCCGCCAAAAGTAGGGTCCCTCTAGGCCCTCCAGACACCCAGAGTCTCGAGCCCCGGAGACCTTCCGGTCTCGATATACACCCACATATGTATGAGTGATTTTTACACAAAACACGCTCTATCTCGGAAACGGAAGTTCGGATTGGGTCTGCCCTCGGGGTACTGAGGGGTCCCTATTGGACCTCTCATACAGCAGAGTCTCGAGCCCCAGGGAGAAAACACACCTTCTCCTATAGGGCCTTTTATTTCGCCTTGTGGTGGACTTGGAAGGTCAGCCATAGTCGCGTTGCACAGAGCCCCTCTAGTCCCTACTTTGACCCCAGATTGGTGGCTCTAGACAGAATTGCCACCGAGATATGGCCGTTCAAAGTTTTACACTGAATCTATAGGAAACTGCTTTGGACTGGAAAAGTCAATCAAAAAAAACAATACTGACTTATAGATGGCAGAAACTGGTAATGTGTGCCTTTTCTATTAACTCTGACAGACATTTCTGGCTTTAAATAGAACTCAAAATACTGTTTTTGCCTTTAAATATCATTCAAAAACTACTCCCTCACCCAAACAAAACACTGAACCTACCCCACAGTGACCCACAATGACACTTGGTGGTGGGACTTAGAGACTCAGGGAGTGGGACCTTTTTTTTTTTTTTTTTTCATTATTGACACACTATTTTCCTATTCAATACTGTAAAGTGCTTTGACACAATCTAACCAAAAAGTAGCACTTTTGGTGCAATAGAACTGGGAGAGCAGTACAATATTAGTACCATATCATATCTCGGCACCTGGTGGCGCTAGAGCGACGAAACCAAGTGCAATCGACTCGAGGGAAGCCAATTAGTATATATATCAAAAATTAACACTTTTGGTGCAAAAGAACTGGGGGAGCGATACTGTATCTTGGCGCCTCAGCGCTCCAACACTGCCAGCCTTTCGAACGAGATAAAATCCCCGTTTTGGATTATTCCCACGCAACTCAAAAAGACAAGTGCAGTAAGCACCCGCTCCTTTGGCATGCCACATGGGAGGCACTCTAGACACCATTCCAGCCACGGCATGCCATGCTCTTTGTACTTCTTGACGTTATGTGAAAACGCCAGCTCCATTTCCTCAATTTGGGCGCAAATGTCGCCTCGATATGAGGCAGCGAGTGATGCAGCCGAGGGGGTCTGGCTGGGTAGGTGGAGCTCCACGTAGTCCTTCTTATTCCACTTGGCTTTGCAGTGCTGCTTTTCGTCCCAATATCGAATATGAGGGAAAAACGTCAACTTTGCCAAGGCCGCTTCCAGGCATTTTGCGGGATCCTTACCAAACAAAGTCACCATCTCAATCGCTCGTCCGAAGGTGTGTGGGTAACCAAATCCCTTACGCTCACACAATTTACGTGCGAACTCTGACAAGGTACGACAATCAACAAGATTCCCAAGAGGCCACTCTGGCCCTTTCAGATGTTCCATGGAGACCCGGTCATTGCGTTCAAAGAGGTCACACAGCAGAACTCTGGCCAACTCCTCCCCAATCACCTGGTGACCTCCGTTCAGGCAATCGGACAGTGGGAAGATGCGTTTCACTCTTGACATCTGCACTTCATCCCTCAGCCAAATATCAAGAGGAGGTGGGGACTCCCCCACACTGGCACTGCCGACAGGTGCCAGCCCAAGGAAGCCCCTCATCCTTGTTACACTGTTGGGATTGCATGTACACACACCTAGTGCTGCCGCGTACTGCCTGGACAATGGAGAAACAACCCAACCAAAACAAACCTCCTTCAGGGCCAACTCGAACTGAAAAGCAGTCCAGCTGCTGTGGTAGCCACCCAGGCCTTTCTTGGATTCCAAAATGTTTAACAATGTGGACGTCAAGTACGTGGTCACTGGATAAACAACACCACTCAGGCCTAAGTTGTTTTCATTGTCCTTGAACAGCACGACCATCGGCACAGTCTCCATGTAAATTGGTAATCCAACATCGATGAAACGAAAAAATGGCCGGGACATATTACCTTCGGGAACTCAGGAGTGACCAGAAAAACTGCCTCCAGCCTCAAACGTACCCTGGCCACCGTCTTCTGGGCAAGATCCTGCATGTGATCCACATACTTCGATGAGTTGCTGGCCAGCATCTTTCTATGCTTCTCAATGTGCAGGTCACACATGCTTATAACCTGACTGACGGGATGTTTCAGAGCAGGGGAGCTGTGGCAATGGGGCGTCGTTGAATACAGCTGAACAAAGTTTACAGTTGCCCCGACATCCCTGAATACCTGCCTCAACAGTGCATCCATTTCCATATCCGTGTGATCTAGGTTACTCTGTTCCCTGTTTATTCGATGAGTGAGACAGCAAATTTCCAGTGTGCCCCGTGAACCCACCACCTCCTGCAAGCCACATCTGGACCACAAAAGATCCACAGATGGGTCCACAGGACACACGGTGAATGCTGCATGATAGGACACATTGCAGACCCCTTCTGTGTCGATGAGGCAGCCCAAATGAAACTCCCTCTCATCTTTATGACCAAACTTGGACATGGTCACAATGATAGCCATGTCAAGGTCGTTGTTCACAGACAGGATGGCCTGCTTGAAAAGCTCCAAGATGAACGTCTGATCCTTTGGGAGAATGTTCATCCTCCCCAGGTTGTTGAGGTTGTTCTTTTGGATGGTAGGCCTCTCCATGTCTTCCACAGTCAGGGTCTTCAGACTGTCACCAAAACTCTTGTACACGGCATTGAGCAATCCCATGGCGTGTGCTTTCACCATCAGTTCGTTCTTGAACATCGGATGAGCACGGTCTGGATTTGCAGGAACGCAAGTCAGGTTTAAAAAATACTCTCCCATCTACCAACGTCAAAACCGTGCCCATTGACTTACGGAGCGCACTGACCCCATCCGCTGAGTACTGCCGCAGATTCAGGTGTTTCTTTAAAAGGTGCCAGTGATTGGAAAACTTGGATCCGTCCAGTTTCCCCACAAAAAGGTAGTGTAGTTCAGATTTGATGTAGGACATATCAGACACCAAAATCACGACACCGTCGAAGTCAAACCTGTACTTCACCTCCTCTCTTGCCCTATCCAAAACTGTCACGAACAATGGAATGTGTATATCATCGTTCCGCAGGAAAGGTCCAGCCCCTGGAGACTCATGGAAAGCCTTGAGCAAACCACGGGTGTTCTGCTCGGCTGCCACGCTAAATGGCTCTGACTCTTCACTACAATACACACAACTCAGGAATTAACAGCACAATTTATCACACTACACACTCTAACATCAAAAATACAAGACAAACAAACTTACATCTCTATGGTCAACTCCTGCTCCCTACAAAACTTCTCCCTATTGTCTGAATTTCAGTGCAGTTATGCAGTGAAACACTCTGCCTTCTTCAAGTTTCTGATTTAATAACAATAACAAAAGTCAGATTTTCTACACACAATCTCATATCACAATTGCATATTACACAACTACAATACTGTTCAATGCCTTTATATTACTTGATTTAACACTCTATTTCCACTACACATTCATAGTATTAAATCGCCCCTTTCAACACTTTCATTACAAGTAAAAACCCTATAACACAGCGATCCGTGCATAAACAAACACTTACCTTGTTAGA
Organism: Sinocyclocheilus anshuiensis; assembly: GCF_001515605.1. Classification (NCBI taxonomy): domain Eukaryota; kingdom Metazoa; phylum Chordata; class Actinopteri; order Cypriniformes; family Cyprinidae; genus Sinocyclocheilus; species Sinocyclocheilus anshuiensis. The sequence continues at coordinate 206,274 of NW_015539894.1, read as the reverse complement.
ACGTGCATTTCTGCGCTTTGTTTAACATACACAAAGGCTGAAATTAAATAGAACCCTAAACATCCAAATCGCTGCAAAATCAAACACTAACCTTTCACTTTCAAGCCTAACCATCCTGTAGAACAGTGCAGTCTTTACTTTCACTTTCGCTTTGTAAATGCTGCAAATTCTACAGTTTAATGCCTTTTACAGAGATCTCTGCTGAGTTTCACTTTCACTATTCTCCTACTTCCTGCTTCCGCCTAATTCCGGTTTCTTTTTTTTTTTGGATAATAAAACTCCCGATTTGTTTACTTACATTTTCACGTTACATTAAAAACAACGTTTTCCCGTTTCACTTCTTTATTACACTTACATTCAGATGTCCTTCATCACATTATATAATCATATATTTAATTTATTAAAGCTCCTATTTATCCACTTGGATTTCGTTGCAACCATTACACACACAAACATAACCACTCAACATCGCCCATGAATTTACAGGCATCCATACAAATTTAGACTATACATAAAAAGTTTACATTTCATTTTCTGCTTGTTTACTTTAAAGGGGTCCTATTATGCTCTTTTACAAAGTCTTGATTTGAACGGCTCGATTAGTTCCGGCTTTGATGAAGGTCCGCCTTCCGAAAAACAAAACGTGTTGTGATTGGTTAGCTGACCCAGTGCGTTGTGATTGGTGAACAGCTTAGACGGTGTTTCAGTACTGCCACGCCCCTTGCTCCGTCTTTCAACAAAAGCTTTTTGGCGAATCCGGCACTGTACTCCCTCGTGTTGTAGAAGCTGTCCTCAGTAAAATGCGCAGCACACAATAGCAAATTGGGGTTATAATACTCAGGAACAGAGTTAAAAAAATAAATTGCAACAAATAAATTGGTTATTTTTGTTGTTACATTTTACATTTAAATAACAGTCCAACTTAGAAGTATGAAGCATAAAAGTAATTGCATTGAACTGCCCTTTGGTATTTGTTTTAGAGCAGTCCAAAAATAATCAAGGTTAAATGCCTAAACAGCCCTTTTCGGTTTAATCACATACATTTGTAGCTTAGTTGTGTTGTGTATTAATGCTGGACAGACATGAGGAGAAATTTGACAGTATCTGACATCGATCCTCTTTAAATGAAAAGTACACTTTATGAACATTACAGTTACATTGTAATGTGTACATAGTGCAGGTGCAGTGAGTAATGAGCTTCAACATTCTTTGCTCAAGCAGGAAGTAATGAGAATACATGTAAAGACTGATTTGAACACAAAGCAGTTTAATGATTCAAAAAACAACTGTAAATATCAAGAACAAATAAATATAAATATATAATGTGTGTGTTTTACAACTTAAGATTATATACAAAATATTGTCAAATATAATATATATAATATAAACTAACAAAAGATCAAAAACGTTTTTTGAATTTTTTAAATTCAGTCTGTTGACTTTTCACTGGTCCTTCTGATGAGCTTTTTCACGTGATTTCTTATTTCTTCTACAAGGTATTGCTTGAATGTTGCTTTAATTCCCGCAGGAGTCCAGTCCTCCTCCCAGACGCCCCTGGAAACTCCTTCGTTGAGCACCGTCGCCGCGTTCATCTCCAGGTTTCTCTGATCTGACAGAAATATCAGGAGGTTGTTTTTAGTTTCACGTGACTTGACTTCTATTGAGAGAACCTGTCAAACAGTTAAGAGGCTTAAAGCGCTCTCACCTTTGAGCTGGTCCATCATGTAGCTGAAGAAGGCCTGCTGCCTTTCAGTCAGCTTCTCACGGGCATCGGATCTTTCTGGCCAGAGTGGCTCCAAGATCTTGTCCAGCTCGGCTCTGCTTCCGTTCTAGAGTCCAATCTGGTGAGGAAGCTGGTCTCTTCTGGCCTCCGGAGTGGGCAGGAGCACTGCTGCCCTTTCCTTCCAGCTGCTTCCTCAACTCCTCAATCTCTTGGTCTTGGTCTGCTATGTATGACTTTAAAAAAGCAAGGTCAGCCTTAACTGCAGCCATGTCACTGATCACCCTGTCGTTTACTGTTTCTGGGAGGCCTCTGTGTGTTTCCATCACATCAGAAAACTGCTCAATAGCAAATCTCTCGAGAAAATTGACTCGACCGACTGTCAAAAGACAGGTCCAGGTCATCTCCTTCAGAGCTGCTCATCTTTTTATTGTCCTGATGAGTAGACACAGAAGAAGAAAGTTATAACTGGAAATATCTCGTGGAAACTGTATGTGTGTGTAGATCATTGACCACATTTAAGGGAAGAACGTGCACTTCAAAGTGAGCTAAGGGAGAGCGGGGCACAAACCATAAAAAATGGCTTAAAGCTTTCCACACATGAAAGCATAGAGTAATGATTTTAGACTAATGATAAGGTTTGCTTTGGGTTAGTGAGTGCTTGGGCTTAGTTTGAACTCTTCAGTCCATCAGAGAGCAGCTTCACTCCTGAATCCTGCAGGTCATTGTTACTCAGATCCAGCTCTCTCAGGACACAGTTTCAGGATTGTAGAGCTGAAGACAAACTCTCTGACTGAGCAGTGAGATTACAACCACATACCCTGTGTGGAGAACAAAACAAACAGCAATATTAACATGTAGACTTTATAATCTGGAGGACATACAGTATGACTTTTAAAAACCTGACTGTAGTGATACAATTGATGTAAATTCAATAATAAGTGAATACATCTGATTGTTATTAGCTGTTATTTAGGAAATGGAGCTTACATCTCTGAAAACGTTGAAGCAAATTTTCAAATAGGCATTATAGGCACATATTTGAAGTATAAAAAACTTAATTCTTGCCTAAAAACTCTTAAAACTACATTCTGTGCCACAAAAACAGTATTACTTATAAAACTACAATGGGTTTGGTCATCCACCGTGACACTTGCTGTGAGAAATGCTGCAAGCGGAGTCATACAAATGGTGAAACAGTTCCCGTGCTGATACTGGGTGAGTAACACGTGGCTGGAAAGACCTCTCAGCCAATCAGATTCAAGGATTGTATAAGTTCTAATAATTCAACAGCTCGTCGTGTTATGCCTTACATATAGCAGCATCAACTTCATTTGTGACACCACAAAAACCAAACCTGTACAGATTAATGAACATGAATGATGAACTGACACCTGCTGCAATTAAAGAAACCTCCTCAGCTGCTTTAGTAACCACACAAAAACGTACTCTGTTACTAACGTAACCTCGGTTTCCTGAGATACAGGAACGAGTACTGCGTCTACTAAGATGCTATGGGAAAACTCCTTTTTCTCCAAATACTGAAGCCTTTTCAATAACGCAGTGTAACTGCATGGCCATTGGTTCGTGCAGTGAATTAAAAAATGAAACAAGATGCCCGCCAGAGCCCGCTAGAATGTACAGCGCATCTGGCTATATATACTTCATCGCTTCAGTCGAAGTAACCTGAGGGTCCTGAGTCGTGCAGCTACATAGCACGGCCAGCAACGCAGTACTCATTCCCGTATCTCAGGGAACCAAGGTTACGTTAGTAACTGAGTACGTTCCCTATTTATACTTCACTCGTACTGCGTCTGCTAAGACGCTATGGGGAACCAGTACAATCCCGCCGTGCTATGCTAGAGGAACGACTAATACTTGAACTTACCTTAAGCACCAAATAGGGCCCAGAGGGACCAAGTATTTTGCAGGGAAGCCCCACAGGAGGCAGTAGGGCCAAACTCACAGAGGTCGGCCCGACGCTGAGTAATCATTCCAAGAGAAAATGTACAGCCTCGGAACCCAGTGCCATATGGCCAGAGTGAGTCCGTTTAAGCAGGAAGGACCCGGGCCTGTAAGGCCGGGACATCCGGATTATAAAACCTGGTAAATGTGGATGGCGAGGCCCAGCCAGTAATCTCTTAAAATTGTTTATTCTTTTACTTATTTTTCATTCATGTAGACTGACAGAAACCCCTGTGATGGCTTGCCGTCTGATACCGTGCACGTGTGGTCTGCAGCTGTCCCAGACATTAAGTTCAAACATGCTTGAAATCTTAAATTTTGACAAGGCTGATTTAAACATTATCTTTTTGTGCCAGAGGTAGCTGTTTAATTACGTTAAGCCTGATAAATTACAAACATATGACATGGCACATCTGTAGATCGTTAAAACTGAATTTAGAGTTTACATGAGCCAGATATATCACCAAAACAAATCATAACCGGACCTAATTACTACTGCCATGAATGCATGAACTAGCTTTTCTACATCAGAAACAGGTAACATGTTTCGTAGCTTGGCAATGTTTCTAAGATGGAAGAATGCTGTTTTTGTAACATGGGAAATATGATTTTCAAAAGACAAGTTGCTATCTAATATAACACCTAGATTTTTGACTGTAGAGGAAGTAACAGTACATCTGTCTAGTTGCCAATTGTAATCCAAGAGATACTGTGTACTGTTTTTTGGTCCAATAAGTAATATCCCTGTCTCATCCGAATTTAATAGGAGAAAATTGTTGGTCATCCAATCTTTTACATTTTTAAAGGGGTCATAAAATAATGTTCTTTTTAGCAACATGTGTATTTGGTGTAATGAAATGTTTTTATGCGGTTTAAGGTTCAAAAAACACATTTTCCACATACTGTACATTATTGTTTCTCCTCTATGCCCCGCCTTTCTGAAACGCGTCGATTTTTACAAAGCTCATCGGTCTGAAAAGCGAGGTGTGCTCTGATCCAGTGCGTTATGATTGGCCAAAAACCTCAAGCATGTGACGGAAATGTTACGCCCTTACCATACTGTGATGCCCTGTCCGGCCGGAGTGATGAGACAAAAACATGAAAACCCATTATAAACGAGGCATTCGTTGCATCCAGTGGGGACATAATTATGGATTATAATGACTTATACTGTCTTTTTACGTGTTGCGTTGCATCGCGCCGCGTAAACATAAAACCATGTCTGCATTTGTGAT
>NW_015539894.1:197325-199213 GCF_001515605.1 Sinocyclocheilus anshuiensis | reverse complement strand
TGGAACAATAGTTCTGCCCGGACGATAACGCGGAGCCATATATTTAATATTAGTAATACGCAGCATGCCCTATACAAGGAAATGGTCAGTAACATCATCACTTTGAGGTATGATATCTATATCAGTAAGATCAATTCCATGCGATTTAATTAAATCTAGCGTATGATTAAAATGATGAGTGGGCCCGGTGACGTTTTGCTTGACTCCAAAAGAGTTTATTAGGTCAGTAAACGCAAGTCCTAATGCATCATTTGTATTATCAACGTTAATGTTAAAATCTCAGACAATTAGCGCTTTACCAACAGTAACCAATAGGTGTGAGAGGAAATCTTCAAATTCTTTTAGGAAATCTGTATATGGCCCTGGTGGTCTATACACAGTAGCCAGAGCAAGAGATACGATAGATTTCTTTTGCATATCTGACAGTGTAACATTAAGCATTAGTATTTCGAATGAGTTAAACCTGTTTCCTGTCTTCTGAGTAACATTGAGAATATCACTATATATTGTTGCAACACCGCCACCACAACCAGTCTGACGGGGCTCATGCTTATAACAGTAGCTTGGTGGAGTAGAATCATTTAGACCAATATAATCATTTGGTTTTAGATAGGTTTCAGTCAAACAGAGTACATCAAATCTATTATCTGTGATCATTTAATTTACAATAACTGCTTTGGGTGCGAGTCATCTAATGTTTAGGAGCCCAAACTTTAAAAATAGTTTTTGTTCATTTATTTTAGATTTTTCTGGTTTAATCACGATCAGATTTTTTCTAGATCCTGCATTAAATTTATATTTATATACTTCTATCATTTAAGCGGGTAGAACACAAGTCATCAGGGCAGTTATTTGAGATTTGACTTACTAGTCATATGGTGCGTAGCGTCCTGGAGGTGTTGTCCGACATGAGTTCCGCTCCGACTCTGCTGGGGTGCAGGCCATCAGCGCGAAAAAGCCTAGGACGCTTCCAGAAAAGATTCCAATTATTAACAAAGAGCAGTTTCTGTTCTTTACACCATGACAATAACCATTCATTTAAAGCAAAAAGTCTACTGAACCTATCGTGTCCTCGTCGATGCGTGGGAAGCGGTCCTGACACAATGATCGTCGTCGTGGGTAATGCGCTGCGCACCGTCTCGATCAGGCTCCTGAAGTCACTCTTCAGTGTTTCCGTCTTTTCCATGACTGCTGGTATGGGCTATCCCGCTGTCTCCCGACAATGGAGATGCTGCGAGATTTTCCGGGTTTAATCTCCATTTTTGCCCATCTGATGTTTTCCTGGAGCTTATCCAGCAGCCGCTTAGTACATGCTTTAGTCATTGTGAAATTACCATTGTGGTAGTCATATCATCCATGTATGCCCTGATTGGAGGGAGCCGCAACCCATTTTGAAACGTTCCCCTCCAACCACTCAACGGGATGCCCGAATTATGATCTCCTTTGCCATAGTGAATGCCACTGGAGAGATGGTACAACCTGCCATTATACCAACCTCCAACTGCTGCCAGGTGGTGGTACTATCCTGTATGGTAATACAGACCTGATTATCCTGAAAGTAGGCTTTAATCAACTTTGTTATCCGTTCTGGAACATGGAAGAAATTGAATGCTGCCCACAGCAGCTTATGTGGCACTGTCCCAAAGGCATCTTTTGTAACATTTGAAATGTCTTCACTCTTCACTCACTTTTCATCACTTTAATATATGATGAATAAAATTATTAATTTCTCTCTCTTTTTTAAATCTTACCACAGATGTTTGAATGGTATCATTGTTTCCACAAAAACGTTAAGCAGCAAAAAATGTTTGTAACATTGATAATAATAGTAAATGTTTCTTGAGCAGCAAATCAGCATATTAGAATGATTTCTGAAAGATCATGTGAC
>NW_015539894.1:182389-195573 GCF_001515605.1 Sinocyclocheilus anshuiensis | reverse complement strand
GAACAAAAGTCATCATGGCAGTTATTTGAGATTTGACTTACTAGTCATATGGTGCGTAGCATCCTGGAGATGTTGTACGACAGGAGTTCCGCTCCGACTCTGCTGGGGTGCAGGCCATCAGCGCGAAAAAGCCTAGGACGCTCCCAGAAAAGATTCCAATTATTAACAAAGAGCAGTTTCTGTTCTTTACACCATGACAATAACCATTCATTTAAAGCAAAAAGTCTACTGAACCTATCGTGTCCTCGTCGATGCGTGGGAAGCGGTCCTGACACAATGATCGTCGTCGTGGGTAATGCGCTGCGCACCGTCTCGATCAGGCTCCTGAAGTCACTCTTCAGTGTTTCCGTCTTTTCCATGACTGCTGGTCCCGCTGTCCCCGCTGTCTCCCGACAATGGAGATGCTGCGAGATTTTCCGGGTTTAATCTCCATTTTTGTGTTTTCCTGGTTTTCCTGGAGCTTATCCAGCAGCCGCTTAGTACATGCTTTAGTCATTGTGATGGTAGTCATATCATCCATGTATGCCCTGATTGGAGGGAGCCGCAACCCATTTTCCAAACTTTCCCCTCCAACCATCCAACGGGATGCCTGAATTATGATCTCCATTGCTATAGTGAATGCCAGTGGAGAGATGGTACAACCTACCGTTATGCCAACCTCCAGCTGCTGCCAGGTGGTGCTACTATCCTGTATGGTAATACAGACCTGAAGATCCCGAAAGTAGGCTTTGATCAATTTTATTATATGTTCTGGAATATGGAAGAAATCGACTGCTGCCCACAGCAGCTTATGTGGCACTGTCCCAAAGGCATTGGCAAGATCTCAGAACACCACATGTAGGTCTTTCTTCTCCTTTTTGGCCATTTGCAACTGGTGCAAAATCATGTTAGCATGTTCCAAACATCCTGAGGAGCCTCCTATGCCTGCCTTTTGCACTGAGGTGTCCACAAAGTTGTTGTTCTTCAGGAACGCTGACAGTCTCTGCACCACAACGATGAAGAAAATCTTACCTTTCACATTCAGGAGGCTAATTTGATGAAACTGGTTAATAGTTGCGAATGTTTTTCCTTGGGGATCAAAATCCCTCCAGCCCTTCTCCAGGATTTTGGTATCACCTGCTTTTTCCATGCCACTATCATTAATCTCCAAAGGTACCTCAAAACTCCTGAGGCATTCTTGTAGGGCTTGTATGGAACACCGTTGGGTCCAGGGGCTGATGCTGATCTTGCCCGCTTTACCACACTCTCAACTTCGCTCCATTTAGGGGGCCTTATGTCCATCTGGTGCTCCGGCAGTTGAATTGGTGGCATGTCTTCTGGAATGGAGATTAGCTTGTGCCTCTGATTGTCAGAATAAGTCTTCCTCAGGTGTTCCTCAAGATCCGCAATGGGTACTTTAAGGGTACCGGTTTTCTCCTTGCTAAAGAGACTACTGACTAAGTTGTAAGGATCTCTACAGAAGGCAGTCCTGGTTTGCTCCTTCTTTCGTTGCTTTCTCAAGCTTTCTGCTCTTCGTAGCATTGCAAGGCGATGTTTGATATCGCCCTGTAGTACCTCTAGGCCTTTCCTTTCTGTTTCAGTGGCCTTCTTCTACTGTTTTCTCAGGCTGCTCCTTTCTTACACAAGTTTGTCAATCTCTTGTTGTCTCCTGGACTTCGGCTGGCCTCCCAGCTCCTTCTGTGACCTCGGCCTCTTGTTTTTCACTCCAAACCTTTGTGCCCCATTGGTGTAGATAATCTTCCCAATATTGATGACAAAATAAAATTATAAAAATGAATCAATTTTCCAGCCAGGAGAACAATACAACAAGAAAACGGACCACTTATGCGATCAAGCGATCACTTATGCAGCTACAAGTTCAAATTTGGTCCCTTGTTGTGCTAAAACACTTCACTCATGAATCATCACGTCTCACCAACACAAGATAGCATATTTATTGACAGGTCTGCCTCACCTGACACTGATTGATTAAACTGGACCAATGGGGTTAAAGAAAAAATGCATTGCACTGCACATTATTTTTCTATAATTAATACTTATATATGTGTTCAAATGTATTAAAATAACAGGACCAAACAAAAAAGTGAATAAAAATCCTGCTTGTTGTTTAATATTAGAACCGCCAGAGGTCGTTGTATACCTAAATTTTACCTACGCACATGACTACTGTTTTGATATGGCTAAAAGAACATATTATTTCCCTGTATTATGCCACTGTCTTCACAAAGAAGTGTCTAGAGTCATGAAATGATTATGTCTAGTCATAAACTATATTTTTGTCCTGTTGTTTTATGTTCAAGGCTTTTTTTTATGTAGGCTACACTAATCACTTTTCATAACGGTCAATATAAGCTAAACAGGCCTGCACTGACAACGAGAATTAGAAAGAAGTAGCCTAAATACATATTTGGGAGGTGAAAAATTATAATACAATGGCATTAATCAATATATTAAGATAACTAATGTTATTTAAATTATTAAAATAGCTTATAGACAATAATAAGCAATAATAATTCACCACGCATAGGATGTATGATGCAATGACAAATTCAAGCGCACAGCTTCACCTAATTAATTATTCATTTGTCTAGTTATGTCATTTATAATTTGAATAAGAGAACAACACCAATAAGCTTCGGGTAATACATTTAAAAAAAAACTTTTTTTTTACTACATCATAGATCAGATTTTTTTTTCAGGAAACGGGCAGACTATAATATAAATAGCAACACAGTAGCGAACAATAAACGATAGAAATGGCAAAACAAAAATTAAATAGCCTAATGCATCCAAAGTTTGAACATTTATGAGTAGGCTAAAACAACTAAATATGATATCTGCATCGCTGTCAGATGAGTCCCAGGATGCATCACTTATCATTCAGTGCTTCTAATACCTCTTCGGCATCCATAAATTGCCTTATTTTACTCATTTTGTCTTTATTTATGAAACTGATAACCGCTACCCAGCCAACATTCTATCATGGGGCCCATGTGGGCCCCATATGGGCTGTAAATATGGGCCCTACATGGGTTTGTCCATGGGTTCCATGTGGGCCCCATCTGAATTAGTCCATATGAATCTCATATGGGGCCTGACTGGGGCTAATGTGGGGCCCAACTGGGCAACACATATAAGACCCATATTGGTCCCACTTATGAAGCACATGTGGGATATACTAGGGCCCAGTATGGGTACTGGACTGGCCCCACATAGTGTATATGCGTGTTATGATTAGGTTTTTTTGAAGCATCTCACCTGGACAGTATAATTATAAATAATTATTTACTATATATATATATTGATAAAAGCAACATTAGTATTTCAGTTAGGTAAATGTCAGTTTTCTGCATGAACATTCCACTGTTTATTAATCTACAAACTCACAAAACGTGTGCAATTTGAAAAATCATACATTAAAATGTTGTACAGGTTCAATAATACTTTATCATTTTCTGACACATTTTTTTATACTTTTCAAGTTTTTGTAAAATGTTGAACATCAACATTAACATTTTGATAAACCAACAGGGTCATACCATCTTAACAAATGGTCTTATGTAACTAATCTTACATAACATAAAAATTGACAGTTAAGTTAAAGGCCACATTCAGGAGGCTAATTTGATGAAACTGGTTAATAGTTGCGAATGTTTTTCCTTGGGGATCAAAATCCCTCCAGCCCTTCTCCAGGATTTTGGTATCACCTGCTTTTTCCATGCCACTATCATTAATCTCCAAAGGTACCTCAAAACTCCTGGGGCATTCTTGTAGAGCTTGTATGGAACACCGTTGGGTCCAGGGGCTGATGCTGATCTTGCCCACTTTACCGCACTCTCAACTTCGCTCCATTTAGGGGGCCTTATGTCCATCTGGTGCTCCGGCAGTTGAATTGGTGGCATGTCTTCTGGAATGGAGATTAGCTTGTGCCTCTGATTGTCAGAATAAGTCTTCCTCAGGTGTTCCTCAAGATCCGCTATGGATACTTTAAGGGTACCGGTTTTCTCCTTGCTAATGAGACTACTGACGAAACTTGTAAGGATCTCTATAGAAGGAAGTCCTGGTTTGCTCCTTCTTCTTTCGTTGCTTTCTCAAGCTTTCTGCTCTTCGTAGCATTGCAAGGCGATGTTTGATATCGCCCTGTAGTACCTCTAGGCCTTTCCTTTCTGCTTCACGGGCCTTTTTCCACTGTTTTCTCAGGCTCCTCCTTTCTTTCACAAGTTTATCAATCTCTTGTTGTCTCATGGACTTCAGCTGGCCTCTCAGCTCCTTCTGTGACCTCGGCCTCTTGTTTTTCACTCCAAACCTTTGTGCCCCATTGGTGTAGATAATCTTCCCAATATTGATGACAAAATAAAATTATAAAAATGAATCAATTTTCCAGCCAGGAGAACAATACAACAAGAAAACGGACCACTTATGCGATCAAGCGATCACTTATGCAGCTACAAGTTCAAATTTGGTCCCTTGTTGTGCTAAAACACTTCACTCATGAATCATCACGTCTCACCAACACAAGATAGCATATTTATTGACAGGTCTGCCTCACCTGACACTGATTGATTAAACTGGACCAATGGGGTTAAAGAAAAAATGCATTGCACTGCACATTATTTTTCTATAATTAATACTTATATATGTGTTCAAATGTATTAAAATAACAGGACCAAACAAAAAAGTGAATAAAAATCCTGCTTGTTGTTTAATATTAGAACCGCCAGAGGTCGTTGTATACCTAAATTTTACCTACGCACATGACTACTGTTTTGATATGGCTAAAAGAACATATTATTTCCCTGTATTATGCCACTGTCTTCACAAAGAAGTGTCTAGAGTCATGAAATGATTATGTCTAGTCATAAACTATATTTTTGTCCTGTTGTTTTATGTTCAAGGCTTTTTTTTATGTAGGCTACACTAATCACTTTTCATAACGGTCAATATAAGCTAAACAGGCCTGCACTGACAACGAGAATTAGAAAGAAGTAGCCTAAATACATATTTGGGAGGTGAAAAATTATAATACAATGGCATTAATCAATATATTAAGATAACTAATGTTATTTAAATTATTAAAATAGCTTATAGACAATAATAAGCAATAATAATTCACCACGCATAGGATGTATGATGCAATGACAAATTCAAGCGCACAGCTTCACCTAATTAATTATAGCCTACACATTTTAGCAGGGACAATCACAAATTCCAGAATTTAAATGGGTCTCACATGGGAGCTACACGCTCAACATTATCTCGTCTCTGACAACACCTTCCGCTTGACAAAGTAGTCCTGATGCATTCAGCGTTTCGTTTCAAATTTATCCACATAATTTCACATCATAATATCATAGATCTTTGTTGAAAATAAACGGACATTTAAAATATAAAAGATTTAAAATGTTCAAATTAGAGAATTCCCGCCCCGGCGCAAGGATACTGTTTGTTCCAAGCGCAGTGGAGCGGCGGCGCCGGCGAAGCGGGAGACGGGTCACTCATCTCAACCGTTTTAGTAAATCAAGGACGTGGATGCGGAGCGAAAATATGCAGGTAAATTGCAGGTTATTTTATGCTTTCCTGTTGTATTTTGTGGCTGTCTAGCCGCCATTTTCACCTGAGGGAAAAATGAATTTCCTCACCAGCCGATTTGGCACTAATTTTGAATGACATAATTCTGAATTTGCTTTCTGACATAAGTTGTTATAAGTTCTGAAATATTGGCTTTCAGGCTTTGTACCACCAAATTTATTATGGCTGTCGTGATTAAAGTTAAAAATTAATGATAAATGTCGATTGTGGCATTACATAAATCTGCTTATGTTGCTAAACCTTAAAACCAATCACACACTTTCATGTTGATCTTATGAATGTAGTGGCCAATCAGCGTTTAGATTAGTCATACTAGTTTCCCATAATCATTAATCATGAAACATCTGTAAATGTCTTAATATATAAATATAAAACACACAAACCAGTAAAAATAAATAAAATAAAAACTTCAACCATATAGGAAGTATGTGATGTTAATTAATATTCTACTATTAATATTCTAATTAAAATTCTACTCTACTTAAATTTAAAATTGCACTGCTACAGCACTCTCAGAAATAAAGATACGAAAGCTGTCACTGGGGCGTTACCTTTTCAAAAGGTACACTTTTGTACTTAAAGGGTCCATATTGGTACCTTAAAGGTACATATTAGTACCTAAAGTGTACATATTTGTACCAAAAAGGCATAAAAGTGTACCTTTTGAAAAGGTAACGCCCCAGTGACAGCTTTTGTATCTTTATTTCTGAGAGTGTTGTAGCAGTGCCATTTTAAATTTAAGTAGAGTAGAATTTTAATTAAAATATTAATAGTAGAATATGAATTAACATCACATACTTCCTGTATGGTTGAAGTTTTTATTTTATTTATTTATTTTTACTGGTTTAAAGGTACACTTTTGTACTTAAAGGGTCCATATTGGTACCTTAAAGGTACATATTAGTACCTAAAGTGTACATATTTGTACCAAAAAGGCATAAAAGTGTACCTTTTGAAAAGGTAACGCCCCAGTGACAGCTTTTGTATCTTTATTTCTGAGAGTGTTGTAGCAGTGCAATTTTACATTTAAGTAGAGTAGAATTTTAATTCGAATATTAATAGTAGAATATTAATTAACATCACATACTTCCTATATGGTTGAAGTTTTTATTTTATTTATTTCTTTTTACTGGTTTGTGTGTTTTATATTTATATATTAAGACATTTACAAATGTTTCATGATTAATGATTATGGGAAACTAGTATGACTAATCTAAACGCTGATTGGCCACTACATTCATAAGATCAACATGAAAGTGTGTGATTGGTTTTAAGGCTTAGCAACATAAGCAGATTTATGTAATGCCACAATCGACATTTATCATTCATTTTTAACTTTAATCACGACAGCCATAATAAATTTGGTGGTACAAAGCCTGAAAGCCAATATTTCAGAACCTAACAACTTATGTCAGAAAGCAAATTCAGAATTATGTTATTCAAAATTAGTGCCAAATCGGCTGTGAGGAAATTCATTTTCCCCTCAGGTGAAAATGGCGGCTAGACAGCCACAAAATACAACAGGAAAGCATAAAATAACCTGCAATTTACCTGCATATTTTCGCTCCGCATCCACGTCCTTGATTTGCTAAAACGGTTGAGATGAGTGACCCGTCTCCCGCTTCGCCGGCGCCGCCGCTCCACTGCGCTTGGAACAAACAGTATCCTTGCGCCGGGGCGGGAATTCTCTAATTTGAACATTTTAAATCTTTTATATTTTAAATGTCCGTTTATTTTCAACAAAGATCTATGATATGCTTGGTTGGAACAGCAGCTACGCTAATTATGTCTCTATTTGTTTCTCTGTTTTTGCCACGGGATTGACATCCCTGAGTACAGGTTCACTCTGAGTCCCAGCTTCAGTCTGGATCCAGAACACCTGAGAAGAGATGATGCCAACCCCTCAGAGGACCTCAGATGATGCCAACCTAACTACCACATTTTGCTATAAGTTTGATTGCATCATCTAATAATTGCTGTTAATAGTGTTCATCGTCTGTTTTATTACGTCTTAAATTGATTTTTCCGTACATTTCTGCCATATGTACATTAACTGACAGTCACCACTGATAAGCTACCACTAAATATTGTAGAAACTTAATTTGCTGTAAAGTTGCTTTGCAATGATTTGTATCGTGAAAAGCGCTGTACAAATAAACTTGAATTGAATTGAATTGAATATTGGTACATATTAGTACCTAAAGTGTACATATTTGTACCAAAAAGGTATAAAAGTGTACCTTTTGAAAAGGTTACGCCCCAGTGACAGCTTTTGTACCTTTATTTCTGAGAGTGTTGTAGCAGTGCAATTTTAAATGTAAGTACAGAGTATAATTTTAACTAGAATATTAATAGTATAATATTAATTAACATCACATACTTTCTATATGGTTGAAGTTTTTATTTTATTTATTTCTTTTTACTGGTTTGTGTGTTTTATATTTATATATTAAGACATTTACAAATGTTTCATGATTAATGATTATGGGAAACTAGTATGACTAATCTAAACGCTGATTGGCCACTACATTCATAAGATCAACATGAAAGTGTGTGATTGGTTTTAAGGTTTAGCAACATAAGCAGATTTATGTAATGCCGCAATCGACATTTATCATTCATTTTTAACTTTAATCACGACAACCATAATAAATTTGGTGGTACACAGCCTGAACGCCAATATTTCAGAACTTAACAACTTATGTCAGAAAGCAAATTCAGAATTATGTCATTCAAAATTAGTGCCAAATCGGCTGGTGAGGAAATTCATTTTTCCCTCAGGTGAAAATGGCGGCTAGACAGCCACAAAATACAACAGGAAAGCATAAAATAAACAAAAATTGGCTATACGACTTGATAAATGTCAGGCAAAAACAACATTACACATCAGAGTCAACAAAAATGACCTCAATTTTTTAAACCTCAGAGACATTTTACGTTATTAACTGTTACGCCCCATAAAAAACATAGATAACGTTACTTTATTTTAAAGGTCATTTAAACTGTAAAAACAAAGTTTCCGATGCTTGAAAACACATTAACAAAGACATGTTTAGAAACATGTTTAAAACGATTGAGATGAGTGACTCCCGTCTCCCGCTTCGCCGGCGCCGCCGCTCCACTGCGCTTGGAACAAACAGTATCCTTGCGCCGGGGCGGGAATTCTCTAATTTGAACATTTTAAATCTTTTATATTTTAAATGTCCGTTTACTTTCAACAAAGATCTATGATATTATGATATGAAATTACGTGGATAAATTTGAAACGAAACGCTGAATGCATCAGGACTACTTTGTCAAGCGGAAGGTGTTGTCAGAGAGAGCTGATGTTGAGCGTGTAGCTCCAGTGAGACCCATTTACATTCTGGAATCTGTGATTGTCCCTGCTAAAATGTGTAGGCTACAGTAAAAAACAAACAAATACATTTTGATAAATGCATAAGCAGTTGAGAGTGGATTCCAGTATGCACAGATCATCGTTATTTAGCAAAGACCATGATACCCATGGTGTCAGTGCTCCATGAACATTTCCTGCTTGTCATACAACTTGACTTGCCTTTTCAGATTCTCAAAACTGAAGAAAATTAGATGTGTTAAACAGGAAGTGAGGTAAGGCTTTTTTCACTGTTTACATCCCCAGAAATGGTCTATTCAAATACAGTTGATGGGAATTAGTGAAAGGCAAGATAAAATAAAAATATAAATACTGACACAATTCTCTCTTTTAAACATATCTTTAATGCTTATCTAAACTTAATTTTTGTTGTTAATCTTTTAATGGCTTATACTTGTATAAAAAATAGATCATCTATAGATAATTCATAGTAGTGACACCCAATGGTGGTTGGTGGTAAGACACAATAGCGACGTCCCCACCAGAATAGAAAAACCGGACATAAATTAAGCTATCTAAATTTAAGATTTTTTGATAATAAATATGATTTTTTTGGATCAAAAATTCCTCCTGACGCCTCTGACTTAAAATTATGGCTTTATTGTATTTAGAAATTGCTGTCCCCACATGTAACCTTCTAGTCAAGAGTCCCCACTATGTAGCAAAAACAAGTATGTGTGTGTGTGTGTGTGTGTGTGTGTGTGAGTGAGTGTGAGTGTGAGTGTGTGAGTGTGAGTGTGAGTGTGAATGTCTGTGTCTGTGTCTGTGTGAGTGAGTGTGTGTGTGTGTGTGTGTGTGTGTGTGTGAGTGTGAGTGTGTGTGTGTGTGTCTGTGTGCTGTAGGAATGGTCCATGGACTTGAACCGGACCAGTCAAACCACAGAACAGACCTCCAAAACCAGCAGCAGCAGGTCAGCAGAGCGAGTGTGTGTGTGTGCTCGTATGCTGACAGTGTGTAGATCTTGAGCTTGTCTGAGTCCAGTGAGAACAGGACGTTTTATGACGACGTTCATCCAGGACTGTTGTCGGTAGTGATGTCATCATGACTGAGCGTTTCAAGACCATTGGAACCAGACCATTCAGGGCTGTAGAGGTCGTCTCTATACAGACTGGATCTGGTGGCTACGGTGACGTTGGAATAAGAATGAGAGAGACTAACATTAACGTAGATGCCATTCTTCTTTCGATGTAGCGAGTACGTTGGGTGTTATGGGAAGTGTTCCCGGTTCCGGTTGACCTATTAATGCAGCCTAACAATCCTTTAACGGATTTGAATTATAGAAATGCCATCATTGTCCCTCCAGCCATCATGACCGCCACGCCAGAGCCTCCACCCGTCATGGATGTCAAGCCACAGTCTTCAGCCGTCATAGAGGCCACTCCAGTGTCCCTGGTCATTGCGAATGTCGCATTTGAAGACACCCAGGCATTCCACAGGTGTTTGAGGCTGGTCTCCAGTTTGGCTGAGCCACTGCTGGTTTCAGCCAGAGCAGCAGGCATTCCAAGGGCCTCAGCACTGGTCATTGCAGAGACTATTCCCCTATCCGCAGTGCTCCCTGTAATGGCGGTCGCCATTCTGTGTGTTTGGGCTACATACTGCTCTTCTACTCCTCTAGAGCCCACTCCAGCTCATGAGTCTGCTCCAGAACCCACAACAGTCCTGGAATCCACTCCAGAGCCCGCAACAGTCCTTCACTCTGCACCAGACCCCGCTCCAGTTCATGAGTCCATGCAGAACCTCCAGAGGCGGCAGCTTCTGCTGCAGAACCTCCAGAGGTGGCCGTGTCCGCTTCTGAACTCTTTGTTTGTCATGTTACGGCCGAGGAGGCCGTTTATGAACTCTCTGACTGTCCTTTTATGGCCAAAGAAGCTGTTTATGAACTCCTCTCTGCCTGTCCTGTTACGGCCAAGGAGGCCGTTTATGAATTCTCTTTGTTTCCTACCCCAGAGACTAACCCTGAACTGTTTTCTAAAAAGGTCCCTCCCAGCCTCCCACTCCCTCCACCTCTGTCACTGCCAGCTAGCCTCTCAGCTCTGTCTCTGCTGTTTCCTGTGTGGATTCGCTGTGGGACTTCCAGTCTCCAGCTACATCATGGTTGGGGGATCCCTGGTCTTCGCCTTCAGCGTCCAAGACCCGGACTCCACTTCGGCCCTTCGACCCATCAACTCTTCCTTGGCTCCTCCTTGGTTGGTCATCCACCTGCCTATGCTTTGGGACTACACTCCTCTGGCTTCGCCTTGTCCCTTCATCCCTCTGGTTCCATTCGGCTCCTCCCTCCCCTCGGCTCCACCTTGGTCCTCTGTTGCATCCGGCTCCACTGCGGTCTTCCGGATCCCCGCCCGCGCCTCAATTGCTTGAGCCGTCAGCTCCACCTTGGCCCTCCGGATCCTCAGTGTTGCCTTGGCTCTGCAGCTCTCCGTCTCTGCACTGGGCTCCTCTCCCACCAGCTCCGTCTCCATCAGTCTGCCCTCTGGTGTCACCAGCCCTTCTTCCACAATGGCTCCTCCTTGATCTTCAGTCCAGTCTGCTCTGCTGTAGTGGTCATCTGCTCCTCTGTGGGGATCTTCGGTCTCAGTTGCTCCAGCCTGGTGGTCTTCAGCTCCGCCTGCTCTGCCCTTGTGGTTTTCAGCTCTGCCCTGGTGGTCTTCAGCTCCGCCCTGGCTCACCGCTCCGCCAGCTCTGCCTCAGTCCCCAGGTCCTCCTCCAGCACATGGCCCTGGCCTTTATCCCTCCCCCTGTTCCGCCTCCGCTCCACCTCCCTTCTGAACTTCTTTAGCCATGTTTAGAGCATCTGGAAGCCGCCCCTTAGGAGAGGGGCTATGTCACGATCACCAGCTGGAGTGCCCTAAACATCCACCAGAGGGCACTCCTCCCCCTTTGCCATTGCTTTGGAGCAGTATTCAAGATGAATTTAGTGTACGTTAAGGGCACTGCGCTTTGGCATTTTTAAGGCCTGGGACAGTCTTGCGCACGTCAAGACCGCAAGTGAGGGTATTTGGACAAGGCATTAGTCTGTAGCTACTATTCCTAGCCTTCCCGTGTCTCCATGTTTTCCTTTGTTTTACCTTGCCTTGCCTGTGTTCCGTGACCTTGGACTGTCTATCTGGTTTTTGATTATTTGCTGCCTGCCCTGACCATTGCCTGTTTGTTGGATTACCCTTATTGCTTTGCCCTGGATTGTACCTGTTTGCTGGTGTTTGACCCTGCCAGTTTTGACTACGCTCTTAAATAAAAGCTTGCATTTGGATCCTCAACTCTGTTGTCACGCTCTCACATTACAATATCAAAATCCTCTGAACCTTTTTTTTTTTTTTTACAAATCGTTATTTTGTGCCTATAATTCGTAACCAGTGTTTTGTTTTGCTCTCTCCTCTGCGCTTCTACGTTCGTCACTGTGTTTGTACTTTTTATCACTGCATGCTGTGGCCCGGTGGCAGCGTGTGCATATCCAGACCTATCTAAACGATAACCACAGCTGCCTTTATGTAAAACTAATATGTTTACAGTAAAACTGGTATTTTAAAGAGGCCTGAGTAAACTACTGGCAAAACTGATGAATAAAGTGACTTAAATAGGCTCTGGTATACAGTGTTTGGCCAAAACTCTGGCCATCTGATAATACCTAGAATATCAAAATCACCTGTGGGTAGCAAGTCCTTTTCCTATTTAGCGCCCAAACTCTGGAACAATCCATCTAGCGTTGTTCGGGAGGCAGACAAACTCTGTCATTTTAAATCTAGATTAAAGACCCATCTCTTTAACCTGGCCTACACATAATACACTGTCGCATTTCTGTAATTCAAATTGTTAGGCTGCATTAATTAGGTCAACCGGAACCGGGAACACTTCCCATAACACCCGATGTACTTGTTACATCGATAGAAGAATGGCATCTACGCTAATATTAGTCTGTTTCTCTCTTATTCCGAGGTCACCGTAGCCACCAGATCCAGTCCATATCCAGACTAGATGTTCACCGTAGCCATACGGATCCGGCCTGTATCCAGTCCAGATGGTGGATCAGCACCTAGAGACAACCTATACAGCCCTGAATGTCAGTGGAGACCAGGACAACTAGATGCGCTCCAGAGACAGATCCCCTGCGAAGACCTCATCACGTCGACAACCATCAGCACAAGACCACGGGAACCAGACGAGTCCTCTGCACAATCTGACCTGTGTTGCAGCCTGGAATTAAACC
>NW_015539894.1:179246-182261 GCF_001515605.1 Sinocyclocheilus anshuiensis | reverse complement strand
GTCTGGTCAGAGGAGAACTGGCCCCCCGACTGAGCCTGGTTTCTCCCAAGGTTTTTTCTCCATTTCTGTCACCGATGGAGTTTTGGTTCCTTTGGCTTGCTTAGTTGGAGAGGCTTGACTGATTGCACAGAGACTATTGGAAGAGAGCTGAACTGGACGATGACATCACTGAATCATCAATGAACTGACTTTAGCTGGAGAAATGACTCTTTGCTATTTTCTTCTTGCATTATTGACAAACTATTTTACTGTTTGACACTGTAAAGCTGCTTTGACACAATCGGTATTGTATAAAGCGCGATACAAATAAAGGTGACTTGACCTGACTTATAACGTGTTTTTGCAGCGTAGAGCAATGTAGCAAATCACAGACATATCTGTTGATTTCTGGAATGCAATGGCCAATCAGACGTGTTTAAATGAGAATCCACTCACTACTCAAACGTCAAGAGTTTTTCTTCAGTGCTGAAAGCTTTGCATGCTGGCAAATCCTCTGATTATAACAAAGTGTAGACATTATTATAAATTCATTGTGCAGTCAAGAGCTTTGTGAGATCACGATAAACTGAGATGTCAGCTTTTTGGGGGATTATAAAGAGAGCTTGTTGTGTTTCCCCCTGGACAGCACCCCCAACCTAAAACATCTTCCTGTGCCCCTGGGTGGAGGCCATCCTGTGTAAACAGTTGTCTTTGAAACATTTTAGTTCCTCTTGCTAGGAGTGGTCCACTGATGAACGACTGAACTTTCAGGCTTCTAAGCGTTTCAGAGAGTTCCTTAATATTAGTTTTAAGGAGTTCTGACTGCTCTTTCCAAATATCATTCTTCCCCACATGAATGATGATTCGATTTGCAGTCTTGTGTTTCATAAGAATGTTCTGAAGTTCCCTGTTCACATCAGAGACGGTTGCTTGATGAAAGCAGCATGTTGTTGTAGTCCTGCTACTGATGTTTCTGATAATAGAGTCACCCACTATCAGAGTCCTGGGCTCGGCTGTGCTCTGAGCTGAACGCTGCTGTCTGCTCGACATTGAGCGCCTGTTAGTAGCGATGTTTGCTGCTGGCTGATTCGATCTTCGATCTCGTGTCCGATCACATTTGGGGATTCCTCACCCACATTCATTAATGCTTCATGTATAGGGGATGTGTAGGGGGTGGTAGGATACCAGTGTTTGCAGTCCTTGTCGTAGTCATATCTGGAGTAGAGGATGCTACTGCAGCAATATGTGATACATGTGACAATCTGATG
The DNA here is from genome assembly GCF_001515605.1 of Sinocyclocheilus anshuiensis. NCBI lineage: Eukaryota > Metazoa > Chordata > Actinopteri > Cypriniformes > Cyprinidae > Sinocyclocheilus > Sinocyclocheilus anshuiensis. The sequence continues at coordinate 181,014 of NW_015539894.1, read as the reverse complement.
ACTCGAGTGCCTTTGGGTCTCGCTCCCTGTTTGTGAAAGATGTTTGTGATGTTTGTAAGATGTTTGTGAAAGCTTAAAAGATGTTTAGTCACATTTCAGCACAAATTCCATGCCATTTTTAATTAAAGATTAATTAACCACAAGCTTAATATTTAACTTAAAATTGTTAAATTCTTTAAATTAAACTTTAAATTCTTCACGAGTTCGAATCTAATCCTTTGTAATATGAAGATCAAGATGCCTGACTTTAGTCGTGACTGAGAATATCACAAATGCTCTGTGGTTGGTGTTATAATTGTGATCACACTTGCTTACATTTAGATACAAGCCAGAAGCTTTAGGAAAAATCTGTGATATTGATAGCTTTCTGAATCTGAGTTTTATCCTTTGAATCAAACCTTTATCTTGTCATTTAAATGTGTTTTCTGTTTGTGAATTTCTATTGTTTTTAGTGTGTGAACAGGACTTTTATTTTGGCGTGGTGACATGATGTCATAAGTCTGCGCCGCTGTCCTGCATCTGTGATTCTGCTGAAGAAAGGTTTGTGTTTTTAATCTTTTAAAGAGTTTAAATCAATACAACCCATTCAGATAGTTTTATAGAGAAAATTAATAAATTATCTTTAATGTAATGTTATAATCTATCTAATAACAGTAATGAAGATAGTTTTTTTTATAGTAAAGCACCTCCACACATGAGCAACAAAATAGATTTGATTTTTCAATAAATGGAAACCTGTTTGTGAATCTGAGAGCTTAAAAGATGTTTAGTCACATTTCAGTACAAATTCCATGCCATTTTTGATGAAAGATTAATTAACCACAAGCTTAATATTTAACTTAAAATTGTTAAATTCTTTAAATTAAACTTTAAATTCTTCACGAGTTCGAATCTAATCCTTTGTAATATGAAGATCAAGATGCCTGACTTTAGTCGTGACTGAGAATATCACAAATGCTCTGTGGTTGGTTATAATTGTGATCACTTCACACTTGCTTACATTTAGAGCCAGAAGCTTTAGTAAAAATCTATTATCCTTTGAAACAATCCTTTATCATTTAAATGTGGTTGCTGTGTGTGAATTTCTATTATTTTTAACTTGTGAACGGGACTCTTATTTTGGTGTAGCAATGTGATGTCATAAGCCTGCGCCACGCTCCTGCATCTGTGATTCTGCTGAAGAAAGGTTTGTGTTTTTAATCTTTTAAAGAGTTTAAATCAATACAACCCATTCAGATAGTTTTATAGAGAAAATGAATAAATTATTTTGAATGTAATGTTATGATCTATTTAATAACAGTAATGAACATAGCTTTTTTACAGTAAAGCACCTCCACACATGAGCAACAAAAGAGATGCATCTCAGTTCACTCCCTGTATAGTGAAGCAGTTCATCATAAACACACTGCTTGCTCACTGGCGGGTAAGTAATGATAGAGTTACAGAACTTCTTAAAAAACAGCTGAGACTCAACTGAATCAAATGCTTGTGAAAATGCGTCACTGTTTGTAAGTGCTGGAATCACAGCAAACTGACGACACCTGGGGGGTACTCCAGAAAGCACGGTTAACTTAGATCAGAATAGATAGATGTTCTGGCTGTTTGCTAACGTGTTGCTAGGCTCTAGCTGGGGTGTTTTTAGAGTATTTGGTTGATGGGGTGTTCTGGGTAACCACACAGATATTCCCACCTCTGTTAAAGGGGTCATATGACGTTGCTAAAAAGAACATTATTTTGTGTATTTGGTGTAATGAAATGTGTTTATACG
>NW_015539894.1:175340-179103 GCF_001515605.1 Sinocyclocheilus anshuiensis | reverse complement strand
ACATGCTGCTTCAACACTAACTGCGGTTACTGAAACCACGCCTTCTTTCTTTGCGTGAACATTTGGGCCGCATTATGCTAATATTTCCACATAGTGACGTAGATATGTGGGGGCGTGTTAGAACGAGCCGTTTTAGGGGGGCGTGGCAGAGTCTTAACTTTGATAAAGAATATCTCTTTGGTTTTGAGACTTTAGTCTTTGCAACTTCAGGGATATTATCTATTCACGAACAGCTTGTAACACTCCAAAGAGAAAGGAAAACTTGAAATCGCATCATATGACCCTTTTAATATCAGAAACTCAAACATTGTTTGCAAAACTGATCCAGTCTCAGTGCTTTAATATATTGTATTTCTAGAACTGTTTTATATGTCATCAGTGTGGAAAGAGTTTCTTACACAGATCAAACTTTAATAATCACTTAAGAATTCACACGGGAGAGAAGCCTTTCACCTGCCTGACCTTCATGACGAAAGGAAACCTTAAGATTCACATGAGAGTTCACACTGGAGAGAAACCTTACAAGTGTGTTCAGTGTGAAATGAGTTTCACATATCACACAACCATGAAACGGCATTTGCAGACTCATTCTGGAAAGAAATGCCAAACCTTGCCACACTGAGGAAAATGGCAGTTTTAAAAATAATCTGCAAATTCACTCTGAAGAAAGACAATTCAGTTGTGATCAGTCTAATTAAAACATCACATTAATACATTCATATAAAAAGTCATGTAAATGTGAGAACCTGATTGTGTTCTTTGTTAAGTCCTATTCGGACAGGATTAGTTTTACATGGAGAGGTGGGATGAAGAAAGTATTACCAGAGCTTCTCAGTGATTTTAGTCCCATCTGAATGTGCAATGTCTGTAAAAATTACGGGGACATTCTCTACAAAGATCATGAGACACCACACTTGGCCACATGTTCTTTCCTTTTCTTTCCTAATCCCGTGAAAATAGACCAGCTGTAAATATGTACGTAAATATTCCATCATTTACTGTTTAAAAGTAGCTTTCCACGGTTTTTACAAGTATGGAGGCACTTGAAGAAGCATTCAGTTGCGTTCCAGGCAGTGGGACAAGTCTGTGGCAAACCTCAAGTGTTTTCATCATACAGATCAATAAGGTGGTCAAAAGCACTTTTTAAGCCTGTGTTATACTTTCCGCATGAGCAATCCGGACGTGTACACGGACAGCGCGGACGTGGACTACTTGTATTTATACTTCCGAAAGCATACACTGATGGTCCGCTCCGCAAACGTGCTCCATACATGCGCAGTAGATCGGCTTGAACAATAAACAAACATGTGAACAAAGAATTGCCCAGAGTTATTGCACATCTGGCTGTCTTTATATTGTTTTATCGAAGGATTGTACAGGTTCGAGTAGCAACGGGCTTCTTCACACAGCCTGCGCATTCGCAGTAGCCTACTGACCGCGCGTACTTGTACAAAAAATGGGAGGCACGCGGATGTCCGCGCACACTCTCCGATGATGATTTTTACGTCACGCATACCATAGCAGACCCTAGCGGACACGCGGTCGCGGAAAGTATAACACAGGCTTTAGAGGCACAAAACTTCTTTTAGCTTTAGGTAAGTGCGTATTACCGACAGCATCCAATCAGAATGTAATTAATTTAAATAATAAATAGCTTGATCAGTCCTAACTGTTTTATATATATATATATATTCATATATATTCACATATATTCACACAACGAGGTGATGGTGATCTGTAAATTGAGTTACTCTTCCCACTTCTGGTTGTTTTTATGAGATTTCTTATCTCATGTGAATTGGTCATTAATATTACTGACATCCTGTGGTAAAATTACATCCCTCCATCTACCCTTGTAAAACTAATCCCATCTGAATAGAGCTTTACAGAGTTCCCTTACAAAAAAAGAAGCTTATTCAAGCAAAGAGTGAAAAAGTTAAGGGGGTCTGAATACTTTCCGTACCCACTGTAAATCAAAACTTCAATGTTACCCAATCAAATGTTGAACCCATGAAGAGGAAACGACTGTTGAGCTTTGAGGGTGTTGATGTACTCGATCCAGTCCAAATATATATTTTGATCATTGATCCAGATGTAACCTTTGTCAAAAATATGACTTTTTTTCAGCTTTCTGTTCAACTTACCCACATTCAATGTTGATTCAATAAAAGAATGCATTAACCCCCTCTTCCTTGACCTTTATACCTGGAGTCCTACTTCTTTTACCTGAGGAGACTGGCCCATACTGATTTCACTCAGGAAGAGAATTGTACATGTACGTAACAGAGAAAACACCCGGATCTGTCACAAATCAAACACCTGTCCAGAAAGAATGATTCATTCTCAGTTTAGAGTTTGTTATTCATATGGTCTAGGTGGTCATACGGCATATGCCTTAAATACGGGATGATTCTGTATTATACGGAACGGTTTGCAACCCTAGGTGTGGCGTATCGTAAATACTTGACAAATGCATTCACAACCATGCAACTATGTTATTGAAAGGTAATACATAAAGTTTGCAAAAACACACACAATGATTGGTGACTGTAGAAAGCATAAGCCGAATCCTGGACATTTTAGGTGATTTAGAAAAAGAGGACGTATGGTGACCCTACCGTTCACACCAAGAATGATAACGATGATAACTATATTTGCATCCACACCAGACAAGCGATAACTGTTTGCTGATTCTAACCTCTCGCGGTGCAGTTTCAAAGTATCAAAAGTGGGTGTATGTGACCTACTGCATTACATTTGGCAAAGACACCAAAGGAAAAACAGATGCTTTTAGGTACATGAGACGAGGAGCTGGAGAATCTGTCACTCTGCTGAGAGAGTTTCGCTTTTCCACATGAGTTTCAGTTCCCTTTCAAGAGAACTTCAAACTGCGTCCTCTAGGGGTCGCTATTGGGAACGCCTCGCCGTGACCTGTGTCTGAAGCATACATTCAAAAACACCAACAACACGTTGGCCGGCGACAGCCCATGACGTCACTACCGGTGCGACTATAGTATAAATAGGTTCCGGGAGAACATGTCATTCTCTTCTTCGTCTTCACTGTTTTGTTTGAAGCGTGCATTTCCATGGTAAGAGCGATCTCTGTTCCTTCATTATGGCGAGCACTAGCAAGGCGTTTAGAAGATGTGTGCATCCGTGTCATCGTTATTTGATCTGATGACACACACGATCTATGCGTTGTTTGTTTGGGTGAAGAGCACGCATGCGATGTCCTCGAGGGGGCAATCGGCGTGCACTGCGAGCGTTGTCCAATGAAAAAGCTCCCCTCTCGTTTGTCTCTCTTTTCGAGGAAAGAGGGGCAGCCATCTGCGTCCCGCGGTTCAGGACCCGCCGCTGCTGAGGCACAGAGGGGAATGAGCTCGTGGGGATCGCAGGTGGATCTGGCCGATGAGTTTAAAGAGGGGCTTTCCCTCTCGCGCTCGTCGGCTGTGGACGAAAGTGAGCCGCTGGAGGATGATGTTATTTCATTAACATCGTCTGATCCAGGGGCCAGTGCTCTGCTGGGTTCAGCCCAGGAAGAGCAGGAAATGTCTGAGGAGAGCGAAGAAGCTGAGGCTGAGCCTTCCCAATTCTCCTGCCCTGCGTATGATGAGCTTTTGGAAGTTATGGATCGCGCCACGGTGAGGCTTTACTTGCCGTGGAAGCGGGCCAAGAAAGTGACGTCGCGAGGTCATCTCGATGAGCGTTATCTTTCTGGCCATAACCCTCCAGCTCAGGTGAGCCTTCCTTTTCTTCCTGATCT
>NW_015539894.1:174334-175158 GCF_001515605.1 Sinocyclocheilus anshuiensis | reverse complement strand
GGTGAGCCTTCCTTTCTTCCTGTTTTCCATATAAAGATTGAGAAGGAATGGAAGAGGCCGTTTTTCTTCACGCATCCATAGATTCCAGCATACGAGTTATGCCAACATCGAGGCAATGCGCGAAAACGGCTATGAGAAGATGCCCCTATAGAGAGATGCTGGCCAGCTACGGTGAGACGTCCTCTCTTAAGACTCCTGAAAAAAAAAAACTTTCTGCTCGATGCTCCGGTTTCGCCTTCCGAACTTTTTGGTACCTCCGTCGAGAAGTTCGAGGAGGCGAAGGCGCGCTTCGCGGCCTTCAAATCCACGAAGGTCCAGGTCTGAGCCCGGACAGCACAGGGGTCCTGGCCCACCCTTATCTTCCCCTTCCTAATTCCCCTATAACCACCATCTCTCCACCTGACCGAGGTTAGGTAGGAACTTTCTGCATTACAGTCTCTTATGCTGAACCTATGATGTTTTGTTTGGTTCTATGGATTCATAGTGACCACCTTACTGATGGTCCGGTCTAGAGGCTTCTTCGGGTCGCTTCTTGAACGGGGCTCCTGCACGGGAACCATGGTGGATGAGTGCGATCCATTTCTAAATATATATATATATATATATGTGTGTATTTAATGCGCTGGTGGTTGTGTGTATAACCCTTCTGCTAATTTTCTTTGCAGTGTTTCCCGGGACCTGTGTGTTTCTGTCCTTTTTCTAGGGTAGGTCCTCGGTGAGCACCCCCTCTGTTGGATTCAGAAACTGGGTGTTCGACTTGCAGTGTTTACTTCACTCTTCGATATGATGTCCAGCCGGTATGATAGCCTAGTTTCGGCTTCCTG
>NW_015539894.1:173855-174281 GCF_001515605.1 Sinocyclocheilus anshuiensis | reverse complement strand
ATATATATATATATATATATATATGTATTTAATGCGCTAGTGGTTGTGTGTATTATCCATCTGCGAGCTTTCTTTGCAGTGCATTCCGGGACCTGTGTGTTTCTGTCCTTAGTGAGCACCACCCCCCCCCTCTGCTGGATTCAGAAACCGGGTGCTCGACTTGCAGTGTTTACCTCACTCGTCACTGTTGTATCCAGCCGGTATGATAGCCCTGGTTTCGGCTTCATGCTTCCTGGATCATGCGGCCAGGTCACAGGCTTCTGCGGGAGCCTTCTTGATCATCAGACCCCCGGCACGGCACTGAAAAATTTCCTGGTTGTCCGGGCTGGGCTTATGCTTTCAGGCTGCCCTGTCTGGAACGCAGTATCTAGGTCGCCCTGAGGGGCTTCCTGATCACCAGGATATCCCCTCTCGCTGAGGCATCCA
>NW_015539894.1:139158-173326 GCF_001515605.1 Sinocyclocheilus anshuiensis | reverse complement strand
CGAGAACCTTCTTGTGTAATGCTGTCTCAGGCAGTGCTCCCCTCGGCTCAGAGGGTTGTATTTGAGCTTGCCTCTCCCTTTTGGCTCAGTACTTCCGGGCATCTGTGGACAGATGCTTGGGAAGCTCTTAAATCCATGGTGTGGTAAGTGCACACGCTAAGCTTTGTGCACTTTCTGAAATCTACATGGTGGTAAGTGTGCACTCTGAACACTTTGCGCACTTTCTAAAATCCACATAGTTTTAAGTGTGCACGCTGAGCACTTTGCGCACTTTCTAAAATCCTGTATGGTAAGGGTTACGCGTTATTAGCCTCGTTCCCTTTCTCTGAGTTGGCTTAGACCCCGGTACCTTGTGCTACACTCAACCAGTGTCTCTGTTGACACACTTTTAAAGCATCGCTCCCCTTACCATTGAGGGTTATTGTGAGCATGGTGCTTCCTTTCGAGTGCTCGAGTTCTCTCTCCTACTGAGCAGTTGGATTCCTCGCTCCGTGGGCTGTTCTCATGGTAGTATTAGCACTGCTCCCCTTTGTCAAAGTGTTGCCTATGTGCACGCTACTCCTTTTTCTGAATTCGGAGTTCTCCTCTCACGTGAGAGTTGAGTTCTCTGTTTTCCCAGAGCACCTGGAACCGGCAGCATCAGGCGAACTAGGCCCTTCCTCCGCTTCTCTGATGCGCTGAGTTTTTTGGCTAGCTTGCAGTACGCTTACCCTTCTGATTTCTAACGATCATGCTGTAGGTCGAGCCCCCCTCTCGGCTGAGAGCTGGGTGTTATGCCCCCCTTGCTGGGTAACTTACTGCTAGCTGTTCCAGCATTGGAACATGCTGAAGGTCGAGCCTTTTCTGAGTTTGGCGTTCTCCTCTCACGTGAGAGTTGAGTTCTCTGTTTTCCCAGAGCACCTGGAACCGGCAGCATCAGGCGAACTAGGCCCTTCCTCCGCTTCTCTGATGCGCTGAGTTTTTTGGCTAGCTTGCAGTACGCTTACCCTTCTGATTTCTAACGATCATGCTGTAGGTCGAGCCCCCCTCTCGGCTGAGAGCTGGGTGTTATGCCCCCCTTGCTGGGTAACTTACTGCTAGCTGTTCCAGCATTGGAACATGCTGAAGGTCGAGCCCCCCTCTCGATTGAGAGCTGGGTGTTATAATGCTAGCCACTCCAGCATTATACCTTAGATCGAGTTGATGACTTCTCAAACATATTGTTTTTGGGATGCACCATTTCCATCTATGGGCTGCTCCTCAGAGTGCCACGAGGGACCCCTTAGAACGGTATCTTTAAATCCATGTTATGGTAAGTGTGCACGTGAAGTCTTTGTACACTTTCTAAAATCCACACTGGTAAGTTTGCACGCTAGTACTTTGCGTTCTCTCTAAAATCCTGTATGGTGAGGGCTTCGCGCGGCAGCTTTGTGCCCTTTCTTGAGTTGGTTAAAGCCCCGGTTACGCCTTGGGCACCACTCCACCTATGTATCCTCTGGATACCTACTTTAACAGGGTGTTGCTACTAGGGGTCTGTTGAGACAGTTCCTTCAGCATATGCAGAGCGTGCGGTAGCCCCTGTGTGACAGGCCAAGACTTAGTATGATTCTAGGCTCTTGGTCGTATTCCCTTAAAGGAATCTATTCCTGATTCCAAGCCTTGAGCTCTACCCCGGGCCCAGGAGTTCTGGCCCTAACAGGTAAGTTTTGGGGTATGTAGCTTAGGCCTTTGGCCGTAGGGGATAATGTCACTGACAGCCGTCTAACGTCCCAGGGGTAACTCCCATGGCTATGATAGAGTTGGTACTTAGTGCTCGCCATGGTTTTTCTGGCATGTACTCCCCTCAGCATGGTGGCGTGGGTATACCGTTCCCCATAGCGACCCCTAGAGGACGCAGTTCGAAGTTCCCTTGAAAGGGAAGTGACGTCATGGGCTGTCGCCGGCCAACATGTTGTTGGTGTTTTTGAATGTATGCTTCAGACACGGGTCACGGCGAGGCATTCCCCATAGCGACCCCTAGAGTACGCAGTGTCTCGTTCCCTACTCAGGGAACCCTGGTTACATAAGTAACCTGAGATGTTTTTTTGGCTGGTCTTGTTGCATTTACATGACTTTAACCAGCAGATGTCCTCAGCATGCCACGTTTCAAATCTAACAGTGAATTTAGCTAACACAGTCAATGTAGTGAAACAAAAACACAGTCTTTTCATTTCAACTTCAAAGCAGGCAAGACAGTGTTGTTGAAACTAGCGCAGAATACCTGAGGTCGTCTATGTTTTATGTTGCACTGTTTGCTGTGTAGAGCTTCTCCACAATTTCATCTGCTGTTTTAAATCCTTGAGCCCTTTAAATTATATTGAATTCTGATTAGCCAGTTTTTTCAGCTGGAAAAACATAATTGTGAAAGTGATCACATCATTCCTCTATTGATTGATGTTTAGGACTTTAGGACTTCAGAGAGAGAAACTGCGCCTACAGTCCCATGTAGGCAAGTTACATAGCTAGCTAATTAATTTTGCTACATTGAAACACTAATACTGTACAGTTATGTCAACTTACGGAGAGCAATTCAACACTAGACAAGATTCAAGATAATGAGTTGAAATAACTTGTAGAGACACTTTGAATTTTAAAATGTAATGCCGCCATTGATAATTTCCACTTATTTCTGCTTAAGTTAATGAAGTTCAGTGTTTGCAACGTATTTCAGATGTGCAAACATCTTAAAATATGTCTTCCACATACAGGGCCAGCCCAAGCCTTTATGGGTCCTTAAGCAGAATTTTATTTGGGAGGGATTAATTATTGTCAATGCTTGATTATTTGCACACTATAAATCTAACACACCCATTATCAGTTTTATTTGTTTTTGCTGTTGCTCATCATACCAGTGTCTGCCTGACATGTTTTTACCCTTCTACGATTTTTAATTGTAACAGTAGCAAACCCACAAGAGTGGTCAGGTGTTCATTTGCACTTCATTTGGGGGGGGGTATGTGCAGGGCCGAGAGCCGTGGGAACAGAGCGAGGCCGGTGGAGTAATTGATAATGAGCGACACCTGCACCACTCACCGGTCTCGAGTCCCACGATAGTGAAAGACGAGAGAGGACCAGGCCTGGATTTTATTTTGTGTTTTGTGTGCGGCAGTCGTCCACGAGGGGCTGCCGCTTTACTTTAATTTTGTTTTGGTTTATTTTATTAAAGTTTTAAAATGTTCGCCGGTTCCCGCCTCCTTCTTCCCGACCTACGAACGTTGTTACAATGATAAATAACTAAAAGTAAAATAAATTCAAATGGTCATCAAGGTAACATGAAAATTTCCCACAGAACACAAAACATCATCTGCCTTAAACACAGCACTGTAACCGGCTCAAAAGCAAAACACAGCAGAACATGCCACTCACAACACTTTGCCAACATAACGGGAAGGAAGATGCGTTAGAAGTTGTTGAAATCAACAGTCCCTGATGATGTGAAAGTCCTCAATATAGCCATAAGGACCACGGTAGTGTGCTTTCTTCCCCACAGCTCTGGCATCTCTGAAAAAAAGGTTGAATACGAGCATAAAATTTCAAGAATTGCTGAAGAGCCGAAAAAACTATATGTGCTCAGCCTGCCCTCACAGCAGCATTGGTGCCTCCGCTCTGTTGCTATGACTCATTAGGATTGTTACGCATTCTCATTGGTTTGCTGGCATGGCGGAATAAATCAAATTTAAAAAAAACATTGTAACTGTATATTTTCATGCTCTCTCAAGCAAAGTAAATGTAGAAAGTCCACTGAAAACATAATTCTTTTATTTTTGGCATTGACATTTGTTGAAGATATGCGTTATTTGGCAACATGCTTGAGAAAACTAATAAAGTGATCAAATTTAACATTTTTATATAAAATGTTTAAATGTTTATAAAATGTATATATGTTTAATGAAAAAAAACTTTTTCCTTATGCTTATGTTGCTTAAAATCCGTTTATGATTTTATTCTCGATTTTATCACGTTGCAGCATTTTACTTGCCAATATTTTAAAAATGTAATTATTTTAGGTTTTCTTACATGATGTGTTGTTGGAGTAGCATCACCCATGTGAGAGATTTTAATCTTATACACTGAGAATAACAAATAAAACAAAAATCCCCCCACTTCCATTTGCCTCCCTGAATATTATATCATAATGTAACAACGTGTTAGCAGTATTTCATAGACATCTGACAGCTTCTATGATAAGGTTCAGAAAGAAGGATTGGAGAATGAATTTCATTTACAAAGAAGTTAGGAAATATGCATACCGTGTTTCATTGTTTAGTGGGTAAAAAAAGTCACTGCTCGCCACTGGAATGTAATAGTAAAGACCCCAATGGTAAGCTAATGTAAATACTGTATTGACCCAAATATAAGACGACCCCCCTTTTTCCAGATGTACCTTTTGGAAAAACGGTTTTTAAAAACCAAATCTTGTTTTTTCTCAGTAAAACACATTTTGTCTTCAATTATTTTCATATTGCATATTTTTCCTATTTTAATTTTTGTTTTGAAAGTATGGTAAAAACTGGTAAACTGTACCAACAATCACATTTAAAAAATATACACTTTTTGATATACCATTAAAAAATTAAAAAAAAAGGTAGCCCATCTGAATTAGGACATTTAGGCTATCCATCTAATAGTAGCCTACCAAAATCTTATTAACAGTAGAAGTTAAATCTTACTGTAGTCTTCAAATCTGGGTACTGTCTTACGTTTTAAAATCACAAAGAGAGTTTGGTCCCATCAGGCTAACGTGACAGTCACGACTCATGCAGCTGTAAGGTTTTCTTTTTCGATCTTTACAACACGCATTACATTACGTATTTCATGGCACACTCGTTTTATGCGTATTTGGCGCCACCTATTGTTGTGGGTGTATTATTGACATGTCAAAGTCTGGACCCTGAATATAAGACGACCGCGTTTTTTCAGATGTATTTCCAAGAAAAAAATATCGTCTTATATTCCGGTCAATACGGTAATGTTAAGCTGTTATCAGTACAAAGTTTATGAAACAGAAGCTTATTTTTATTACAAAATATATAGCCAGGAAAGTTATTTTTACACAAGACAAAAACTTTAATCTAAAACTAGCCAATTAAAATGTTATAATACATTGTAACAAGTCTGAAAAGTGTTATGTTCTGTTCAGGTGTGATTTAAGTGCATGTATGTTCTGTTCCTGTGGTATGTGTGTGGGGGTTCCTGAATGGGGGCTTTAAAGTTCCACTATTATGCTATTTGAAATGTTTATAATTTGGTTTTGGGAGTTTTACATGCATGCTAGGTCAAAAAACACTTTAATTTTCTTATAATATGCATTTAATTTTATGTTATTTCTCAACGACTCTCAAACGATTCATTTGAAGATTCATCTTTCCAAACCCCTCCTTTGCATAATGTTACCCTGCTCTGATTGGTCCGATGACCCGGTCTGTTGTGATTGGTCTACTGCGTACAGCACATGTCGGAAAAGGAACGCCCATCTCCAGTACTGGAATATCGATAATACATGCTATTATAATAATAATAGTGCTCCACTCTGTTCTAAAAAGAAAGAAAGAATCAGAGGGGAAAATGTTTTACACTTCTGTTAGCGAACGATGGGTGTTCTTCAGAAGAGCAAGTCTGCGCACTCGTATGTGGGTGGAGTTTTGGGAAAAGTTCCAGAAGTTTTTCAGTTTTTTTGTCGGGGCAGAAGCATTCGTTACACAAGCGCTCACGATAATAAAGAAAACGTCAAGGGAGTCTTAGCACTTATTTTTGACCCTTAACTGTCACCGTCCCACCTGTGGGACGCTTGGCGCTCTTTTTGTTGTTGGCCTTTTTCTCTATCAAATCTTTTAGTAATCATCATAAATTATATATCATTTGAAAGCTTAGAAGCCCAAGATTCATCCTGTGAAAACCATTTTGAAATCGGACATTGCGTTACCATGGAAATGGTACTTTAAAATCTTTTGGCGGTCTCCTCCCCCTTATTATTTTGAGATAGAAGTAATATTGACAGAGACATCTAGACTTTTGTGACAGAAAAATGCATAAAACAAATTCAATGGAGTGGCTGTTTGTGGTATGATGCCCTAAATCTCAATTTTTTTCATATCAACTTCAAATTTGGAACATAACTTATTTAGACATAAGGCTTTAATTTTATACCAAAACCTGTTATGTAAAATATTTATAATAAATAAAATAAAATGAATATAGTGAATTTTATTTACAGTACTTTTAAACTTCTATAACTTTGAGAAAATTGCACTTTTGCAATATTCTGCTGATTTTCTTCTTTAAAAGGAGACCAACCTTAGGTCTGTATTCCAAAGTGTTCATAAATTACAACAATTTAAGTTTGGATAGTGCACTTTCATGCCTATTTTAAAAGATGGGGGGTGACAGTTAAAGGGTTAATCAAACATGAACTTCCTTAAAACAAGAAGATTAGCTACCTAGGCTATGTTCATTAACTAGCCAGCTAACGCTAGCTCGCAACATAGCCTGGTTTAGTTTACATGAATTTTCTTTACATACGTTTATCTTGCTGTTTTTTCTCTTTTCTCTGCACCAGAAGGATATGTCCTTCTTTGTGACATTTATGACAGTTTTGCTGCAATGCTGCTTCAGTCAACTTCACAAATCAGAGTCACAGTCTGACCGTGCTTGCATCCTGCAGCCCGTTATAATATTGTGATCATCTAGTCGTCTCCATGATGAAAGAGTGCTGTCTTCTGGAACATCTTCCCGGGATCTGGCAACCCACTATCGTCATAAATGAAAGTGAAAGTAAATGCACAGAGCTGATGTCGCCATTTTAAAAAGACAGAATCTTTACAATAATGATTTACAATACAGAATATCTTTAATAGAATCGTTTATAAATGCTAAAGCAGGAATTTGTGTGCAGCTACCTGATGGGAATGTGAATCGGTATATAAGTAAGATATGTGTTTCGTGCTGACTGCGATTCTTCAAAACTCTAAACAGCATGTGTTCACATGTGACTAACTTTATGTATTTGAGTGAAGGCAGCTCGTAATCTATTTCTCCAATTATTTCTCTCATTCAGCCGAAATATTGTGCCTTATTGTTTTTTAATGTAAGAACGTGCGAGGCTTCCGGTGTGTGTCATTTACTTCCGGATATTTAGCTGTACAAAAACACTATGTTATGCTGCTTGATATCGCACACTGGTATTTATCTAATTTTTAAAATTCATTATTATAGACACACTGGTTTGTAGCACACATTGTTTTTTTTCCCCATTCTTCTAGTATTTAACTATAGCTGCTGATGCATCAAAAGTCTCGCTCATTCACAGAAAATAGCTTACTTCCAAAATAAGGTGGATAAAGGCTGTTTGGTTGGCTTAGTTTTTGTGATTGTTTGTCAGTTTCATCTAGAGTCAGCGCCGGAGATCAAACTGTTCAGATCCATCATGGATGAAACATCTGGAGATGAAGATTTGTTTCCAGGACGCAGGTACTTTGAGAAACACATTAAATAACTTATGTTATAGATAAGATGGCTGTCTACAGGATAAAGGAATGAATGAATTAATTAAGCTTAATGTTTATTGAAAACAATAACAACATAAAGCCCTCATAAGTGCTTTTAATTAAAAATGCTTGATATATACTTGAAGATTTTATATTAAGATGATTCTCATCATAAAGTATTAAATCTGTTGTGTTTTAGCTCGGTTCATCAGAAGAGATCAGAAGCAGAGTCCAGCTGTGTGTCTGTGAAGAGTGACTGGTCTATGATTGAGCCAATAATGTTTAACAGTGGAGAAAAACAGCCTGTTCTTAGGTATAATGTTTGTATAAAAATATGATTATAAAATGACTTTTAATATTGTCAGATTTTTTTTTATAAACAGTATATGGAATAGGGTTGCAAAATTCCAGGTATTTTCACAACTGGAAACTTTCCATGGGAATTAACGGGAATATATGGGAATGAACTGGGAATTTTCAAAATGGCAGGAACTGGGAACTTAGATATAGTTGAGAAAAAAATCTCGCAGCATAATTTTGGTTAAAACAACCATATTTAATGTAATTTCAGTTGAATTTCTACCCTACACACTGCTTACTGCAGGCCACACCCCCTACATGCACTGTGCATTCCTCCATAACATGGACAGATCATTTCTTGAATCCTGCACACACAATATCAAAATGTCCATCTTGGTGAGTATTCATGTAAATTACATAAATATTACAAAAAATGATGTTTAAAACTTCCTTGTGCTGTGTGTAAGCTACTGTGCAACTAAATTATACTGTTGTAAAAACAAAAAAACATCGACTGAACAAACATTTAGGTGAGATGATAATTAAGAAAAATGACCCTCCCCCCCCCCACACACAATCACCTAAAGGGGGAACTCCCCTCCATTTTCTCTGAAGCCACACTTGCTGCATTTGAGCCCAAGGATTACATCTAAGTTTTTATATTACTTGGGCAAATATATTTGATCTATGATATTAAAGTTTAACTAGCAAATACCAAAAAGTATGTATACAGTATTTAGCTAGCCAGTAAATCAGATATGAAAAATCTAAGTATTATTACAATTTTAAATAATGACAAAATACCAATAAATATAATAATAAAATAATGCATTTTCTGTTTGAATATAGTTTAAAATATAATGTATTTCTGTGATGTGCAGCTGTATTTTCAGCATCATTACTCCAGTCTTCAGCGTCACATAATCCTTCAGAAATCATAATAATATACTGATTTATTTTAAATTTTGGAAACAGTTGTGCTGCTTAATATTTTTTATTTTTATTACCTGTGATACTTTTTTCAGGATTCTTTGATGAATAAAATGTTAAAAAAAGAACTTTATTTAAAATAGAAATCATATTTTAACAATACACTGCTGTTCAAAATTTTGGGGTCTGCAATTTTTTTCTTTATTTTTTTTAAAGAAATATTTCATATATAATACCTTTATTCAACAAGGATGTTAAATTAATAAAAAGTAATAGTAAAGACTTATATATTGTTAGAAAAGATTTCTATTTTGAATAAATGCTGTTCTTAAGTTTTTATTCGTCAATAAATCCTGAAAAGATTCCAAAACAATTGTAAAATGTAATTTTTTTAATTTGTATTCGTTTGCATGCATGGCAGCTTATGATCAAACAAAATTATTATATTTATGTTTGTATGAGATACAGTTTCTATAAATTTCCCCAAATTTCCAATTGATTCCCATAAATTCCTATTAATTCTCATAATTTCCCGTAAATTCCTGTTAAGTTTCCAATTTGGAATATTTTCAAAATTCCCCAGATGAAGTTCCCATGGAAATGTACCAGAAATGTTCCGCCCCTTTGCAACTCTATTATGAAATGACTATAAAGTGCTCTTTGATGTGAATTTGATCATGATAAACATATAGTTGATTAGTTGCATACAGTCGTTTAAATGATGAACTTCAATCTCTCTCTGTTTTAGCTCAGTTCATCAGAAGAGATCAGAAGCAGAGTCCAGCTGTGTGTCTGTGAAGAGTGACTGGTCTATGGATCAGCCAATAATGTTTAACAGTGGAGATTCACGGCCTGATCTCAGGTATAATGTTTGTATAAAAATATGATTATAAAATGACTTTTAATATTGTCATATATTATCACAGTTAAGTTCACAGTTTTTTTATAAACAGTATATGAAACGACTATAAAGTGCTCTTTACACCGAGTCCTAACTACACGCGCCGTGACACGCGATTAAAGGTATCTTTCCCATGTTAATCAGAGGTTTTGTCCTAACCAGCCGCGACACGAGAAATGTCTAATTTAGAAACGGTTTCTATTTCTGCGACGTCACAGCTGGAACAACAGCATAAAAACTATGACTGATAATCTCAGGTAATTATTATGTGATTTATTCAATGTTAAATGTGTCAAATATTAGTTTATCTTTTTTTTTTTTGGCGTGACATTTATAGCCACACTGAAAGCAACAATAGATAGTTTACCTCGGATCTTGAAAATAAATTACAGCAAACATGTAGGCTACGTTAAAACTGCTAACTCAATGCAAACCAACAAGCGCATTCCATAACAAAGATGGTATCAGTCACTCTGTGTGTACTTTTAATAATGTTAAAAAGGTTTAATATTTATGAATTAGATTATAAACTTGTCCATTTCGTTGGGAGTGCAGTGTGCTTCTGATTGGCTGTGATTTTTGAGTGATTCTGTCGCGTCGTGTCTGGTGTGGACAGACATATTGCTTGTCGCTGGAATCTTGGTGCGTTGTGTGTAGTTAGGACACGGTGTTAAAGTGAATTTGATAATGATAAACCTATAGTTGATTTGTTGCATACAGTCGTTTAAAGGATGAACTTCAATCTCTCTCTGTTTTAGTTCAGTTCATCAGAAGAGATCAGAAGCAGAGTCCAGCTGTGTGATTATGAAGCGTGACTGGTCTATGATTGAGCTAATGAAGTTTAAGAGTGGAGATTCACGGCCTGATCTCAGGTATAACATTACTGTAAGAGATATGATTTGAAGATATGATTCAGAATATGTTAGACATTGTGCTTTCTAACTTTTTATTTTACAGCCATGAAGTCCTCAGCACATTTGGATCAAATCTGCTGAAGAAGTTTGAGCGTCTGTATGAGGGAACAGCGACACAGGGAAACCCAACACTGCTGAATGAGATCTACACAGAGCTCTACATCACAGAGAGTGAGAGTGGAGAGATCAGTAATGAGCACGAGGTGAGACAGATTGAGACACAATCCAGGAGAGCAGCAACAGAGGACACAGCCATCAAATGCAATGACATCTTTAGAGCTTTACCTGGACAAGACAAAGCCATCAGAACTGTGCTGACAAAGGGAGTCGCTGGCATTGGAAAAACAGTCTCTGTGCAGAAGTTCATCCTGGACTGGGCTGAAGGAAAAGAGAATCAGGACGTCCAGCTCATATTTCCACTTCCTTTCAGAGAAATCAACCTGATGAAGAACAAAACACTCAGTCTTTCAGATCTTCTTCATGTCTTCTTCCCTGAAACTAAAGAAATGGAGATATCCAGTGATGAATATAGAGTGTTGTTCATCTTTGATGGTCTGGATGAGTGTCGTCTGTCTCTGGATTTTCAGAGCAATGTGAAACTGTGTAATATATCTGAATCAGCCTCAGTGGACGTGCTGCTGATGAACCTCATTGTGGGGAATCTGCTTCCCTCTGCTCTCATCTGGATCACCTCCAGACCAGCAGCAGCTGATCTCGTCCCCTCTGAGTGTGTCCATCGAGTGACAGAGGTACGAGGCTTCAATGAGCCACAGAAGGAGGAATACTTCAGGAAGAGGATCAGTGATCAGAGTCTGGCCAACAGGATCATCTCACACCTGAAGTCATCAAGGAGCCTCTACATCATGTGCCACATCCCAGTGTTCTGCTGGATCTCAGCCGCTGTTCTCGAGAAGATGTTGAGTCCAGCACAGAGTGGAGAGATTCCCAAGACTCTCACTCAAATGTACACACACTTCCTAATCCTTCAGACCAACATCAAATGTGAGAAGGACTATGAGAAGAACGTGACAGATGAAGACATGATCCTCAAACTGGGGAAGCTGGCTTTCCAGCAGCTTGTGAAAGGAAACCTGATCTTCTATGATGAAGACCTGAGAGAGTGTGGCATTGATGTGACAGAAGCATCAGTGTACTCAGGATTGTGCACTCAGATCTTCAGAGAGGAGTTGGGCTTGTATCAGGGGAAAGTCTTCTGCTTTGTTCATCTGAGCCTTCAGGAACATCTAGCAGCTCTATATGTGCACTTCTCCTTTACAACCAAGAAAATCAATGTGTTTGGCCAAATCGAACAAAGTCTGTTGTCTAAGATTTTTAACCGGAAGAAATATAATTCATTATCTGAGCTGCATCAGAGAGCTGTGGATGAGGCTTTACAGAGTAAGAATGGACATCTGGATCTTTTCCTGCATTTTCTTCTGGGTCTTTCACTAAAGTCCAATCAGACTCTCTTACGAGAACTACTGACACAGACAGGAAGCTGCTTCTACAACAAAGAGGAAACAGTTCAGTCCATCAAGCAGAAGATCAGAGAGAATCGCTCTCCAGAGAAATCCATCAATCTGTTCCACTGTCTGAATGAACTGGGTGATGATTCACTGATGCAGGGGATCCAAGGTTTTCTGAAATCTGGAAAAATAAGAAAAGCCAAACTCTCCTCTTCACAGTGGTCAGCTCTAGTTTATGTGTTGCTGACATCAGAGCAGAAGATGGATGAGTTTGATCTGAAACAGTTTATTGGAGCACAACATACAGCAGATGAAGTTCTTCAGAATCTGTTACCGGTGGTCAAAGAATCCAGATCAGTTTGGTGAGTAACACTGAAAACAATCACTGCACTTTCAAAACATGACCACATTTATGATTCTAGCATGTGCTTTCTTACCAAAAAATCTAAATGGAGGAAATCTCACAGAATCACATTTCTGGCCGTGAGCAGGAGAGGTGTGTGTGACCTTGATAGCACAAGTACGTCACGGAGACGTCTATTTGACATCTGCAAGATGTATTTTTTAGAGTATTTGCTTATCTGCAATACGTCTATAGAAATATCTTTAAGATATTTATGATTTGGAATGTATGTAAAACTGACATCTTAAAGATGTCTATCAGAGGTTTGTACACAGCAGATTTTTTTCCAGATGAAGCTATCTTTAACAGACATCCTGCAGACGTACGTGCGCTATCTGAGGACACACATACTAAATCAGCTGAGGAGGTTCCCTATCGATACTGCACTCATACTGCATCTGCTAAGACGCTATGGGAAAACTTATTTTTCTTCGAATACTGAAGCCTTTTCAATAACGCAGTGTAACTGCACGGCCATTGGTTCGTGCAGTGAATTAAAAAACGATCCAATGGCTCGGCAGCAGTGCTGCACGAGCTTATGGCGACAAAGGCCGCCAGAATGGGTGGGGCATCTGGCTATATAAGCGGGCACTTTGCCATAGGATCCTCAGATTTCTTCTCCTTCAGCGACGACGACGTTCTTCACTGATCTAAGTGACTCGAAGCCTCTTGCTGTGGAATCGCCTTCGCAGCGGATCAAGCTGAACCAGCGATCCTCTGCTTGGCTGATTCGCCGCTTCTCCGCCGCCATCAGCATCGCAGCAGCAGCAGCGGCCCCAGCTGATCCCCTGACACCAACCGGCGAGCCTAAAGAGCTTATTTCTAAGAGGTAAGTTCTAAAACAGAAAAATTTCTAGCGATGTTGTTGCAAATGTCGCGCTGCGAGTGTGGCTCATGCAGGGAATCTTGCACGATGCAGAAGGGCAGTGAGTGCGTCACCTGTCTGGGCAGCCCCCATGCAGAGACTGCTCGCTCACTGAGATGGAATTCTCTCGCTGAGAGCATGAGTCTCGCTCTTTTCCGCTTGCCGATTGCCTTCAATGAGGCAGCCCCGCTCTCCCGTTTCTCCTCTCTCAGAGAGCCTAGGAGAGAGAAACAGCAGAGTCTGGGAGCTAAGCAACCGGGTCTGAGCGATCTCATGCCGACAAAGCCTGCGTGCTTGCTCTCCCTGCTGCACTTCGATCCATGTCTTACACGTGAGGATCAGCACCCCTCGTTACATCGAGCGGCTCTATCCTCCTAGGTGTATTGGAGCAGAACGCTGTCACTGGCAGCTTCTCATTTGTGTGTGTGTCGCTAAGGCTGCGCTCACAGAGACTGCCCCTGTTCGCTCGTGGAAGGCGGCCCCGCCTCCCCGCTCTCATGTTTCTCTCCTCCCTGTTACCTCGGAGGAAGCAACGGTGAGCTTGCGGGTTGAGCGATCAGGCTTGAGCAATTTCATGGCAGCACACATCATGCGTGCTTGATCTGCCAGTGTGTGTTACACGCGAGGATCAGTGTCCCTCGTTACACCGAGCGGCTTAATCCTCCTAAGCAGATTGGAGCAGAACGCTGACCGCTTCGCATTTGTGTGTGCGTCGCTGAGCCTCGCCTCCCCTCCCCCGCTCTTGTGTTACTCTCCTCCCAGTTACTTGGAGGAAGAAATGGTGAACTCGCGGGGATGAGCGATCAGGCTTAAGTGATTTAATGCCGGCAAAGCCCCCGTGTGCATCACTCTGCACACAACTCTTTGATCCACCAGTGTGATTCAATATCGCTGATAGCTTCGTATTTGAATGTGCCTCTCGCCTGGGCCATGCCCACGCTGAGGCTGCGCTCGCTGAGACAGACCGCTCTCACTACGAGAGTTTGTCTCTCTCTGCTTTGCTCGCAGCTCGCCTTCTTCAATGAAGGCGGCCCCGCCCCTCCCCTTGTACGCTACTAGCGGATCTGAGAGAATGCGCGCACTTTTGCGCAGCACTTTTGATCTGTGGGTGTGTTTACACATAAAGATCATCAGTACCTCTATTCTAATGAGTGGTTTGATCTTTTAAAGCGGATTAAAGGAGAATGCTGTCACTAATGATTATTTTCACTGACAGCTTCAGATTGGACATGTCTGGGCCACGCCCACTCTGAGGTAGCGCACACAGGGGCTGACTGCTCTCGCTACGAGAGCATTAAATCTAGTGAAGCATTTTCAAAAGATAGCCAATTTCACAAGTGTGGGGTCCCCATACGGCAACCAGCCACTCGAATTAATCCAACCCCTTGTCAAGCTGGCTGAGGCCTGGCAGACTATCCCCCGAGTGCCAGACTGGATTTTGGGGATAATAAAACGAGGTTATTCACTGCAATTCGCTCGAAGACCCCCGCGATTCAGTGACGTGGTTCCCACCTCGGTTTAGAGCATAGATGCACGTCCTGCGCGCCGAGGTGACGAATTTGCTGGCGATAGGAGCAGTAGAAACGGTTCCCCCAGCTCAGAGCGAGTCAGGCTTCCATACCCGCTACTTCCTTGTCCTCAAAAAGGATGGCGACCTAAGGCCCATCCTCGATCTCAGGCACCTGACCTCATGAAATGGCTGTTCAGGATGATTACATTGAAACAGATCCTCTCGCAAGTGTGCCCAAGGGACTGGTTCTTTTCGCTAGATCTGAAAGACGCCTACTTTCACATCCAGATAGCCCCCCACCATAGACGATTCTTGAGATTCGCCTTAGAGGGAGTGGCATATCAATACACATTCCTTCCCTTTGGACTGTTCCTAGCTCCTCGCACTTTTATGAAGTGCATGGATGCGGCTCTTCCCCGCTGAGACAGATGGGAATCCACATTCTCAGTTACCTCGACGACTGGCTCATCTTGGCCCATTCGGAGGACGAGCTACTATTTCACAGATCCTTCCTCCTCAGCCAACTAGAATGCCTGGGACTCAGGGTCAATTTTGCCAAGAACGCGCTGTCCCCCAGCCAACAGATATTGTTCCTGGGAACAATTCTCGACTCAGCCCGAATGAGGGTGGTAGTCGCGCCAGAATGTGCACTGGCCATTCAGGAGGGTCATCTTCACATCAACTGCCTGGATATGCTGGCAGTATGTTTGGGCCTTTGCACCTTTCTGCCGTTCATAAGGGGACACTACGTGTTAGTCCGCTCGGACAGCATGACAGTGGTGTCATATATAAATCGCCTCTCCTCGAAGTGCCTCATTCTGGGAGAGCGCCTCTTGGAATGGGCTCAGCTCATGTGAGCAGCGCATGTGCTGGGCAGGTTGAACCAAGGAGCAGACATGCTATCTCGGAGTAACGTCCCCTCAAAGGAGTGGATGCTCCACCCACATATGGTACAGAGAATCTGGGAGATCTTCGGCTAAGCAGAGGTCGACTTCTTCACCTCAGAAGGCAACTCTGAATGCCCAATTTACTTTTCGAAGGACGGGGATGCGTTGGTCTGTGACTGCCCCAACCTCCTCCTTTGCACTTTTCCCCCGATCGCCCTGATCCCACAGGTAATCAGACCAATCAGGGAACAGAAACACAAGGTTCTGTTGGTGGCCCCGCTCTGGAGGAACTAACACTGGTTCGCAGATCTGTCTCGGCTGCTCTCAGCAGCCCCGTGGCCCATTCCCCTGAGATGGGACCTCCTCTCTCAGGCGAACAGAATGATATGGCACCCCCAGCCCGAGCTGTGGGCTCTGCACCTCTGGCCTCTCGATGGGAGCCTGCGGACCTCCCTGAGAGCGTGCTAAATACAATATCACAGGCTAGAGCACCCTCTACGAGATGGCTCTATGCCCTTAAATGGTCTATCTTCTCCGCCTGGTGTACGCCCTTTTGGCCCCCACTGGGTTCCGAGGCTGTACATTTTCTCTTGGAATGATTACTCAGCGTCGGGCCGACCTCAGTGAGTTTGGCCCAACTGCCTCCTGCGGGGCTTCCCTGCAAAATACTAGGTCCCTCTGGGCCCCATTTGGTGCTTAAGGCATTGCTTAAGGGATTGTACTGGTTCCCCATAGCGTCTTACTAACGTAACCTCAGTTCCCTGAGATACAGGTATGAGTACTGCGTTGCAGGCCGTGCTATGTAACTGCACGACTCAGTCGTCACTTCAGTCAAAGTAACTTGAGGATCCTATGGTGAAGTGACCGCTTATATAGCCAGATGCCCCGCCCATTCTGGCGGGCTTTGTTGTCATAGGCTCGTGCAGCTCCACTGCCGAGCCATTGTTTCGTTTTTTAAATTACTGCACGAACCAATGGCCGTGCAGTTACACTGCGTTATTGAAAAAGCTTCGGTATTTGGAGAAAAAGGAGTTTTCCCATAGCATCTTAGTAGACGCAGTACTCGTTCCCATATCTCAGGCAACTGAAGTTACGATAGTAACCGAGTGCATTTTTGTGTGGTTACTAAAGCAGCTGAGGAGGTTTCTTTAATTGCAGCAGGTGTCAGTTCATCATTCATGTTCATTAATCTGTACAGGTTGGGTTTTTGTGGTGTCACAAATGAAGTTGATGCTGCTATATGTAAGGAATAACTGATGACGAGCTGTTGAATTATTAGAACTTATACAATAATTCTTTCAGGTCCTCAAATCTGATTGGCTGAGAGGTCTTTCCAGCCACGTGTTACTCACCCAGTATCAGCACGGGAATTGTTTCACCATTTGTATGACTCCACTTGCAGCATTTCTCACAGCAAGTGTCATGGTGGATGACCAAACCCATTGTAGTTTTATAAGTAATACTGTATGTACGGAATGTAGTTTTAAAGGGATACTCCACCACAAAATTAAAATTTTGTCATTAATCACTTACCCCCATGTCGTTCCAAACCCGTAAAAGCTTCGTTCGTCTTCGGAACACAATTTAAGATATTTTGGATGAAAATCGGGAGGCTTGTGACTGTCCCATAGACTACAATAGTAAAATACACTGTCAAGGTCCAGAAAAGTATGAAAGACATCATCAGAATAGTCCATCTGCCCTCAGTGGTTCAACCGTAACGTTATAAAGCGACGAGAATACTTTTTGTACACGAAGAAAACAAAAATAACGACTTTATTCAACAATTCGTCTCTGCTGTGTCTCTCCGCATCACCGTAGTGCCATTTTGGAGAATATGAGCTGAACGCAGACAGCGTACGCTCTTCTGTGTCAGCCGCGCCACACGGATGCGCTGTTTTCTTTTAAATCAAAGCGTAAATACTCTATTTACCTATAGAGTAGTATAGTAGTATAGTAACCTATCCTTGTGTCGCGGCTGACACAGAAGAGCGTACGCTGCCTGAGTTCAGCTCATATTATTCAAAATGGCGCTACGGGGATGCGGAGAGACACAAAGGAGACAAATTGTTGAATAAAGTTGTTATTTTTGTTTTCTTCACGTACAAAAAGTTTTCTTGTCGCTTCATAACGTTACGGTTGAACCATTGATGGCAGATGGACTATTCTGACGATGCTTTTCATACTTTTCTGGACTTTTCTTAAATTTTGTTCTGAAGATGAACAAAGCTTTTACGGGGTTGGAACGACATGGGGGTAAGTGATTAATGACAACATTTTCATCTTGGGGTGGAGTATCCCTTTAAGAGTTTTTAGGCGAGAATGAAGTTTTTTTAGACTTCAAATATGTGCCTATAATGCCTATTTGAAAATTTGCTTCAACGTTGTCAGAGATGTGAGCTCCATTTCCCAAATAACAGCTAATAACAATCAGATGTATTTACTTATTATTGAATTTACATCTACTGTATCACTACAGTCAGGTTTTTACAAGTCATATGTCCTCCAGATTATAAAGTCTACCTGATAAACGTTAATATTGCTGTTTGTTTTGTTCTCCACAAAGGGTGTGTGGGTGTAATCTCACTGCTCAGTCCTGTGGGAGTTTGTCTTCAGCTCTACAATCCTCAAACTCTGTCCTGAGAGAGCTGGACCTGAGTAACAATGACCTGCAGGATTCAGGAGTGAAGCTGCTCTCTGATGGACTGAAGAGTCCAAACTGTCAGCTGCACATACTGAGGTTTGAGTCTCAAATACTTGACTGATTATTTTACATAACGTTGATTACTAAAAATCACACTGCTAAGATTTATTTTGTATACAATTACTTTGTGTTTTTCTTTTTCAGATTTTCCAAATGTAATCTCACTGCTCAGTCTTGTGAGAGTTTGTCTTCAGCTTTACAATCTTCAAACTCTGTCCTGAGAGAGCTGGACCTGAGTAACAATGACCTGCAGGATTCTGGAGTGAAGCTGCTTTCTGATGGACTGAAGAGTCCAAACTGTCAGCTGCAGATCCTGAGGTTTGAGTTTCAAATACTTGATTTATTTTTTTTGCATTACATTATATACTAAACATCACACTGCTAAGATTTCTTATGTATCCAATAATTTTGTGTTTTTCTTGTTCAGATTTTCTTCATGTAATCTCTCTGCTCAGTCCTGTGAGAGTTTGTCTTCAGCTCTACAATCCTCAAACTCTGTTCTGAGAGAGCTGGACCTGAGTAACAATGATCTGCAGGATTCAGGAGTGAAGCTGCTCTCTGATGGACTGAAGAGTCCAAACTGTCAGCTGGAGATACTGAGGTAAATGGTTTTTGATCAAATAAATAAAAATGCTTAGCGTTCAAAATTGTAAATTGAATTGTTCAAATTGATTATCAAATTGTAAAGCTTGTGGTGTAATTATTTAGACCTATAGCACATATGTTCATTTACATGCAAGAAGCTCATGATTAAGTGTTTTCAGTGTTTCGGAGCAACTCGAATCACAGTAAATGCTGCTCCACACAAACTTCATCTCATCGAAGTGCTGTCAGTTTGACAGGTGCTGTTAGACAGCTGAGGCAGACCAGCCTAAAAAAATAATTTTTTTAACATTTTGTCATCTGAACAACAAACCAACAGGTGCGTACTGACGTGCAGCAGAGCAGAATGAAGAATATTAAATATTGAAGGGGCAATTTGCCTGTATAATTGTAAGTCATGTCCTGCTCAGTGTCTGCTGTGGTTACCCGTGGAACAAAATAACTTTTTAGAATATACATCATTGACTTTAACAGACTGTGACCTCTCTGTTAAAAAAAATGTAAGATCCATCCAGCAACATTTAAATCACTATTAAATAGAGATGATATTTTCTCTATTAACAAATGTAGCTTAATGGTATTAAAAGCCAAAGAGAAATAAATAAATAACAGTCTGGCGCACATTTTAGGTTTTTCTAAATGATTACAAACCAGATTTAGAAGATAAAGAATAGCATCTTCCACAAGTCTACCTTCTCTATATGCAAATTGTAATGGGTCAAGGCTTTCAATTTGCTGTAAAAAAAGCAAGTAGTCCTTTACTGTTTTTTCAAAACATTTCATAATAAACAATGTAAGTGGCATAATTCATGTGTATATAACTTTCACTTTAGAACAGGGGGTCAAATTGTATTTATTGCACTATTTTAGCCATTTATAACTGTAAAACCAGCACTAATTAAACATAATTACTAGCTTCATATTGTCAGTTAATTAAATGGTGAATCACTGAAATATGCCCAAATACATTACTACACAAAAATAATATATGGTTTCCTAGGTTGTAAATAATGGCTAAAAGACATTTACTGTACAATCAGTTAATCATTAATTGCTAGCTTAATTTTGCTTATTTATCGCATGAATGTGGATCCTTCAATGGCTAATATGCCCTTACTATATGTTAAGTTAATGATTTATTACTAGTGTGTTCATGCTTAACTAATACAAAATTGTGGACAAGTTAATCATTGTTACTAGTGTGTTTATGCTTAACTAATGCATAATTCTGGACCCTAAAATAAAGTGTTACCCATTTTTCTCCCATGTCCATCACAATTACTTTCTTAGACAAGAAATTGTTGTCTAAAGTGAGGGCCTGTTCATACGACAGCATTGTTGTATCTGACCGTGCTCCACTTATTTTTGCTTCAGTTTCAGAATAAGATGTTTAGTTCTGGAAGTTGGAGATTTAATTCTCTGCTTTTCTCTGAAAAAGAGTTTTGTGATTCATTAAAAACCCAATAAGATATATTTTTGGAGATAAATACCTTCTAAAATTTTAGATATAAAAGGAAGATTTGAAATGGGTCTGTAATTTGCCAGTTCACTAGGATCTTGTTGTGGTTTCTTAATGAGCTTTAGAACCGCCAGCTTAAAGGGTTTTTCGACGTGACCTAGATATAACGACGAGTTAATAATATTGAGAAGTGACTCTTTTGCTACAAGTAACAACTCTTTCAATAATTTAGTGGGTACAGGATCTAATAAACATGTTGTTGGTTTAGATGCAGTGTCGTGGCCTAATGGTTAGAGAGTCGTACTTGTAACCCGAAGGTTGCGGGTTCGAGTATCAGGTCCAGCAGGAATTGTCAGTGGGGGAAGTGAATGCCGCCCTCAATACCACGACTGAGGTGAGACCCTTGAGCAAGGCAATGAACCCCCAACTGCTCCCCGGGCGCCGCAGCAAAAATGGCTGCCCACTGCTCCATGTGTGTGTGTGCATTTGGATGGGTTAAATGCAGAGCACAAATTCCAAGTATGGGTCGCCACACGTCACTTCACCTCACCTCACCTTCACCTCACCTTAAGTTTATTTACCTCTTCCTGTCATATGGTTGTAAAGCATTGCAATTTTCTTTGTTTGGGGCGATGATTGAAGCTAAATTATAAGACACTGTAGATTCTGCATTTGTTATTTTATTTCTGATGCTATCTATTTTGTCAGTGAAGAAATTAATACAGTCATTAGTACTAAACTTTGAGGGAATATTTAGTTCGGGTGACGTCTGATTGTTTGTTAATCTAGCCACTGTTTTAAATAAACAATTGGTTATTTCTAATTATTGGAGTTTGCAGATATACTCGGCCGTGGCAGCTTTTAGACATTTTGTTTGTCCTCGCAATTCTAAAAACCTCTTAGTGAGTTTTTCTTCATTTGTGCTCAAGATTACAAGTTTCTTTCTTCAGTGAATGGGTATTACTGTTGTACCATAATGCAGTACGTTTCTCTCCAACCTTTTTTAATTTGACGAGAGCAATAGTTTCTAATGTATTAGAGAAGATAGTGCCCATGTTGCTAGTCATTTCATCTAGTTCATGTGCATTTATGGGTACACAGAGCAGTTGAGACAAATCAAGCAGGTTATTTGTAAATCTATCTTTAGTGGTTGGAACAATAGTTCTACCTTGAAGATAACACAGAGCGATATAGTTAATATTAGTAATACACAATTTTCCACACCACAATCTGTCAGTCACACCTTACAGCAAACATACACTCGTTCACATCCTTCTCTTCACTCTCTGAGGCAGAAGTCTCCAAACTCATCCTTTCTAATCATCCTACTACTTGTCCGCTTGATCCTATTCCATCTCATCTCCTTCAAGCCATTTCTCCTGCCGTTGTACCTGCACTCACTCACATCGTTAACACATCCCTTCACACTGGTGTTTTTCCCTCAACATTTAAACAGGCTCGTATAACCTCACTACTTAAGAAACCCACCCTTAACCCATCTCATTAAGAGAACTACAGACCGGTTTCCCTTTTTCCTTTCATTGCAATGATCAGCTGACTTTCTCAGACCACATTGCTAAAACTGCCCGGTCCTGCAGATTTGCTTTATTCAACATCAAGAAGATCAGGCCCTTTCTTTTGAAACATGCTTCACAACTCCTTTTTCAAGCTCTTGTTCTGTCCAGGCTGGACTATTGCAATGCTCTCTTGGCAGGTCTTCCAGCCAGTTCTATCAAACATTTACAATTAATCCAGAACATGGCAGCAAGATTGAATTTTAACAAGCCAAAAAGAATGCATGTCACACCTCTGTTTATCAATTTGCACTGGCTACCAATAGCTACTCGCATAAAATTCAAGGCATTAATGTCTGGAGTCGTCAGCCCTTCCTCCACCATGGCTCCTCCCTCTGTCAGCTCCACTGTGGGCCACCATCATGGCTGTGGCCTGGGTCCCGCCTGGCTCCTCCTGCTCCAAGTCCCACCTGTCTTCTCCCTGGCTCCTTCCTCCATCGTCTCCACCCTGGACTCTGATCGTCGTCTTCCTCCCGGGAGTCCATCCTCTGCCCAAACCTCCACCTGTAATGTTTGCCTGCCTTCCTGCCAGCACGTTGCCATCCCCTCTCACCATCCCACATCCACTCCTTTGTCCACCTCCTAAGTCCCCCTCCATCCTTCCCTTTCTCTCCACGGCACGAGGAAGGGGGTGAACTGTCACACCCCTTTGGACGTTTTGTTGTGTTTTCATCCCTCATGTGTTCATTGACCCTGTTTCTGTCTCTCCTTCATTAGTTTGTGTCTCTCCTTCATTAGTTTGTTCCTTGTGCCCCATATTTGGTTATGTTCCTGTTCCTGTTCTCGTTATGTCATTATTAGTTCATCCTCCTCACCTGCCTGTCCCGCATCAAGCTCCCCTTTATTAAGTCTAGTCTGTGCATTCTGTGTTGTCCAATGTTAAAGTTGAGTTGTGCGTGTGTTACTTGGCTACCTTCTGTGGATTCCTTCTGTGTGGATTATATTAAAGATTCTTCTTCTTCTTCTTCATCTTCGTCGTGTGTTTCTCACACCGCACCGTGACATGCCCTCTAGAAGCTTGCGTTCTGCAAGTGAACGTCGCTTTATTGTGCCATCCCAAAGAGGCACAAAATTATTTTTAATTAACAAAAAACTAACACTTGCTTCTCTAATCTTTTTGTATTCTATCTATTTGTTTTCTTTTTATTTATTATACAATTAACAAAAGCTAAAAAGGCTTCTAACACTAGCTTGCTCTATTCTTTTTCTATTCTATAATTTTTTATTATTATATGATTTTAAACATATTTGATTGCTTCCATTATCCTCATTTGTAAGTCACTTTGGATAAAAGCGTCTGCTAAATGACTAAATGTAATGTAATGTAATGTAATGTAATACACAGCATGCACAATATATGGTAGTGGGTCCGGTGACGTTTTGCTTGACACCAAAAGAGTTTACTAAGTCTGTAAATGCAAGGCCTAATACATAATTTATATTATCAATGTGAATGTTAAATTCTCAGACAATTAGCACTTTATCAATATTAACCAATAGGTCTGAGAGGAAATCTGAATTTTCTTTTAGGAAATCTGCATATGGCCCTGGTGGTCAATACACGGTAGCCAGAGCAAGAGTTAGGAGAGATTTGTTTCTGTGTATCTGACAGTGTAACATTAAGCAGAAGTACTTCAATGAGTTAAACCTGTCCTGTTTTTTGAGTAACATTGAGAATATCTCTGGTCATAGTGGCGGTTTTGCAACAATATACAATCCGACGCTTATAACAGTAACTTGGTGGAGTAGACTCATTTAGACTAATATAGTCAATTGGTTTAAGCCAGGTTTCAGTCAAGCAGAGTACATCAAAACCATTATCTGTGATCATTTCATTTACAATAACTGCTTTGGGTGCGAGTGATCTAATGTTTAGGAGCCCAAACTTTAAAATAGTTTTTGTTCATTTATTTAACATTTTACTGGTTTAATCATGATCACATTTTTTTCTAGATCCTGCATTAAATTTATATTTTGACCTCACTATTGGGGGAACAGACACAGGGCCCTAATTTGAATGATCTAAGCGCATGGTCTAAAGCGCATGGCGCAATTGCATTTAGGGCGTGTCCGAATCCACTTTTGCTAGTTTAAGAACAGGAAAAATGGTCGGTGCATGGTCTAAAAGAGTTGTGCCTATTCTCTTAATGAGTAATGTGTGTGTTTTGGGTGTAACATGCCATAAACCAATCAGAATCTCATTTCCCATTCCCTTTAAAAGCCAGATGCGCTCGCGCCAAGGCGGATTCGCTATTTACATGGCGGAATTTTCAAGCGGAAAAACGGAGCGCTTCTCTAGTGAGGGAACAGATCTGCTCGTGCGCGTAATTCTGATACTTGCAGACTATCCATTTTGACATGTAATCATTTTTATATTTATGTACACAATAATAATATTTTACATTTTAATCCTTTAATTTTTCGCATTCCTGTGTGTGTAATAAGCAAAGTGTACGCCCGTTGTTCACCTGCCTATAGGTGCATATTACTAATGCGCTCTTTAAATAACAAAAAAAATATTGCGCCAGACTTAGACCAGGTTTTTGTTGGTCAAAGGTGCAGTCTATTTCAGTTGCCTCAAAATAGCAATGCGCCAGCAATGCGCCCCAACACACTTCGTTTTCAGACCAGTAAGCCCATGGGCGCACAAATGGGCGCAAATGCATTTGCTATTTAAACAACGTGGCGCAGGACGTGAAAATGACAACTGCTTCGGGCTGAAACTAGCAAAAAACACTTGCGTCGCGCCTGGTGTATGATAGGGCCCATTGTCTCTATAGAATGGAAAACATAAGCACTTCTGTCATTTAAGTTGGCAGAAGAAAAGTCATCATAGCACTTTTTGAGATTTGATTTCTCTTGCTCTTTAAGATGGCGCCGTGCATGTGGCAGCCTGTTGCAGCAGCTCTGAATGTTTGTACATTTTTGTATTTGTTTAACTTTTTAAATTCTTTAACAATGTTTGAGGACTGTGATTATGTGCAGCCCTAGGTTTGAGAGTAGAAGGAAGCACTGTATTACGATTTTTTTTATTGTGGCACATTTAATTGGAACTTCGGCAGCAGTGACAAGTGCAGCGAACTTTAACTCCATTATTTACTCAAGAGAACAACTTTTGGCACTTCTTTTTGACATCTGTACCAAGAATGGAGATTCCTGTGGATCTAAAGAGGAGGAGAAGAGGGTGCAGAGCTGGAGTGAAACACCGATTAAAGAAAAGACGATACAAGCCATCTCTACCTGTTATCATTATGGGAAATGTATGGGAAATGTTTGATCGCTAGGGAACAAGATGGAGGAGCTAACTGCACTTGCAAGAACGCAATGGGAGTATCGTGAGTGAAGTTTTACTGAGACTTGGTTGAGTTAGAGAACGCTGGACTCAGTTGTTAGACTGGATTGCTTTCATTTGGTACGCGCAGACAGGTGCGCTGTGGAGACTGGTAAGAGTAAAGGAGGTGGACTGGCACTGTTTGTTAACGAACGCTGGTGCTACCCAGGACACATTACGGTGAAAGAAAAACTGTGTAACAGGGATATTGAATTGTTGGCTGTGGGAATGAGTCCATATTATGTGCCTAGAACATTTTCTTATGTGGTATCCATAACGGGGTATATTCCTTCCTCGGCCAATGTGAGTAATGCGTGTGAGCATATTAACACTATTACAGTCAGGATGCAGTCAAAATATCCTCAATCACTTATTATTATTTTGAATTTTCTGATGACTCAGCAATTGTTGGCTGTATAACGGATTATAATGGGAGTGAATATAGGGAGTTTTTAAAGAATTTTGTGGACTGGTGTGAAACAAATTGTCTTTGGCTAAATGCATGGGGGGGGGGGACAATTTTTTAAAGCAAAAATAAAGTGTTGAAAAAAGTGTTGAGTTAAGCATACAAATTACAAAACATCAGTATCCAGGAGTTAGAAATGTATGTGTATTCAAACTGTAAACAGATATTTCAGTAGGATGTGTTGCTTTTGGAGCACTTTTCCCGTGACATGCTACATTTTAATGTTTTAATGACAGTGAGGATCACTTACAGTACAGTACATACGCTGTCAGTGTTCAAACGTATATTGGCCAGTTTAAACAGAGCTGATAACAGGACTGTACATCTGTTGCTGTATGCATCTGTGCTGTTGGTGTTGTGCGCAGTAACCTACTGTACATTACGCATCAATCAGGAACTTTCTTAACCTTGCAAATCGACCTGTCAGCTGTTCTCTCTAGCTGTTCCCCCATCCCATCTGGTGCACCCTTGCCATGACTTGATAAGAACATGACAACTCTGGCAGTGCATTTGTAAGTCCAGATCAGCAAAAGAAATAGGATCAAACAGTTTGCAAAGGATGCAGTGTATTTGAAAACTGTCACTTTTTGCTTAAAATTGTATTATTATTATTATTATTATTTATTTTTATTTTTTTGAGTTTTTAATTTTATTACTTTTTTGAAAAGATTTATTCAAAACATTCCGTCAACTAAAAGAACAAAAACAGTGAAAAAGATAATGATAATCAGTAAGGAGAGTTAATCATGATATGTGTATTAACTTATTCACACAAGGTCATCACTGGTGTTCACATGAGCAGAAACACCAGTAACGATTTTCATTTTAAAAATGCATTTTACAGCTACAATACCAAACGTTACAATCAAACCACATGTTGCAAATCATGCTATACCTGCTATAGTATGTCATTTTTTACAATTCTCCTTTAAGAAATAGGTTATAGCAGTGACCTCAACAGAAGCTGTGTTTGAAATGACAAGACAAATAAGAATATTTATGATAACAGAAAAGAAACAGCAGACTTGCCGTGCGCCTTTCTTGGTGAATCTACAAGAAGTTCATTGTAGGACAGTAGAAAGTGATGTCAAATACATGTAAATAGAAAGTGATGTTGAAAGTTTGTAGAGCGGTAACACCAGTGAGAAATTTACTTTAAACTCAAAGTTTGGCCTTAAACCGTAAGACATGAACAAATAGGGATAAATAGGTCTAAAATAAGAATAAATGTGTGGAAGTCAAATGTCTGATTGTCAAACTAACATCATGTGGACTGTTGTTGTGTTTGTAGGTTGT
Organism: Sinocyclocheilus anshuiensis; assembly: GCF_001515605.1. Taxonomy (NCBI): domain Eukaryota; kingdom Metazoa; phylum Chordata; class Actinopteri; order Cypriniformes; family Cyprinidae; genus Sinocyclocheilus; species Sinocyclocheilus anshuiensis. The sequence continues at coordinate 146,215 of NW_015539894.1, read as the reverse complement.
CTGGATGTATGGTGACAGAGGAAGGCTGTGGTTATGTGTCTTCAGCTCTGAGTTCAAACCCCTCACACCTGAGAGAGCTGGATCTGAGCTACAATCACCCGGGATTTTCAGGAGTCCAGCTTCTCTCTGAAAAACTGGAGGATCCAAACTACTCACTGGACAAACTCAAGTATATTATTTCAACTCCTTAGTGTCTGTGGGCCCTATTTTAACAATCTAAGGGCACGGTCTGAAGTGCATGGCGCAGGTGCACTTAGGGCATTTCCAAATCCACTTTTGCTAGTTTAACGATGGAAAAAATGGTCGGCGCATGGTCTAAAAGGGTTGCACCTATTCAAAGACTGAACGCTTCTCCAGAGAGGAAAGGTTCTGCTCGTGCGCGAGGTTAAAGCGCGCAAGCAAACCATCTACGGGGCACAATAATAATCTTTTACATTGTAATCCTTTCATTTTTAATATTTGGCATGTTCATGTTTACTGGCAGCCATATCACCCTGTAGCCCAAGACTGGTTTCCCACTAAAGCTAAGCAGGGTTGAGCTTGGTTAGTACCTGGATGGGAGACCTCCTAGGAAAACTAGGTTGCTGCTGGAAGAGGTGTTAGTGAGGCCAGCAGGGGCTGCTCACCCTGTGGTCTGTGTGGGTCCTAATGCCCCAGTATCCTGACTCTCTGTGGTCATTAAAAATCCCATGATGTCCTTCAAAAAAGAATAGGGGTGTAACCCTGGCATCCTGGCCAAATTCGCCCATTGGCATCTGTCCATCATCATGACCTCCTAATCATCCCCATATACTGATTGGCTTCTTCACTCCTTATCCTCTCCACCAGTAAGCTGGTGTGTGGTGGGCGTTCTGATGCAATATGGCTGCCGTCGCATCATCCAGGTGGATGCTGCACACTGGTGGTGGTTGAGGAGATTCCCCCCTTCCATGTAATGCACTTTGAGTACCCAGAAAAGCGCTATATAAATGTAACAAATTATTATTATTATGATTATTATTATATCCTTGTGTGTGTAATAAGTGGAGTGTGCAAAAAAATACATATATTTGCGTCCATTCATTTTCCCTTTTTTAACCATGACGAAAAAAAGAAAAAAAAGAATGGTTGTTGTGTTTTTAAATGCTATGCTGAAAACCAAAATTGAAATTAGAACCATACACAAAATGCTGCCCGAAAAAAGTAAAATATTGACTTCTTTTCAGATTTTTGTTTGACTTTTTGCACCTTTAAAGGGGTCATATGATGCGATTTCAATTTTGGGCTTGAACTGATGGTAAAACTAACAACATTATTAACTGTCTTGATATTTACTTTGAAAGCTGATGCTCGCGATTATGGGAAGGGGCGTTACATTTCCGACGCGTGCTTGTGGTGTATGGCCAATCACAATGCACTGGGTCAGCTGGCCAATCAGAGCAGACTGCGCTTGTCAAAGGAGGGGGCTTTGTTGAAAACGACACGTTTGAGAGAGGCGGGGCATAGAGGACCTACAATAATGTACAGTATTTGAAAAATAATGTGTTTTTTGAACATTAAAGCATGTCAACATATTCTGTTACACCAAATACACAAAATAATGATCTTTAAAATAGCATCATATGACCCCTTTAATTAACATTTTCAAAATGCACAAATTAAAATAGAAAAATGTAGATTTGACAAGTTTTCTTTGGCCAAATTAGTAGTAATGCTTCTCCTGTACGTTCAGTTGGCAACTACAGCCATCTCTGGAACAATGCAGATACATAATACATTACTTTAAAATATGATTTTAAAATAGACATTGCAGAATACTGGGTACTTTATCATCATAAAATTATAGGCCTATATTGGGGTATAATTTTGTCATAATTTTGTGTGCTAGTCACGGTATAGGAGAGGACCATGCATGGTTGCGCAAAGGACGTACAGTATATTGTGCTACACACAAGGATTTAATATATAGGGTAAATGTATAAATATGATATAGAAATATATAAATTTATAATTTCTCCTACTTCTTCAGATACAGGCAGGCCCTGTACCAGAATCAAATCACTGAGGGTACTTCTGAAATTATCGAGGGTACTCTTGTCACGGTACCTACTGCGTGTAGTCGAGGAGCGCAGAGACAAAGGAGATTCAAGATAACAGTCTTTAATAAACATCCAAACAGGGGGTAACACAGGGCAGGCAGGAACACACACGTAGCACGTAGCATCGACAACACCGAACACTAGGCACAGGAAACACTGGGCTTAAGTAACAAGGAACGAATGAGGATAATTAAGGGAACACAGGTGAAAGGATAGACAATCAAACATGAGGGAGAAACTGGGTCACGGAGAGCACATGGGGTGCAAAACACACACACAGACAGTCCAGGGGTGAGCAAAAAGTTCACCCCCCTCCCCCTTTTTTGAGTTTGAGCTCCGTCAAGTTAATTCTTTGTCGTCTAATTTCAACCAGGAGGGGGCCAACAGACAGAGTCCAGGGTGGTGACTACGGAGGGAGGAGCCAGGGAGGAGACAGGAGGAGCCAGGGCAAACCAGATGGAGGGAGGAGCCAGGAGGAGCCAGGGCGAACCAGATGCAGGGAAGTGACAGGAGGGACTTGGAGCAGGCAGAGCCAGGCGGGACCCAGGCCATGAAGCCATGAAGGTGTCCCACGGTGGAGTTGACGGAGGGGGGAGCCGTGGTGGAGAAAGAGCTGACGACTCCAGGGGGCCGACCAATGGCAACAGAGATGGTGGAGGAGGAGCCCAAGGCAGAGACGGAGAGCCGAAGAGCCTGGGCGACGGGGAGGATCCGGAGGGCCAAGGCGGAGCAGATGGCTCAGGCGACCGAGGCGGAGACGGGGATCCGGAAGGCCGCTGTGGAGCCAGAGTGACAGAGGACCGAGGTGGAGCCGAAGGGAAGGAGGAGCCTGACAGAGCCAGAGGGACGGAGGAACAAGGCGCAGCCGTAGGAGTGGAGTCCTGAGGTGCAGGATGGTTGACGCCAGACCAAGGCGGAGCCGGAGGGATGAGGGAGCCTGGCGGAGCTGGTGGACTGACGAGCCACAGCGGAGAGGAGGGAGCTAAGAGCCATGGTGGAGCCGCAGGGTCGATGGGCTGAGGCGGAGTCTGGGAGTTAGAGGCTGGAGGCAGAGACATGGGATCCTCCAGCCATGACGCCGATGGAGACTGTCAGACCCGCGGTGATCCCACCACACAGATGGTGGGCTGAGGGTGAGTAGAGGGGCTGCAAGACGACAGCGGGGGAGGAGGCAGGAGTGGGCGGGCATTTGTGAGCCTCCGGGCTCTCAGGGCTGCCCTTGGGAACAGAAGCCCTCTCCTGGCTGGACTCGGGAACAGAAGCCCTCTCTGTGCTAGACTCGGGACCATAGGCCCTCTCTGGACATAACTTGGGAACAGAATTTCTCTCTGAGCTGGACGGGGAAACCGGAGCCCTCTCTGGACTGGATGGAGAAACTGGAGCCCTCTCTGGGCTAAACTCATGAACAGGAGCCCTCTCTGGGCTGGACGGGGAAACAGGAGCCCTCTCTGGGCTGGACTTGGAAACAGGAGCCCTCTTTGGGCTGGACGGGGAAACAGGAGCCCTCTTTGGGCTGGACGGGGAAACAGGAGTGACAGAGGGTTCTGACGAAAGGGGGAGGAGTGGGGGCAGGTCGGTATATATATCTGCCTCCCAGTCTATAAAGTCCCCTGAGTCCAGCAGCAGCTCACCCCCAGCGGTGGTGAAGTGGGTGGGGCTTTCCTCCATGCTCTTGCACTCCACTGTAGAATCCTCCATGGCGGGTTTCGTTGCCGGCACTCGCACTTGGTCAGACGTCACGTGAGGCTCTGGCTCTGGGGCGATCCTCAGCTCTGTCGCTCCTTTCAGCGATGGCTCGTTGGTCATGGCGGGCTTTGACTCTCCATCTGCGGTGGGCTCAGACTTTGGCTCCACGCAGCAGGGTGATGGTGGGCTGGGCTCTGGGTCCGGAGTGAAACTGGCGAGATCATCCTCGCTGCAGATGGTGAACGGAGATCTGTTTCACACCAGTATCCACTCCACAAAGGCGGCGAAATTCTCTGAGGGCCATCTTCGGATGACGGCGTCGTCCGGGTAGCTGGTGTGATGAGCGATATCCTGGAACAGTGCGGTATGGCCCTCGAGAGATCTCTCCCCCTGCTCCAGCAGGAGGAGGAGGTATTCAGGACGGATGAAGGCATGTAAGGGATCCATGGGGAATAAACAAAACACTGAACAAAACACGGAAAACAAACAGAGGGGAAGAAACGCAAATAAACGATTAACAAAACGCAGAAAACAAACAGAGGGGAAACGCAAATAAACGATTTTGTCGGTTCGGTGTTCTGTCACGGTGCCTACTGTGCGGAGTCGAGGAACGCGGAGACGAAGGAGTTTCAGGATAACAGTCTTTAATAACCATCCAAACGGGGTAACACAGGGCAGGCAGGAACACACACGTAGCACGTAGCATCGATGACACAGAACACTAGGCACAGGAAACACTGGGCTTAAGTAACAAGGAACGAATGAGGATAATTAAGGGAACACAGGTGAATGGAATGACAATCAAACATGAGGGAGAAACTGGGTCACGGAGAGCAAAACAGACACACAGACAGTCCAGGGGTGTGGCAGCTCTAGCCTTAATGTACATCTATTTTGACATATTTTTGCCCTATCCATTGTTATGGTTACCACTTTAATTGCAGTGATAGTGACTTCCTCATATAAATGCTGCATTGATATGTGGATGTCACTCCTGAAATTTTGCAGCATGTAAGCAGTCACTGGTCCTCTAGGAATAATGAAAAAAAAACTTTCATATTCGGAATGGATTATAGCCTAAAAAGCATGCAAAGAGCGCTCACTCCCCTTATACTCACTAAAAAGCGTCACTCATTTCAGTTTATCGTGATCTCACAAAGTTGCATTGTAGTCAGTGAAGTTCACTGTACAATGAATCTCTTATTTAGCTATCATTTTACACTTTCTTTGTTATAATGAGAGACTTCCAAGCGTGCAACTTAAACGTTTGGCCATTACATTCAAGAAATCAACAGAAAATGTAGGTGTTTAGCTACATTGATCAATGCTACAAAAACACGTTGAAAATAGAAACCTTTGAAGCACTGCAGAGTTCAAACACAAATACACACTGGAGCGTTTGGAAAATATGTTTCGCCAATATCGTATTTCTACAGCTTCAACTGACGTGCACTTGCTTTCGCTTCATTCCCTCTAGCACTTCCGTAAAAACGACCCTGGATACAATTAATTGCAAATATATATGTAACGAGTATTTCATACATGTTTTTAGTTGGGAAAAATGATCAAGGTTATAAAAATATCGAAGCCAAAGGTTTACATAAAGCAATAGATTAGCGATAGCCGCGTTAGTAGTGTGAGAGGGTGCTTATTGCGTCTGTATAGACATGCTAAAAAGCAAGAAATTAATTTAGTTTTTGTCTGCTTATTCTATTCATCAGTGTTTGAAACATTAAAGAAGAAACCGCATTTTCCGTTTTAATTTCTGGGTTAAAAAATTTAAAATAAATGAACGCAAATGTAAACAGACCTTTATTAATATGGAATTTTTATTTTCAGATTTTGTATTAATATGTAAATATGAAATTATTTTTTTATGAAATTATACTCCAAGTAAGAAACTTACTGCCACCTACTGGAAGTTTTAATGTCATTCAGTAAATGAGTCATTCATTCATTCATTAATTCGATTCATTCAAACGGCTGACTCATTCAGTAAATTACTCCCTTTATGAATGGGCCATTAAATCATTGATTCACCCGATTTGTTCAAAACACAGATTCATTCAGAAACTAATCACCACTGCGTTGCTTAGAGATGCACAGCAGTTCTGCTGTGGCTTTAATAGGTAATATTTGCACTGGCAAAACTGAGCAAAAACAGACAATATTGTCTAAAATATTACAAAATATTATGTTTTTATTGAACTGTTGCATAAAATCAATGTAACATTTGCACTCGTGCTATTTGGGACAAAAACAGCACTTGTGTAATATTGCATGCGTTGCTCGTGTGATATATGACATACATTTAAGACAAAATCTCACACAGGGGCATTTTTGCCCCATTCTCTTGAATGTTAGGGGCATATAACTGCATTCTATAGGCTACATCTAAGAGTTGTTGCCCTGCATCATGTTTGTCACCAGCTGTATAGGTATGTTTGGCTTGAAGCGGCGCTGTGCTATTTGTTTAGCACTTTACTAGAATGTTTTAGAATATTGTTAGCCTGTTTAAAGCATGGTTGAACATGTTTTTTCTTGATCATCTTGTTTTAATAATCATCAGAAGCCAAAATCATAATTGAAGATATAATGTGGTTAATTGCACTGCACAGTGTGTGTGTTCACTGACTGAATGTGACTCTGTGTGTGTTTTCTAGTGTGGATCATGGAGGAGAATCCAGGATTACAGCAGGATGTCGAAAATGTACGTCTAAACACAATCACACACACACACACACACACACACACACACGCACACAGCTGTAGTGATTGTTGTTGTGTTATTAATGTTTCTGTTCTTGTGTTCAGATGGCTGTTTTCTCACACTGGATCCAAACACAGCAAACACTGAACTCAGTCTGTCTGAGGAGAACAGAAAGGTGGCAAGTGTGGATGAGGATCATCCTGATCATCCAGACAGATTTGATGTGTCTCAGGTGTTGTGTAGAGAGAGTGTGTGTGGACGCTGTTACTGGGAGACTGAGTGCAGTGGAGATGTGTTTATATCAGTGTCATATAAGAGCATCAGCAGGAAGGGACGGGGTGATGAGTGTGTGTTTGGATCTAATGATCAGTCCTGGAGTTTGTACTGCTCTCGCTCCTGTTACTCATTCAGACACAATAACATAAGGACTGCTCTCTCTGTGAAGTCCATCAGCAGCAGCAGGAGAATAGGAGTGTTTGTGGATCACAGTGCAGGAACTCTGTCCTTCTACAGCGTCTCTGACACAATGAGCCTCATCCACACAGTCCAGACCACATTCACTCAGACGCTCTATCCTGGGTTT
>NW_015539894.1:130016-139067 GCF_001515605.1 Sinocyclocheilus anshuiensis | reverse complement strand
AGCAGGAAGCAATTTTTTGGATTTAATAATCAGTGTTGGAGTTTGTTCTGCTCTTCCTCCAGTTACATATTCAGGCACAATAACATAAAGACTGAGCTCCCTGTGTCCTCCAGATCCTCTAGAATAGGAGTGTATGTGGATCACAGTGTGGGAATTCTGTCCTTCTATAGCGTCTCTGACACAATGAGCCTCATCCACACAGTCCAGACCACATTCACTCAGACGCTCTATCCTGGGTTTGGGTTTGCTACTGGATCATCAGTGAAACTGTGTTGATGAATCAGAATAGATGAGATTCCACACATAATGCAGCTGCATGATGAATCACTGACAGATGTTATAGAGTCTCTTCATGAAATGAATACTGCAGCTGAAATACTGTCAGTGAATTAACATGAGAATAAATGTGTAATAAATCCTCATATATGTGTGTGTCCTGCTTAGTGACGATGTGTTACTGTTTGCATTATTATTATCAGAATTACCTTTCAGTTAAAAAAGCTTCTTTCACAAACATTAACTTGAGTGTTTCTTAGTTTCTATATTTCTTCTGATCCCCTCTTTCTCTGCATAGTTACAGTATTTTTTTTTTTTAAATGCTAGGACACATTTCTCAATACTTTGCTCACTTTTTCAAAACTCTTCACACAGTTCTCCTAACCAACTTTAATCTTGCCAGAGCAGTTCATTTCACATTCAAAATGCACAGAAAATACCAAAATACTTCATACATGTTTCAAATCAACTCTATCTTCATAACACAAGCAAAGGTTTTCACCCAACAAACACACTTTATCACTTATAAAACAACCTAAAAAACACTAGCAGGCAGCATTATACAATGTTTGCTTTCGTAAAATTGCAGTTAGAATTCACTGCAGTAAATGTTACATAGTCCATGTTTACATTACAGTTCAACATTATTCCTAATTGGTTTTCTTTTGTATTGATGGTTATGTAATTGAAAGACTAACTAGTTGTTCTGCTTAAGCTGTTTTGATAGCGTTTCATTTTTTAAATTCAGAATATATTTCAACATGGTATTACTGTAAAAAAGCCTTATTCATTTTTGTATTATGTTGGGTTTTGAACTTAATTTTAACAGTTTTGTAAAGGCAAGGCAAGGTAAGTTTATCTACACAGCACATTTCATATTCAATGATAGTTCAAAGTGCTTTACATAAAAAGGAATTAAAACAATCACAAAAAATAAAAGCAAAGAATTTTAATAATTAAAAAATTATTTAAAATGAATTAAAACAGTTAAAGGGTTAGTTAACCCAAAAATGAAAATTAGTCCATAAATAGTCTCACCCTCAAGGCATCCTAGGTGTGTATGACTTTCTTCTTTCAGACAAATCCAGTCGGAGTTATATTAAAAATGGTCTTTGATCTTTCAAGCTGTTTCATGGCACTCAGCGGGTGTTGCAGTGCTTCAGTTCAAAAGAAGTTAAATAAAAAGCACCCATCCATAAAAAGAAGTGTCTCACACGGCTCCGGGGGGTGAACAAAGGCCTTCTGTAGCGAATCGATGCGTTTTTGTAAGAAAAATATCCATATTCAAAAACGTAATAATCATTTTAATCTAGCTTGTGCTCACTGTTGTAAACAGAAGCAGCTCCGTTGAAATAAATTAGGTCCTATTATGCTTTTTCACTTTTTCAACTTTAGTTAGTCTGTAATGTTGCTGTTTGAGCATAAAAAAGATCTGCAAAGTTACAAAGCTCAAAGTCCAATTCAAAAGATGATATTTTATTTAACAGAAATCACTTTTCAAAAACTGCAACGAACGACTCGTTTGGACTACAACGCATATTTTCCGGGATTTGTGATATCACAAATATGGACGAATGGGACGAGACCTGGTTGACCTGCACTAGAGAAGGTAACGAGTATTATCACTATGTCGGAGACACGCTAGTGAAGGCAGACGAACTTAGAGTGGTTACAATCATCCGGGTTTAAATCGCACAACACACACTGGCCCAGCTAACCAATCACAGCACATTTCGTATTTCAGAAGACGGGCCTTCATTTGATACAGGAACTATTCGAGCCGTTCATGCCAGACTGGGGAGAGAGGTGTTGTAATAATGTAAAATATGTGGAAAATAATGTGTTATTTGAACAACCTAGCATGAGAGCATGTTCTAGTACACCCCCAAAACAAAATCAAGACTTTGTAAAAGAGCACAATAGGACCCCTTTAAAGTTACAGAGAGAATTGGGGGAAAAAAAACTTAAACTAAAGTACATTTTCGTAATGAAATAAAGACCTCATGTTGTAGTTTTTAGGAGTTGAGTTATAAGTTTCAAATTTTATAATAATATTTTACAGCTCTAGAAAATGTATCACCACTGAATGATTAAATCACATCAGTTTGCACATTGAATTTAGCATCGCTAAAATACAAAAATAAAAACTAAAGTTATACTGAAGAACTGAAATGTGAAAATTGCAAGGTTAAAAACAAAATAAACTAATATAAAAAAGCTTAAACTTATTTTATTTCTGCTACATTTCTCATTTTCATTTAGTTGAAGTACAAAGTAACTAAAACTGAAGTAGAAGTAATAAATAAAATTGAATGAAAACTACATGACATAATTATTTAAACAAAACAAAAACTAATAAAAATGTAAATTGTAACTTTAAAATGATAGTATATAGAGAGAGGCTTACTGACCAGTCGACACGCGCTGACATCATTTCCTGTCTGTGTCACGTTGGTCGCACCGCTTGACTTTGGTCTTGCAGCTGAGAATCATGGTCCTGTGTATTTTTCCAAACTGCTCAAGGAGGATGTTATTTCAGTGTGACAAACTCCAGCGCTGAGAGGACTGAGATCAGTCCGTGTACTGGTGCGTGTGCCGTTATTCACCGGCCGAACAGCATGGTTTAACCCTTTCTGTGCTGTTAGGAGGTTATGCTAGTGCGTCCATAATTTTGAATGTGTTTTTAATAGAAAACTTTTTTAGTGTGTTTGGAGGTCATGATAGCTCACATGCGTGGGCTGTGTTCATGGGCATCCTCCGCGTTCACAGGGGTTAATCACGCGTGTCACCGCTGTAGTGTGTGTGTGTGTAAGATTATGCAGTGCTCTCAGTCACTGACCTCATCAGCTGACCAATCAGATTCAGGCAGCCAACTCTGTTGACCAATCAGTGCACTGGATCCGGCTGCCATTCTGGATCAGGTGCTGCTGAGTGAGCGTCGCTGCAGAAGCTCCTGGAAATCAGGAAATAATGACGTTGGTCAGGGTCTTCAGAGGACCTGTTTGAACACAGTCATGGATCAGACCCACTGATGCTTCTTGTTGGTTCGTGTTGTCTTCACGTGGTTTAGTGAAGCGTCGGCTGAGCAGTGCTCGGTCACTCACTGTAGCTCCTGCAGGCCTGTGAAGCTGGTGAAGGAGTGCCGTGTTTAAACAGTGAATGTTTCCAGCGTTTCATATTGGTGTGGTGTCGTCACATCAGTGCAGATCAGAGAGTGTGATATCGGCGGAGAAACGCGTCTGGCCCTTTAAGAACGCTGCCATGCAGAAGTTTCCCTGTTCTGCTTTCACACTGAGAACTCTTGAGTATGTAATATTGCTGGAGTTCTTCAGTCAGGGAAACTGTGAGTTTGCTCTCTGTGTGTGTTAAAGCGGCTTACGGTGGCTCAGGAGTGCTGCGGGAAGAATGGCAGGAATTTCCATCACTCCCCTGGAAAGAGTGTCGTCGCATGTTTGCAGCGCTCCTGTTCAGCTGAACTGAAACTCTGTTCATGTTTTCTCTCCTGAGCAGAGTTTCAGTGCTTTCTCTCACACACACCGGGCTGATCGTCCTGAAGCAGTTTTCAGCTGATCAGATGTTTTCACTGATCCGAACACGACCGCTGTAGAGGCGGATCATTTTAGTGAATATGCCCTGAAGAAGAAGAATCACTAGTTGACTCTTTAAGTGGAGCCAGAATTAAAAACAGATTTGTGGAATAGCTTGTGATTCTCTCTCTAGATGTGACTAAGTAACACTAAATGATGTTCTGTTTTTCTAATGCACTGGAATTAAACCATACAGGGCCTTAAAAGTGAAGATGCCAAAAGAAACGTTCAAGAACCCAAATCTAAAAGCATATTAAGATATCTTTAGGATTTCTGTAATTAGAGTCACATGAACATCAGGAAAAAGCAGAAGAAGTGTCACCACTGGCACATATACAGCAAGAGAGATTGCAGAAGTCACCAGATTTCACTGACAGACTCTCCGTGTGAAAATAACAGGATCTCTCTGGAGTCATTTGCACACCGCTGTAATCTGGCTCTGAATCTCAGGGCAAAATTGTCATTTTGACGCTCCTCTACAAAAGAGTGGATTACTCTGTAAACATACATCCATGACATTTATTATTTTGGCTTTCTTCTTCATTCAGATATTTCTTTCACCAGAAAAGATGCTAAAATTAAAACGTTTAGCCAGGGACCCCTGTTGGAGTTGACGTGTGTGTGTGAGTGTGTGTGTGTGTGTGTGTGTGTGTGTGTGTGTGTGTGAAAGTTCAAAAGAGCAGCATTTATCTGAATGGAAATCTCTTGTGAACATGTTGTTGTTGTGTTTCAGCATGTCAGACTTGACCTACTCTCTGGTGGACGTCTCCAGTGACAGCTTCTGGGAGGTGCGTAGCGCTCGTCTGCGCGTGTTTCTCTGCTAGCTCTGTGTTATTGTAACGCCTACCTTCCTACCTTACATTACACTATTCTGCTCACACTTCAAACTACTTTAAACTCTCTGGTCAGGCTTTCTCAAGCTTACATCACAGGCAAACCTTTTAGTTATGTATTTTTAATATATATTTCAAATCAATGTTTAAATCAATACCACATGATGATGTTTTAATGGTTAGGCCATAAACAGTTTATCAGTAGTGAAAGTGAAATGCTTCATTCCTAAAAGCTTCCAGAGAGTCAAAAACAGACCCAAGCCAGGGAATACATACAAAATTAGAGCAGGACCAACACCCTGTGTATGTCATTTCCAACAAGCTCCGACACACCCGTCTGGAAGTTTCTAGTGAGTCTGAAGACCTTTATTAGCTGGCTAGGTGTGTTTGATTAGGGCTGGAGCTGAACTCTGCAGGAATATGGCCCTCCAGGATCAGATTTGGCTAACATTCGTTTCCTGTTCCCAGTGTGTCAGGTTCTCCTCTTCCTCCAGGTAGTTTTGCTCACTTGAGGTTAGGTCATCCACAGCTGGTCCGTCTGGGAGTGTGTACAGCAGGCTATGAGCCTGCAAGACCGCCCACAATGAGAATATCAGTGGGCCCAGGACAGAGCCCTGCAGTACTCCTGGGGAACTAGCATCTGTCCGTGTTGTTTTTGAAAAGTGCTTGTGACCCAGATATGTTCTTGAGTCTCAGATCAGTTTATTAGGAGCGAACAGGACAACATCTGGATGAAGCAGCACAAAGGCAGGCGTATCGTTAGATCTGAACATCTGAATAAAGGTCTTGTCTGTGTCGTCCCCTCTAGGGCCTCAGTACGGGACGGTGGAGCGAGCGTGGTTCGCTCTGATGACCGAGGCCAAGAAGGTGAGCGACCTGCACATGGAGGTGAAGCCTGCACTGATGGGAGAGGACCTGGAGAAAGCCAAGAACTGGTAGAAGGACGCTTACCACAAACAGATGATTGGTGGCTTCAAGGAGACCAAAGAAGCAGAAGATGGCTTTCGCAAGTCACTGAAACCCTGGGCCAAGAAACTCAAGGAGGTATGAGCACAACAACTCCACACAGTCAGCAAACACGGGCTTAACACTGTCAGGAAGCGTGTGGTACAGTTAGCAAAAGCCTTCATTAAATATGGGTGTGTTCAGCTTATTTGCACAAGAGACTGTTTAGTACGTCACCCACAGAGCATACACTCAGTTTGTTGGATTGTGTTACATTTGAAAAAAACAAATTGTTCTTTTTTAATAATAAAAGGTATTATTCTACTTCTGATTCCTTAGTAAAAATGCTAAAACTTCTACCTCTGATTCTTCGAATATTTGAGTCTCTTTGGCTAAAATGTGTATGCAGATAAATAATAATCCTGAATAATAAATGACCATTACACCTGTCAGTGCAGTCATGAGAACGAAGATGCGCGTGGTTATGCTTTTGAGGACTTTGAGGAGTGTAAATTTGCATTTTATCTGTTCTCTCAAGTGTGCGAGATTGGTGTGGCCCAGAAACATCTGCAAGGTGTCCATCCATCCATGCATGCATGCTCTTAGGGGCTGATATTACCCACAACCCCACTGGTGTTCTGTGATACAGTATGAGTGCATGTTGCTGTAGTATGTTTAGCTCACTGTAATGATGAGGTGTTCGAACAGTGGCAGCACTTTGAGGACAAGAGACTGCGCTTCTTCAGAGAGCTGCTGCTGGGCGTCAAGCAGCACCTCGACCTCTCCTCCAATCACAAGTGAGCACATGACCGCTGTCATCATGTCATCTGTGTATCTATGCCTGTGCATAAGGCCGAAGGGCGGCTTGTCATCATTTGCATAGAGACGCACAGGAGCGCTGTTGTTGTTCAGAGACCAGCATGCATGAGTCACTCTTCTCATGCAAACCCTCCAGCTGTGATGGTCTGATAGTTGATATTCTCACACATGCGGCGGCGTGTTAAACGTGTCTCTCCTTCAGGTACTCGACCGTCTATCACACACTGGAAGACCTCCGGTGGTTCTGCTCCAACCACGGGCCCGGCATGACCATGAACTGGCCTCGGTTTGAGGTACGAGACACACAGAGAGCCGTCATCAGACGCGTGTGACTTCCTCCTGCCGATCACAAAGGAGGCGTTCACACTGCTCGGTTACATACAGAGAAAGTGAACTGGGCCGACAAACACCAAAAACGACACACGAGCACCATAACGGTGTCAAATTCAAGAACTTATTCATTCATTGTGCCAGGATAATGTCATTGACCTAACAAAGCATTGGTCTAACACCAGCACAAATGAGATTTAAGAGCTCTGCTGGAGGGAAGGATTTTTAGTTGAAATTAAAAAACAAAACATAAAAGTCAATCATGAGATACTGGAACAAGATAAAAAGTTACAATTACAGGAAAGTTACTTTTAGTTATAAAAAGTTGAAATCATGAGATACTGTCATATTTGAGATAATAAGCCATAAGTATGAGATAAATAATTGAAAGAACAAGATAAATAGCTGAAATCGTGAGATACTAAGTCATAACTATAAAAAAGGTGTATGTCATTTAAAAAAGTTGAAATCATGAGATACTGTCATAATTATGAGCTAAATAGTTGAAGGAACAAAATAAAAAGTCTAAATCATTAAATATTAGTCATAATTATAAAAAGCTAAACATAATCGTGAGATATTGTCATAATTATGAGACGCTATAAGTCATAATTGAGATAAATAGCCAAAAGAACGAGATAATTATGAGATCCTAAGTCCGTGGTGGAGGGAAAGATTTTCAGTGTGTAAAATCCTAGATTTCACTCTGTTCCTCACACAAAGCATGGTATGAAGTATCATATGGACTACTGATTAGCTTAAAGGGGTCATATGATCATTACCGCGGGAAGTAGGGGTGCTGAGGGTGCTGCAGCACCCCCTGGCGTGTAGCCCAAGAAAAAATGGGGGGACTGGGGGTGCGGTGTTAAAAATAAATAAATGAACATTTTGTAACAAAAAATAAATAAAACTAATTTGATTAATTTGTATATTCATTCAAATTCATAGAAAAAAAAATAGCCTAAGCCTACAGTGACAATAAGCAACAGTAAAACATGAATTAAGTTGAATCAAATTGATTGTGAAAGTCGTTTCAACTTAAACTGACTTAGGAAGTCGTTTGTTGCCATGACTTATTGATCATATTAGCTGTAACATGTCTGTGCCAGACCCAAATCAAGAATTAGCGACCCTTTCTTCAGCCATTGCGAAGATACAACAGAGAAAGAGCGAGAGTGTCTGTTACCTCAGCAGCAACCAATAATAATAACAATCTCACATTCTCGCTTCTGCAGCGCTTATTTTGATATTTAACGTTAGACCTATTCTTGGAACAAAATTAATGCTTAAGGTTGATTCAGTATTACTCTTAATAAAAAAAAAATCCCACACACAGCAATACTACTGTCACGTTGCACACACACGAGGAACGAGGAGACGCTGGAGAATACGTTTAACAGTCT
Source organism: Sinocyclocheilus anshuiensis (assembly GCF_001515605.1). Taxonomy (NCBI): domain Eukaryota; kingdom Metazoa; phylum Chordata; class Actinopteri; order Cypriniformes; family Cyprinidae; genus Sinocyclocheilus; species Sinocyclocheilus anshuiensis. The sequence continues at coordinate 130,874 of NW_015539894.1, read as the reverse complement.
ATTACCTCAGCAGCAACCAATAATAATAACAATCTCGCATTCTCGCTTCTACAGCGCTTATTTTGATATTTAACGTTAGATCTTTCATATTCTTGGAACAAAATTAATGCTTAAGGTTGATTCAATATTACTGTTAATGATTTTTTTTCACACTCAACATCAGCAATAGTAGCCTACAAAGTCACTTATTAAACCTATTTTTTTTTTATGAACAGAACGAAAACTGACGTTGCCTAGCACAAATAAATAAAAGGTTTTTGGATTTTCCCCTTACTTCAAACGAATGCTTAGTTTGTGGCTCATTATTATTATTAATGACAATACAAAAGGCTATACAATAAAACAGTACGATGACAAATTTACTTATATTAAACTTTGAACTTTTATTAACAATATGAATAAGGAAAATAGGTTTTACCCGCTTTGTAACACAAATAAATAAACGGTCTTTGGATTTCCCCTTTTTTTTTAAACGATCGTAGTTTGTGGTTCATTATTAGCCTATCAATTAAAACACATCAGCCATAAAATAGTACATAAGACGAAAAATGCGTTGTAGCTAACCCAAATAAATAAGGTCTTTTCCCTCTTTTAAAACAAATGCTTAGTTTGTGGTTCATTGTTTTATTTATTTATTTATTTTTAATGAAAACAGCAACAATAAAGACAAACTCGCTTATATTAAACGAAGAAATTAAACTTTTATTAACAAAAGGTGCGCTTTTGGATCATAGTTTTATTTCTCAGCTCCCCCTGCTCAAAATACGATCCCGCGGCTATGCATATAATGCTATTTTAAAGATCATTATTTTGTGTATTTGGTGTAACAGAATATGTTGACATGCTTTAATGTTCAAA
>NW_015539894.1:127771-129893 GCF_001515605.1 Sinocyclocheilus anshuiensis | reverse complement strand
AATAGCCTTTGTGCACAGCCAGCCTTGTACTCTTCTAGGTTCAAAAAACTGTCGTCCATAAAATGCGTTGCACATATTCGAACATCTGGGTTGTGCTGTTCTGTTGTAAATAAATCTTAACCAATGATTCCTAATTGCATCTACTTCCGGAAGGCCAAATAAAGTGCTTTTGGGTAAAACAAATTATTTTAAGTGCTTTTGGGTAAAGAAATGTGTGGGAGCCCATTTCTGCCACGTAAGCAAGCATTGGTGTCTGAATCATGAGATACTGTACTGTAATTATGAGATAAAAAGCTGAAATCCTGAGGCACTGTAATAATTATGAGGGTAAAGTCAAAACTATGACATTGTATTAATTATGAGAGAGAGTTGGAATTATGAGATGCTAATTCAAAATTATGAGGTACTAAATCGTAATCTGAGATTACAAAGACAAAATACTGAGATACTGGCATCATTTTGATAAAATGTCATAATTATGAGATACTAAGTCATAATTATAAGATAAAAATATGAAATCCTGAGGTACTCTCATAATTGAGGAAACAAATCAAAAATCTAAATCCTGTCAAAAAAAGTCAAAATCGTGCAATACTGTCGTTATTATGAGAATAAATTGAAATTGAGATACGAAGTCAGAATTATGAGATCAAATTCTCAATGTTTTTAGTCATAATTTTGACTTGTGTCAAGTTTGACTTTTCCTCTCAATTATGATTTATCTCATAATTTCTTGTAATTTTGACTCGTGTCATAATTACAACTGAGTATCTCATAATGTAGACTTATTCTCATAATAATGGCAGTATCTCATGATTTAGACTTATTCTCATAATAATGGCAGTATCTCGTGATTTAGACTTATTCTCATAATTATGGCAGTATCTCATGATTTAGACTTATTCTCATAATAATGGCAGTATCTCATGATTTAGATTTATTCTCATAATAATGGCAGTATCTCATGATTTAGACTTTTTACTTCAGGATTTCGACTGTTAATTGTGACTTTATCTTATTATTTTGATTTAAGTGATTATGACTTGGTAACTCGTAGTTTTGAGTTATGTCATAATTCCGGCCGTCGTAATTGTGATTGATTTGTTTTGGTCAGTGGAGTCCGCTGTATGTGCCTCGAGGCTTCGAGTCAACCAGCGTTTATAAACAAACATCATGTGACCATATTGTGATGCACGCTAGCGCTGGCTCCGGCGACCTGTGAAATCTGAAGCGAATGGAGCCGTGTGATTGGCTGAGCCCTGTGTGTGTGATGTAACACTGTCTCTGTGCTGTTAGCGTGACTCTGCCCAGTAGCTCAGAGGCAGCGTGCTTGAACCCGTTTGATGAGGATGAGGATGAGGATGAAGAAGAGCCGGTGGCGGTGGAGCGGCCCAAGAGCAGAGGAAGTGACGGCGCAAACGTTGGTGACCTCCCAGCCTCCTCTGTGTTTCTGCTGCTGCTGGTTTCTTTCAGGTCCCTGTCTGTGTTTCTGCATGGCTGCGCTCACACATGATTACAGAAGGTGTGGATGTGCAATCCGTTCGAGGACGAGCCGTGTTCACCATGCCGGGGCGAGCCCTATACAACTACGAGGGACAGGAGCGGGACGAGCTGAGCTTCAGAGCAGGTACGGCTCGCAGGAACGTGATCAGAGCAGCTCATGAGTTTCAGCACGAGCTGAGGCTGGATGTGTGCGTGCAGGAGATCAGCTGATGAAGATGAGCGAGGAGGACGAGCAGGGCTGGTGTACATGGAGCACCTGCAGTGACAGCGGTGAGCTGCATGATGGGAAACAGGCCCAAGCTCTGATGCAGCAGGGTCTCCGTACTCAAGCTGATCTCATGTGTTACAGTCGTGCAGATCAACACTCATCACTCACCGGGACAAGCAGACCTGTGCCATTTTAAAGAGAGTTTTACCCCTGCTGTTTGCTTTTAGGAACATAAAGGACATGATTTTATCACTCGGACCGGCTCCTCCTGACCTCTGACCTCTGTGTTTGTAGGATGGGGTCGGTCAGGTCAGCTGGATCTGGAGGTGCACTGGAAGACATGCTGTAGAGCGCCTCATATATATATATTACTGTGTGTGAGTGTGTGTCTGTCTGTGTGTGTGTGTGTGT
>NW_015539894.1:113364-126411 GCF_001515605.1 Sinocyclocheilus anshuiensis | reverse complement strand
TCTCTCTCTCACACACACACACACACACACACAGTCTCTCTCTCTCTCTCACACACACACACACACACACACACTCTCTCTCTCACACACACACACACGGTCTCTCTCTCGCTCTCTCGTTTTCCGCCAATCAGCGCGCGCCGAGCGCGTGACGTCACCGCGGGCGGAAGTGCGCTGCTGCTGCTGCTCTCAGTACTCAGTCCTCTCAGTTCCCCGCAGCTGTAAACATGACGGACCCCAGTAAACACGACATCTCCGCCGTGCTCAAGCGCCTGCGCTCCGTGCCCACGAACAAGGTGAGTGTGAGCTCCACGCGCGAGCGCCGCGCTGCTCTCAGCGAGCCAGGGGCCTGACACGTCACATGCTCATGTGCAACATATGGCAGCCGAAGCCTTCGTCGTGCTTCTCATTAAACGAGTTTATTCGAGGAAACAGATGTCCTCATGCACACTGCAAGTTCTGAGGTTCCTTTCTAAACGTGTTTTATAAAAGCTCACTCGTGTTGTAATTGCACTGAACAGAGCAAAACATGTACACATAAGTGTTAGAATAGATGTCAGAAGCAATGTTAGAAATCTGTGACTGTCTGTTAAAACGCTTCAGTCTGTAAATCTGATTAGTTATATGATAATATGATCTCAGAGTGACGGTAAATTCGCCAGTAAGCAGTATGGTGCAGATTTGTATTGGGCTTGGTTGTATTTATTTGCTATGATGTGTGTTGTCAGGTGTGTTTTGACTGCTCACTGAAGAACCCCAGCTGGGCGAGCATCACGTATGGTGTTTTTCTCTGCATTGACTGCTCGGGGACTCACCGCTCACTGGGAGTTCACCTGTCCTTCATCAGGTAAACTTTACACTCTCACACTGTCCTTCATCAGGTAAACTTTACACTCTCACACTGTCCTTCATCAGGTAAACTTTACACTCTCACACTCCTTCGTCAGGTAAACTTTACACTCTCACCTGTCCTTCATCAGGTAAACTTTACACTCTCACACTCCTTCGTCAGGTAAACTTTACCCTCTCACACTCCTTCGTCAGGTAAACTTTACACTCTCACCCTCCTTCGTCAGGTAAACTTTACACTCTCACCTGTCCTTCATCAGGTAAACTTTACACTCTCACACTCCTTCGTCAGGTAAACTTTACCCTCTCACACTCCTTCGTCAGGTAAACTTTACACTCTCACCCTCCTTCGTCAGGTAAACTTTACACTCTCACCTGTCCTTCATCAGGTAAACTTTACACTCTCACACTCCTTCGTCAGGTAAACTTTACCCTCTCACACTCCTTCGTCAGGTAAACTTTACACTCTCACCCTCCTTCGTCAGGTAAACTTTACACTCTCACCTGTCCTTCATCAGGTAAACTTTACACTCTCACACTCCTTCGTCAGGTAAACTTTACCCTCTCACACTCCTTCGTCAGGTAAACTTTACACTCTCACCCTCCTTCGTCAGGTAAACTTTACACTCTCACCTGTCCTTCATCAGGTAAACTTTACACTCTCACACTCCTTCGTCAGGTAAACTTTACCCTCTCACACTCCTTCGTCAGGTAAACTTTACACTCTCACCCTCCTTCGTCAGGTAAACTTTACACTCTCACCTGTCCTTCATCAGGTAAACTTTACACTCTCACACTCCTTCGTCAGGTAAACTTTACCCTCTCACACTCCTTCGTCAGGTAAACTTTACACTCTCACCCTCCTTCGTCAGGTAAACTTTACACTCTCACCTGTCCTTCATCAGGTAAACTTTACACTCTCACACTCCTTCGTCAGGTAAACTTTACCCTCTCACACTCCTTCGTCAGGTAAACTTTACACTCTCACCCTCCTTCGTCAGGTAAACTTTACACTCTCACCTGTCCTTCATCAGGTAAACTTTACACTCTCACACTCCTTCGTCAGGTAAACTTTACCCTCTCACACTCCTTCGTCAGGTAAACTTTACACTCTCACCCTCCTTCGTCAGGTAAACTTTACACTCTCACCTGTCCTTCATCAGGTAAACTTTACACTCTCACCTGTCCTTCGTCAGGTAAACTTTACACTCTCACACTGTCCTATCAGGTAAAAAATGCAAGAAAATTCTGAAATTCTGCATGGAGGAAGAGGCGAGAACTTCTGATAGACAATTATTAGAAAAGCCTACAAGAAGTTCTTACAGTTCTCCCAAAGGGGGCGGTATCACCTACTAAATGTAGGGGTGCACTCATTTTTTCCACAGGACACAAGTGAATTTCTGTAGATCATTTTATGTAATAAAAGTATTTAAATTCAAATTGTCAACTTGATTTGTTCAGTTCTATCACCTCTGTTCATTCCGACTGTCACAGTAAAGCTCCAGCAGCGACGCTGTGGGCGTGGGGTTTTTCACTTTCTCACAGCGCTGTCAGTGTTTCTGCAGTGACTCGTTGTCGAGATTAATTCTTCTCACCGCTGTTGCAGGTCCACTGAGCTGGACTCTAACTGGTCCTGGTATCAGCTGCGCTGTATGCAGGTGGGCGGCAATGCCAGCGCGGTGAGTGTCACAAACCAGTGCTAATCAGCATCTTGTGCGCTCTCACTGTGTTTGTGAGGAGCATTAATGTGAGTGTGTTCCCTACAGAGTGCCTTCTTCAGTCAGCACGGCTGTATCACCAGCGCAGCCAACACCAAATACAACAGCAGAGCAGCGGTGCTGTACCGCGAGAGAATCAAGAGTCTGGCCACGCAGGCCACCAGACAGCACGGCACTGAGGTCACGCAAGACAGACAGACACACACACACAGGCAGACACACACACACACACACACACACACACACACAGACAGACTCACACACAGACACTCACGCACGCTCACACACACATGCTCACTCACACACACACACACAGAGAGACAGACAGACTCACTCACACACAGACACACTCACACACACACACGGAGACAGACAGACTCACGCTCACACACACATGCTCACTCTCACACACACACACAGAGAGACAGACAGACTCACTCACACACAGACACACTCACACACACAGACAGAGAGACAGACAGACTCACACACAGACACACTCACGCTCACACACACATGCTCACTCACACACACTCACATGCTCACAGAGTCAAACCCAGAGTTCGTAGCGCTCGTGATCGTGCTCATGTTGTTGTCTGTGTGTTCAGTTATGGCTGGACAGTCAGGCTCCTCTGTCACCCACGTCACCCCTCGACAAACACGAGGACTTCTTCACCCAGCACACCCAGGTGAGGAACAGCCCCGCTTCATGCGACTTCATTGATTACAATTTATGTAATGAGCATTCATGGATCATTTATCATATTTATGCCTTTAAAACTGTCTGCTTTTGCCGTTTGTTTTCCCCAGACCCCCCTTAGGGAAGGATTCAGTGTTCAGATGAACACCAGCCAACCACAGGATGAAGCTCAGGATAAAAATAACAACGGTACAGTAACTAGGGGAACACAATGTGCTCACATGAATGATGTTTTGTGTTTCTGGAGGATGTTTTTCTCTCTTGAGCGCAGGTGAGAGTGATGTGGGTCCCAGTGTGGAGCAGCTCAGTGTGTCTCCTACATCTGCCGCAGGTAAAGCTCATCCTCCTCCTCACTGACACACACAGCTTGAATCATAACTCACTGTATCCTGAACATCTGATTCTCCTCTCACAGAGATGTCCTCTCTGATCAAGAAGAAACACACCACAGGAAAGAAATCGGTGAGTTTCCTGCCAGCGCTTCATAACCGGGTCAATGGTGTAACGCTCCGAATCTGTTCATTTATCATTCAGAAATACGTTAAAATGCAGTCATACGCATGTTGACTTGAATACTCGTCTTCTATGATGAATATTAAAATTAATTTTAATATTTTAGGGGGGCTTAAAGTCAAATATGTCAGGGTGGTGCGACTGTCCTAGTATTAAAATGAAGCAAAAGGCCCCATTTAATGAATTCAGTTCTTGGAAAAAATAACAAGTAGTTTGTCATGATAATTTATTATTATTTCTTAGAAAAAATATTTCAACAGCTGTTTCTCAGTATTTGAATGCTGGTAACTCCACACTGATGGACATGAAACAGGAAATTATGTCATAGAGTGGACCCCTGCAGACCCTCATGCAAGCCTCTTAAAATATTGGTATTTTTATGACGAGGCGAGGTTAGTTCAAGTTGTTGAATGTCATGTGGTGTAATCCCACAGTCATTTATACCATATAAAAAAATATATTTAAAAACTTTTTTGTAAATAATAATTAAGATGTGTTGACTTGATGGTTACCCCACGTGATATTTTTAAGAGTCAGAGAATGTTTCTGCAAATTCAAAGTCATGTGGTGCAACCATCATGCAGAGGTCAATAAGCCCCTGAAAATATCAGATCTTTTGATCTTGTTTGACAGGACAAGGTCAGTTCAGGTTGTAAAACGTCATGTGGGGCGACTCTATACCTTGAAAAATAGGTTAAAACTTTTTTTTGGAAAACAGTGTTTGAGATGTGTCCACGTACATGCATTTAATGTGTAAGGAAAGCATTTTGGTTTGGTTATACCATATGACATTTATATAGTCAGTAAATTGAATAAATGTTCAACATGAACACAGAGTAAAATTCTCTTTAGAGCATTTGACCTTACTTGACAAGGCAGGGTCAGTTCAGGTTGAAAACTGTCATGTGGTGCAACTTTAACATGAAACCTTCATGAACCCAAAGAGCACATTTGTAAGAGCTTGAGGTGTGTTTTATATAACTGAATATGTTCAAGACGTTTCTGCAGTCTTGAGCTGTTTGTTTTGTGGTTTGTGTGTGAATGAATGGATCAGATGGGCAGCAGGAAGGCGGGTCTGGGCGCTCAGAAGGTCAGCAGTCAGAGCTTCAGTGCGCAGCAGAAGCGAGCTCAGGCTGTAGACCGACTGCAGGAGGAGAAGAGCCCGCAGAAGAGCAGCGCTGAGCCCGAGTGAGTGAGCATCTGAAGATCAGACTCTCAGCCAGAACACATGAGCGTCTGCTCATCCTGCGCTCGGTTTGTGTGTGTAGAGTTTTGTCTCTGAGTCGTGCGTATGAGAGTTTGGAGGTGCAGAGGAGGAGGGACGAGGTGAAGCTGAGTCGTCTGGACAGCAAGAAGAAGGAGCAGGCGGAGCGGCTCGGCATGGGCTTCGGCGGACGCAGGTCAGCACTGCTCCATATTACCCCTAAACACAAACCTCTTCTCTAGCTCGTTGCCTAATCTAGTTGTCTTATAAAACTATAAAATATCGTTAAATGTTTGACACATTGATTTTGTTCCTCTTTGCCGAGTAATAAGTTATGTAAGTTGTAAATCTGGGCGGAGTGTAATTTTGACACATGAGATTTCAATGTGGGAGAAGTTGGATTTGGCCAGAGAGATTTCAGTGTGGGCGGAGTTTAATTTTGACCAATGAGAGTGTGGGCGGAGTCTGATTTTGACCAATGAAATGTGATTGTGCGCGGGCGGGGTGTGATTTTGACAATTGAGATGAGTGTGGGCAGAGTTTACTTTAGACCAGTGAGGTGTGAGTGTGGGCGGAGTTTAATTTTGACCAATGTGATGTGAGTGTGGGCGGAGTCTGATTTTGACCAGTGTGAGTGTGGGCGGAGTTTACTTTAGACCAATGAGGTGTGAGTGTGGGTGGAGTTAAATTTTGACCAATGAGGTGTGAGTGTGGGCGGAGTCTGATTTTTGACCAGTGTGAGTGTGGGCGGAGTTTACTTTAGACCAATGAGGTGTGAGTGTGGGTGGAGTTTAATTTTGACCAATGAGGTGTGAGTGTGGGCGGAGTTTAATTTTGACCAATGAGGTGTGAGTGTGGGCGGAGTTTAATTTTGACCAATGAGGTGTGAGTGTGGGCGGAGTTTAATTTTGACCAATGAGGTGTGAGTGTGGGCGGAGTGTGATTTTTGACCAGTGTGAGTGTGGGCGGAGTTTACTTTAGACCAATGAGGTGTGAGTGTGGGTGGAGTTAAATTTTGACCAATGAGGTGTGAGTGTGGGCGGAGTTTAATTTTGACCAATGAGGTGTGAGTGTGGGCGGAGTGTGATTTTTGACCAGTGTGAGTGTGGGCGGAGTTTACTTTAGACCAATGAGGTATGAGTGTGGGTGGAGTTTAATTTTGACCAATGAGGTGTGAGTGCGGGCGGAGTCTGATTTTGACCAGTGAGGTGTGAGTGTGGGTGGGGCTAAGGCTACCGTCTCCTGCTGTGTTTTCCAGCGGTCTGTCTCACTCGGTGATGGAGGACATGCAGATGATCCAGCAGGAGTCTCCGGCTCAGAGCTCCTCCAGCAGAAGAGCGTATGAGGAGGACGAGGAGCAGGAGGACAGGCGCTTCTCCTCCAGGTGACGCTTCGTTCCTGAGGCTCTGAGCTGTTAGTGTCTCCCGCTCCGTGTTCATGAGTGTGTCCCGACTCTTCTCACAGGCTCCCGGATGAAGCCGCGGGATCGTCGGATCTGTTCTTCTCTCAGTGGAAGGGAGCGACAAAGCAGACTGACGTCTACATGGACGCGGACGAGAGGTCAGATGCCTGTTAGGACTGCACCACGCTGGAAAAACTTGCCGTGTATTGTCATTATAACTAGTGTTTGTGTGCTCTCAGTGTGTCAGTGAGGAGGAAGGAGCCGCAGCCCGTGTCTGATGACGCTCAGAGGAAGTTTGCCGACGCCAAAGCCATCTCATCAGACATGTTCTTCGGGAAGCAGGACAACGCAGAGGTGAAGCGCTGCCAACACACCGACCACACGCCGCTGAGAAACACGAGCTGTGTGTAGTTAAACTGTTATTCTGTCGTGTTTTCTGCTTGCAGTATGAAGTGCGGGCGCGGCTGGAGAATTTCTCGGGCAGCTCAGCGATCAGCTCAGCCGATCTGTTCGACGAGCAGAAGAAGTCAGCAGGTGTGTCCTCCGGCTCCTACAGCTTGAGCAAGGTTCTGCCCGCCGTGCCCGACATGACGCAGTTCAAGAGCGGCGTCCGCTCGGTGGCCGGGAAGCTGTCGGTCATGGCCAGCGGAGTCGTGTCCTCCATACAGGTCAGTCACTCCACTAACAGTATCTGACCCGGTCACCAGTCTGGGTTCCCGCTGATCTCTGTGTGTGCTCCGCAGGATCGCTACAGCACTTGAGACCGTCTCCAGTCGTCCTGAAGAACCTGCTTCACTTTCTGCCCTATATCTTTATCATTTACTCGGTGGCTTTGTTTGGGATTCTGTTTGTTTGATGCCGCAGCTTGAGTTTTGACTGAAACGAGTCATCATTCGATCACTTGGGGACCAAAACTCATCTTTATTTGAAGTGAAATGTTTGCACTATATTCCAGCTGTGTGTGCTACAGTAATAGATCATAAACAGCACAGGTGCGTCTGTACCGTCTCACACACTCGTGTTGTTCTCATAGAAAAGCTTTATATGATGTGTAATGTAGCAGAGGATGAAGATGAGCGGTTCGTCTCGGGGCGTTTCGCACACTACACACGTGACAATCGTTTACCTGAAGCCTTATTCATCTCATTGCCTTATCTGTGTTTGTTTATCTTGCGTTGTCATTTATGAAGGTGTATAAAACACGAGGGGTCGGTGAACTCGTGGGTGATTTATGTGGTTAATTGGTTTAACTCAATAAAGATCAGACTTGAAAAATAACTGAACTGTGGTCTTGTTCATTACATTTTTTTTTTATTATTATTTTAAAAGTAATGTATTAAAAACAGAGCGCTGTGTGACTTATTACCGACATTTGTGTGCCATAAACTATAATCGTTTAAATCGTTTACTCCCAATTAATAATTCCCGACGCACATATGTAAATACAGTGAAGTAATAAAGTATTACATTAGTATTCCCCATCGAAAAATCACACGCAGCTGTGATTGGTCAGTCCTGACAGCGCCGAGAAAAGTAACAGCTATCACGTGACAACTGGAGTTTCAGCACAAATCATTTACAGCTAAACACTCATACTTCTTAACTTTAACCGACGCTGAATTAACACAAACAGTAGAGAGTTGAATATTACTGTAATTATTATTTAGACTCGCCTAAGCCCCGCCCACTCCGTCACGTCAGCCTGCGCCTCTGCTCTGATTGGGTTTTCGGCACGGACTCGAAGGTGGCCCTGCGGCTGATGTCGTAGCTCTGCGTGATGGTGCGGAAAGCGCTCCTGCCCCGCCGTGTCCCACACCTGCATCTGCACACACACACACACACATCACACTGATCACGAGCTCCTCTGAGAGACCACCGTCATGGAAACCACACACACCTGTGTGCTCACCACTGGCACGAGAGAGAGAGAGCAACACGCAGCTGACTGCACACTCAACACTGTGTGCTGCATACTAAACACTGCATACTGAACACTGTACATTTCATACTGCATATTAAACACTGCATACCGTACACTGAATACTGCATACTAAACACTGCATCCTGAACACTGAATATTTCATACTGCATATTAAACACTGCATACTGTACACTGAATACTGCATACTGCCTACTGAACACTGTACATTTCATACTGCATATTAAACAGTGCATACCGTACACTGAATACTGCATACTAAACACTGCACTGGACCCATTTCACAAGACCGTGACGATGTGTTTCAACGGTCATCAGCTTCGTAAATCCTCCAAAATTTCTTATAATTAAATTTTTTTTAATGTATGTACATTTATAACACTATTCTTTGTGTTATATAACCTTTGCATCAAATTACAAAAAAAGTAGTTAACGCTAATGGGAGGGTGTTTCTAATTCAGCGGCTGTGGGAGTGACGGTAAATTTGACATCGTTCTGTCTTCTGACTGCCGTTATCAGGCTCTATTTTTTTCTTTTATGAAAGTCATGAAAAGTGGAGTTTTTCTTTTGCTATTTGAGCAAAATGGGAATGCAAAAAATATATATACTTGTGGTAGTCTCCCATTCACTGCTATAGAAGTTTACGCAACTATGACGACTTCCGCTGATGAGAAACCCGGAAATGTGAAAAAGGTCCATTGCATACTGAATACTGTACACTGCATACTAAATACTGAACACTGTACAATGCATACTGTACACTGCCTGTTGAAAAGTTTACACTGCATACAGAACACTACACTATACACTGCGTACCAAATACTGCATACTGTTTATTGTATGCTGCATACTAAATACTCCATACTGTACACTGCATATTAAATACTGAACACTGTACAATGCATACTGTACACTGCCTGTTGAACAGTTTACACTGCATACAGAACACTACACTGTACACTGCGTACTAAATACTGCATACTGTTTATTGTATGCTGCATACTAAATACTCCATACTGTACACTGCATATTAAATACTGAACACTGTACAATGCATACTGTACACTGCCTGTTGAACAGTTTACACTGCATACAGAACACTACACTGTACACTGCGTACTAAATACTGCATACTGTTTATTGTATGCTGCATACTAAATACTCCACTGTACACTGCATACAGTCTGTCAAACCCCGTAAACTGCCTACTAAACACTAAATACTGATTATTGGCTTGTGCTCAGTGTACACTATGTACTGCATTACAGAACATTGCACACTTCATTCTGCCTACTGTTTAGTGTATACTATGAATACTGTACACTACTGAACAGTAGTGTACTGTACACTGACTATTTAACACTGTACTACATACTGCATATTGAACAATGTATCCTGCACAGTGCCTACTGAACAGTGTGCATGCTGCAGTGTACACTATATACTGCCTGCTGAGTGTACACTACATACTGCAGTGTACTACAGTCTCCATACACCATATGCATAATTGAAACCTGCGATATTCCCACACTTCAAATTGGCCGGTGAGTGAAAAAGTTAATTTCAAACCGTGTATATATAAATTTATATATATATATATTTATTTTTTTATTTTTATTTTTTTGTTTACAGTTGAGAACCAATTAAGCTGACGTTTCTAGCTCACTGAACTAGCTACTTTATCGGTTAGATTAGCGTGTATGTTAGATAATAGTTTTTCAAACAAATGTTTGGTAGCTACATCAAAAAAGACGGCGTTGGTGCGTCTGAAGCGCAGATAAAAGTCACGGGACGCCAAAGTGTGCTGCTTTTGTGTTAGCAAACTAATATCACGAGAGTATGTTTATTCGGTTATTAATAGCTAACTGAAAAATAACCATGTATTACTAATTCACTCTGATTTAAAATCCGTTTTTATCACGAGACGCGCTGCAGAGACTCTTAAGTTGAAGCGAGTTCGCGCCGGAAGCCGTTGATCTGTCGCGCTCTTCCTCTTCCGGTAGCGTGCGCATCTCTTCAGCACATCCTACAGTCATCATGGTGAGCGGTGAAGTGTTGAAATCATAGTTTAATGAGCCTGAACTGAGCGAGCGGCGCGGTGCTGAGACGCGTGTCTCTGTGTGTGTCTCTGCCGCGGTATTCGCGCTGTATTCGGGCGGGACGAGGCGTTGTGCGTGCGTGCGTGCGTGTGAACAATGAGTGTCGGCCGCTTCGTCAGATATAGATGTGATGATATCTAATGTGTGATGAGTTAACGTTACTGTGTGTGTTTGAGCTGATATAAACGTGTTTGCAGCATACACATGCGTCTCTGTGACGCAGCGTCAGTAAAGCGGTTCGTGAGGAAGCTTCTAGAGTGTTCTGAGGGGGGCGGAGTCACTGCCGCTCATTTGCATACTCATTATAAATTCAGTGATCGATCATCGCGGTACTATTATTATCATTACACGGAGAAGTATGCAGGCGATGGTAGCACGATGTTTAATATCAGGTTAAAAATAAAATCATTTTACGCAGATAGTTATTCAAATGATCGTAATATTGTCCCGAGTTCGAACCTGTCCTGATCCCGCCCACGTCACTTCCTGTCAGCTCTACACTGTGCTAATAGAGGCCAGAAATACATCTTTAAAAAATAATGATTCGAATATCGTTAATGTGGTCTGGATATTAAGTGATGTTAATATAATCGAAATATGGTGGTGTTTTATTAGTATAATTATAATAATGTTAACCTTTATAATAGTCGCTTATTGCAGGTTTATTCAAAGTATAACATCAAATGAAGCTATTATGATTGTAATATGAAAATGCCTAGCGTTAGTTTGAAAATAATATCAATGTTATTTTAAGTGCCCTAACGTTTATTATGTGTAATGCTGATTTACATTTATTTTGGATGGTGTAATAATTATGCATTTTTAAAAATGATCATTCAAATATTATCATTCACTTTAAATATTAAGATGATAATTTATAATAATAATAATAAAATCTCAACCAAACAGCGTCCCTAGAAAGCTTTCTCGTCAATTTCTCAAGAGGTGAACAACTTAATCATATCAATAAATAAATGCCAAATCAGCTATTGATTCGTAGCTTCCTAATACACCTTCTGGAAATATCAATTACTTTTATTATTGACGTTCTGTGGTGTTTTTTGAGGGGCGGACCATAATTTCATATGTTAAATAGAATAGGTCATGCAGAACAGCATTACTAGCTAATATATATTTGTAATATGAATGTATATGAATTGGGATAGTAGCGATAGCTTGTAAGGCAGGCGTGTCGTCCTTCGCATGAGTGTGTGAGCTGGTTCTGGTGTGTGTTGCTGCCGCAGGCGTCTCTATCGATGACCCCCATGAACATCTTCAGACACGGAGCGGACGAGGAGAAGGCGGAGACGGCGCGTCTGGTGAGTGACCCGAGCACTCGCTCGCTCGCACACCTGAGCGTTCATAACCTCCTCCGTCTGACCGAGAGTCTGTCTCTCTGTGTGTGTCGCAGTCGTCCTTCATCGGAGCCATCGCCATCGGGGATCTGGTGAAGAGCACCCTGGGGCCCAAGGGCATGGTACGACTCGCACGCACACACGCTCATCACCGTGACCCTGACCCTGACCTCTGACCTCTGACCTCACAGGACAAGATCCTGCTGGGCGGCGGCCGGGACAGCAGCGTGACCGTCACCAACGACGGAGCCACCATCCTGAAGGCCATCGGCGTCGACTGTTTTCTCGAGCAGCCAATCAGCATATTATTATGATTTCTGAAGATCATGTGACACTGAAGACTGGAGTAATGATGCTGAAAATACAGCTTTGATCACAGCAATATATTAAAGCAATAAGCCACGTGAAGCCGTGGTTTACAGTGAATTTATAACAGCTAAGCGGAGTGCCTAAAAACCCCTCAGCTGTTATAAATTCACTGTAAACCACGGCTTCACGGGGGATATTGCTTTTATAAAACGGTTGTTCCATATACGTAGTAAGGTTTCACAAAATAAAACGGAGCAAATAAAGTGTAATGATATTAATAAAAACAGTATTCTTCCACCAAACAATGTAGCTCCTCAGAAACAGTTGTGGTTGCTACAAAGTGGTTGCCGAGCAACACACAAACGTAAACAAAGGTGTATGTTACTTTGTAGAGTCATTTACAACAGCTTCGAACGCAGCTCAGCCAATCAGAATCAAGCACCGGAACTATCTGTTTTATAATTACATTCTAACATGTATTCACATAGAAAACAGCTGTTTTACGTTGCAATACTATGTCGGAGTTTTACCAGTATTTCCAATGAAATAACCAGCGAGCAGAAGAGACTTGTTTAAGAGTGCGAGTCCTTCACGAGCCTCTCTTGTCTGCAGACATGTCTAAGGTGCAGGATGACGAGGTGGGCGACGGGACGACGTCTGTGACGGTGCTGGCGGCGGAGCTGCTGCGGGTACGAGCTCTTTCTCCTCACAGCGTCTGAGTGAGTCGTGAGCCGTGTGTCTAATGTGTGACGCTTGTGCCGCAGGAAGCAGAGCTGCTGATCGCCAAGAAGATTCATCCTCAGATCATCATCTCCGGCTGGAGGAAGGCCACTCAGGCGGCGCGCGAGGCGCTCAGAGAGGCGGCGGTGGATAATGGGTAACGAACTGTGTGTGAGAGTGTGTGTGTGAGTGTGAGTGTGTGTCTGTGTGTGTGTGTGTGTGTGTGTGAGAGAGAGTGT
>NW_015539894.1:108014-112426 GCF_001515605.1 Sinocyclocheilus anshuiensis | reverse complement strand
GAGAGAGAGAGAGAGAGAGAGAGAGTGTGTGTGTGTGTGTGTGTGTGTGAGTCTCAGAGATGGTGGCTGAAGCGGAGCGTCTGTGTCCGCAGGAGCGACGAGCTGAAGTTCCAGCAGGATCTGATGAACATCGCGCGCACCACGCTGTCCTCCAAGCTGCTGACGCACCACAAGGAACACTTCTCCAAGCTGGCCATGGAGGCCGTGCTCAGACTCAAGGGATCTGGCAACCTGGAGGCCATCCACGTCATCAAGAAGCTGGGAGGCAGCCTGACCGACTCCTACCTGGACGAAGGTCTGCAGCGCACACTCAGCTCAACATCAAACAGCATTTCATTGCGTTTCACTTTCAAACACGCAGCGCAGACTTGATAAGGGCGTTCAGTTTCAGTTCGTTTGCCAAAGCAGTGGTGCCAAACACAGCGCTAAAGATGTTTTAATATATTTTATGTTTATTATGAAACTGACTGAACAGATTAGACCGTCTCCTCATGAATGGGAAACATTGGTATGTCCGTAATAATATTTTATTAAATAATAAAAAAAAATATATTACTTAAAGTGAGCATTAGATCATAGAAAGGGTATTTTAAAAATGAGCATTAACAAATAAATATACTGGATATTTAATTTTGATAATGCAATGGATTAATATTTGCATATCATTATTATTAGTAGTATCATATTAATAATACCAGGAATATAATAATAGTCATAGTATTTATTAGCTTATTAGTATTTAGTAGTTCCATTGTTATTATTCTATTTAAATAATATATAGTTTTAGTGGGGGTTTTATTATTGTTTATTTAGACAAAATAGTAAATAAAAGCTGTAAAACAATGATCATCTGATCAGCATTGGCCAGAATTGTAATATTTTGAATGGTGTGTATTATGATTTTTAATAAGGGTGTTTTAATCTTCCTGTAGTTATAGTGCATAAATCATATCTCTTCTCTGAGTATTAGTGTACTGAGTAATATATACTAACTAAGGATCTGCTTTTAGTTTGTTCTTATCTCAAATAATAATAATGTTTGTGAAGCATTGAGGAAAGCAGCATGTAGTTCTGCAGATTGATCTGTGATCGGTCAGTCAGTGCTGTTAGTGAGTTAATGAAGCCGGCTCTTCCTGCTCCTCACAGGCTTCCTGCTGGACAAGAGGATCGGCGTCAACCAGCCCAAGAGGATCGAGAACGCCAACATCCTCATCGCCAACACCGGCATGGACACGGACAAGATCAAGGTACGGCGTCTCCGGTCGCTGAGCCTGAGCGCAGGCGTGACGAGCACCAGGAAGCTAACGCTAGCGTGTGTCTCCGCAGATCTTCGGCTCCAGAGTGCGTGTGGACTCCACAGCTAAAGTGGCCGAGATCGAGACGGCCGAGAAGGAGAAGATGAAGGAGAAGGTGGAGCGCATCCTCAAGCACGGCATCAACTGCTTCATCAACAGGTGCGCCGATCTCGGGACACGCGTGTGTGTGGTCATGTGACACGTGTGTGTGTGTGGTGTCATGTGACGCGCGCGTGTGTGTGGTCATGTGACGCATGTGTGTGTGTGGTCATGTGACGCGTGTGTGTGGTCATGTGACGCGTGGTCATGTGACGCGTGGTCATGTGACGCGCGTGTGTGGTCATGTGACTCGGGCGCGTGTGTGTGTGGTCATGTGGCGCGCGCGTGTGTGGTCATGTGACGCACGCGTGTGTGGTCATGTGACGCGTGTGTGTGTGTGGTCATGTGACGCTTGTGTGTGTGTGGTCATGTGACGCGCATGTGTGTGGCCATGTGACGCGCGCGCGTGTGGTCATGTGACGAGTGTGCGGGGTCATGTGACGCGTGTGTGAGATTGTGACGCTTGTGTGTGGTCATGTGACGCTTGTGTGTGGTCATGTGACGCCTGTGTGAGCGTAGTTCTGCGGTTGTTTGTCCTCAGGCAGCTGATCTATAACTACCCAGAGCAGCTGTTTGCGTCCGCTGGTGTGATGGCCATCGAGCACGCTGATTTCATGGGAGTCGAGCGCTTGGCTCTCGTCACAGGTACACAAACACTGTCTAGTGCACACCATAAATAATGTTGTTTTAAATCAGTTTTTTAATATACAAATATGAAATGTTGTAAAAAAAAAAAGCAAAGCTAAGCTAATTTTAAATGTGAAAGTAAACCGCCAGTAGGTGGCAGCAAGTGTGTGCCTTAATGAGTGAGTCATTGAGTCATTCATTCAAATGATTTGTTCAGACAGCTGATTCACTCAAGAATGAAGCGAGTGCCTGTCTTTATGAATGAGTCACTGAATCATGTGACTCAAATGATTAACACACGAATCATTCGGTAAGGAAACACTGCTGTGTCGCTCAGAGATGCGCGACTGTTCTGCTGTGATCTGGGTTTGGAACTATTTTAACCAAATCGAGCAAAAACAGTCAACGTTGACAGTATTGTGGAGCACTTAATATTAACTACTCGTGTGAGCTCTTGCATGAAGTCAGTGTCAAATTTACAGTCGTGCTGGTTTTCAGGGAAACTGCACTCTCCTGGTCACGTCACGTATGTTATAAATATAAGAGCTACATCTTTACTGCAGTGTGATTCTTCTGTGTGCAGGTGTGCATTAGTTTTGATTTCTTCAGGAGATTCACTCAACTCAACTCATTATCCACTCATTATCAATCGCTATTCACACCAAATGTAATAAAATCAGAATTATTCTTGCTGAACTTCCTGTGCTTCCCGAGTGTGATGTTTATTCGGGTTAACTGTCTGATCAGGCAAGCAGAATTCTCTTTCTCTCGCTCCTTCAGAAGAATCCACTTGAAGAAGCTCACAAGATTGAGTTTCAAAGTGTTAAATACATGATGCAAGCATGCACAGAGGAGTCATAAACATGCTCGTCGGTGTGCAGGTGTTGATTCTGCTGGTTTGTGTGCTCAGGCGGAGAGATCACCTCGACCTTTGACCACCCTGAGCTGGTGAAGCTCGGCCACTGTAAGCTGATCGAGGAGGTCATGATCGGAGAGGACATGCTCATACACTTCTCTGGCGTGGACATGGGTGAGTGTGCGCCCAAACCAACCCCACCTGTGTGGAGAGCGGCACGATTTTGACGTCGCTCCTGTGAACCGCTGATGGGACTGTGTGTGTGTGCAGGTGAAGCGTGCACCATCGTCCTGCGCGGGGCGACGCAGCAGATCCTGGACGAGGCCGAGCGCTCGCTGCACGACGCTCTGTGTGTGCTGGCGCAGACGGTCAAAGAGACACGCACCGTGTTCGGCGGAGGTGAGGACGCCAGCGGCTGTCTGACTCACTCTCTGTAACCACACTCTCACTCTCTCACACATGCGTGTGTGTCTGTGTTTCAGGCTGCTCCGAGATGCTGATGGCTAAAGCCGTGTCCGATCTGGCCAACCGCACGCCAGGGAAAGAGGCCGTGGCCATGGAGTCCTTCGCTAAAGCCCTGATGATGGTACGTCACACCAGCAGCACAGTCTGCACATCTACAGACATTTCACTCCTCTATATAGATTTGCAGGGGCTTTTGCACCCTTAGGAGAACAGGCTTTTTCTTATTAAATGCATGCGTCATCTTTTAGGTATTTGCACTGCAATTACAATATAATGCATAACTAATTGAGAAAAATACCATCATTCATTCAGTTGATTAATTCAAACACATGAATGACTGCATCTGAAATCACATACTCTCTGAAATAGGTACTTGTGTTGAAAAACGTTAAGACAGCCACAGTTATTAGAGAGCGAGTAATTGAATCATTCACTCAACCAGTTCATTCAAAATGCCGATTGATGTGGGAATGAATTAAGTGACGGTCGTTGACTTGCTCACAATGTGTCTTTATTCCGTAACAAAGCAGCGCTTTGCTGCTTGGTTCTGCTGGTTCAGAGCAAGTGTTGAGTGACTGGTCATGTGGTTTATGTGCATCACACGCTCCAGCGGCTCTCAGGTGTGTGCTGTTTGTGTTGCAGCTGCCCACCATCATCGCTGATAACGCGGGGTACGACAGCGCAGAGCTGGTGTCTCAGCTGAGAGCCGCTCACCAGGACAACAAGAGCACCTTCGGCCTGGGTAAGACACACTCGCTCTGACATCAGCCCTGAGTCTCTGACCTCTGACCCCTGTGCTTTCAGACATGACCCAGGGCGCGGTGGGAGACATGGCGGCTCTGGGCATCACCGAGAGCTTCCAGGTGAAGAGGCAGGTGCTGCTGAGCGCAGCCGAGGCGGCTGAGATGATCCTGCGCGTCGACAACATCATCAAAGCCGCTCCCAGGTGACGACGCTCGAGCTCTGGAGCCGCTTCATTCATCTCAGCGCTGTCTGGGACAAACATCAGAGAGTTTGTGCTGTGTTTGTAACCTGTGTGTGTCGTGTGTTTCAGGAAGCGTGTGCCGGAT
>NW_015539894.1:102255-107743 GCF_001515605.1 Sinocyclocheilus anshuiensis | reverse complement strand
CATCACCCCTGCTGAACACTCAGAGCGGCCCGTGTATTTATTGACAGGAAGTCGATGCTCTTTATTTTTTAGTTTGTGTAGTCGCACTTCCCAAGCATTGGTTGTCTGCATGTTACTGCTCTACTCCTTTTGTTTACTCAATAAAACCGTCACGAACATCTGAAGCCCGGTGTGTGTGTGTGTTTGCTTACAACAGATCCGCCAAACTCTCGTCACACGGAGATTAAACCGTGAGCTCTGGAGAACAGAGTCAGTCCGAACCCGCAGGAACTACACTAAGTGATCAAACAACAGTCGTCCAGTTCAGAAGAATCACACTTGCGTTCTCGAGTTTTTTATTTTCCTGTGGATGTGCAGACGTGTGAAATGTTCTGTAAAACACTCGCGCTCTTCCTCATCTCCTCATCTCATTCCAGCATTTTCAAGTCACGTTGGATAAAAGCATAAACTCAAAAGCAAAACATTGATATATTTTAAATGAGACTTAATTTTAATGCATTTTAAACAGACTTGATATCTTATAGTAGAATAGTAAAAACTGATCATCATCCGCTGTATTTTTGTCTTGTTTTCCAGTACAAATATCTAAATATCCTTACATCAAGATACATTTAGATGCCAAACAAAGGGGTATAAAGACGTATTTCCACTCTATTGAGTAGATTTTTCTTATTTTAATAAACGCACTTCATTGTTATCAAGTTTCTCAGAAAACCCGACTCGTCATTTTGATTCTCGATGCATCTTGATTTAGATATTTGTGCTGGAAAACAAGGAAAAAATGCTGGGAAAGAGCATCAGTTTTTTGCAGTGTAAGCAGAGGGTTCGGTAAAAATAGAAAAGCTAATGGAGATCTGTTAGAAGTTCTTTCAAGTGCTCTTCTTAGACGTTTTACATTGGAGAATAGACTTGACGTTTTGTGTTCCCTTCAGTTTATTCCTTACATTTTCTTTACTTGGTCTTAAAAGGGTCTTGAAGAAGTCTTGCATTTACCTTCATAAACCCTGCAGAATATGAGGATTTGTTCGCTTCACTGTGCCATCTCTATATACTGACTACATTATCCTGCTGATTACACACATTAAAAACAGTCTAATTGATATTTGTGCGAGTATTCTTTAATGTAACTGCAAAAAATGATCTTAGTGTTTTTGTTGTTTCCAGTACAAATATCTAAATATTCTTAAATGAAGATAAATTTACTTGAGAAACAAAATGACTTAAGCATAAACTCGATTTTGAAACATTTTGAATCTTAAGACAAGAAAACTATCTCAGTGGGGTCAGAAAAATACACTTAATTCAAAGAGAAACCAAATCCCTGGTGAAAAAAAGTGCACTTCCATAATGTACTTAAAGGGTTAGTTCACCCAAAAATGCAAATTAGCCTGTGTTTTACTCACCCTCGAGGCATCCTAGGTGTATAAGACTTTCTTCTTTCAGACGAATCAATCGGAGTTATATAAAAAAATTGTCCTGGCCCCTCCAAGCATTACAATGGGGGTAAGCGGGTGTTTGCTCTCAACAGTCCAGAAGACGTGAAATAAAGTGCGTGCATCTGTAATAAAACGTGCCTCACACGGCTCCGGGGGGTGAATAAAGGCCTCCTGTACTGAATCCATGCGCTTTTGTTAGAAAAATATCCATATTTCAAACGTAATAATCACTTTTCTCTCACTTCCAGTATCTGTCATACGCGGAAGCCGTGCCGGTGGATGACGTAAGACGTCGGCGTTGCGTGATTAGTGACTAATGCGGAGAGAGCACAAAACAAAACGCCGGTCACGAATTAGAAGTACAAAACGAGGATTTGTAACGAAGAATGTGGGAGGAGTTCGATATAGGCCCAGAGGAGACTTGCTTAAGTATGCACGATGCATACGTCCTGCGTCATCCGCCTGAACATCTTCCGCATACCACAGTCAGCGGAAGTGAGAGAAAAGTGTTTATTACGTTTGAAATTTGCGTGATTAGTGACGAGCGCGGAGATAGAACAAAACAAAACGCAGGTCACAGATTATAAGCACAAAACGATTGTAAGGCTTGGAGGGGCCAGGACCATTTTTAATATAACTCCGACTGGATTCGTCTGAAAGAAGAAAGTCACACACCTAGGGTGCTTCGAGGGTGAGTAAAACACAGCCTAATTTTCATTTTTGGGTGAACTAACCCTTTAAAGTGCTCTATTTTTGCGCACTACTTTTGTACTTAGATGTTCTTAAGATTATCTTAAGAAGTACTAAAGAATAATTTTTAGTATATTAAGTACAAAATTAGTGCGCAAAAATAGAGCACTTTAAGTACATTATAGAAGTGTACTTTTTTTCACCTGGGATGTTTTCTTTTTTAAGCATAAACTCGCTTCATTTTGATCAATATTTCAGAAAACAAGTTTTATTAGCTTAATTTTGCTGCTCAAGTAAATGCGTCTCAGTTTAAGAAAGTCTACTGAATAAGAAAGTCATTTCAGTGCAGAATGATTCTCAGTATCACTGCTGTGTGTGTGCACTTTGGATGGGATAAATGCAGAGCACTAATTCCTAGTATGGGTCGCCATACTTGGCCACATGTCACTTCACGTCAAAATGGCAACGGTTATTATTTATTTTAGAGTATATACAGGGAGGACATGCTTCGGTTTGTCTTTATGCACTTGGGTTTATTTTGTGATTAAAAACTACATTATCCTGCTTATTACACAAATATACATTTTTATTTCTTTTGTATTTACAATTGTTTTTTTTATTATTCTTACAATTCTTTACGTTACGTCCATAAATGTCCTTGTGGGAGTGCCTGTGTTTTTCTTTCTCTCTCTCCCCTTTCCCTGTCGATCTCTTAGGCCGCCTCCCTTGACTGCTGATTGGCTCATGAAGCTGTCAGTCATCGTTAAACAACATGACGCCGACCTATCCGCTGCCAGTAAAGTTTCTGCCGGCAGATAAAAGGACACTGAAAGAAGTGAATGGAGACCTCTTTTGCTTCTTGCTGTCATTTTACTCGTTTTTGACTTGCTTTATTCGTTATTCGTTTATGCCAAAATCCTTGGTATTTTTGTTACTCGGATGGCGTTGCTCTTTGAGCTTTGATGAGCTTACGCTCTATGACGTTTACTCTTTACTCAAGAGGAAGGTGGATCGGGAAGATGTCGTGCGACTTCCATTGTGCAACACTTGGGTAACTCGAGATGTTTAGACACCTTAGGTAAGAGGTGAACGCCACCCCCTGTATCTTTAATTTTTATTAGTTGAGAGTAGGGAAGTATACGGCGCTTGGCGCTGAAGATTTGCTTTCTTTCTTTTCTTTAGTTAGGTTAGAGGTTTAAAACAAGTTAGAAGTGGTTTTGTTGTGTTTCTTTCTTTCTTTTGGCGTCACTAGCGTCCCCTTTCTCTTGGGTTGATTTGTTTGGGGTTTTGAGCACCGACCGGACGTCTTCTCCCGGCGTGTTACCCAGCCGCACAGCACTACCTCCGTACGGGCCACAGAGCGACTACAACGTCATGGACGTGAGCCGAACGCTGCGTTCATCACACTCTCTGACAGGCTCGAGCTCCGCAACAGATGAGTTGGAAACAGGAAATAAATATATATAAAGTTACTAGGTTTCTGATGAAGTTTCTGAAAATGTCTGCCTTAACACACTCCGCATCACTGCATTGCATTAAAATGCTGTTTGGTTGTGTGAGTGAGAACTTCACCGTGGTGTTCGTTACGATAAGTTCGATACATCCTACTGCGTGAGCCAAGCATGCAGTAACAAACACACATTCTTCAAGTGTGCTTGCATGTATTTACACCCACTGTGAAGTGTGTCTGACCTGGATATTGTTTGTGCTGTTCCTCTCGTCACAGCGATGCACCACAAGTTGAAGGCCTTCAAATCGAGCACGTACACACTTGGCAGACGAGTCTTTGGCATCCATTACGGCTCTGGTCGCCAGAGAAGAGCTAAAGGTATCTGTTCACTGTCCGCTGAGTGAATTTTGATCAGTTTATCAAGTTGTTTTTTATATTTAGGTTTTACATATATTAAGTAAAATATGAAAAGCTGTTTTGTTTTTCAGGTGGGCTCTGTGACGGTTCAGTCGGGTGTGAAACTCACATCGGATGAAATCACATACTGCAACATTTGTTTTGGACGCGGGTGTGTGCATGTGTTTTACAGCAGCTACAATATGAGTGTATAAGTTTGTTCATTTGTGCTCCTGCAATGAAGAATTTGAGAAGGTCTTCAGAGGTTTGTACATATTTGAACACATTTTACATTTTGTATTGAATAAAAATGCATTTTTTGTTCATAAATATGCTATCATTACAACACGATCATTTCAAAACTCAGAAAATATTTTCTTAAATATTACATCAAGACATATTCTGCTATACTGTAGTTACAATAATTATGTTTTATTAAATGCTGTGATTAACGTCATATTTTATGTCAGAAACTCTTGAGAACCTCATTTCAGTCTTGAGGAATCAATTATATTCATGATTCATACATTTAATTTCACATATTAATCATCAATTAAAATATGAGCCCAAGGTGATTTGACATTGTTTTATTATTTATGCACGAAAATAATAGAGGAAAATGAATTACATTTGTGAAGGTACTTTTCAATTAAAAGGTTGTTTTGATAGCAATAATACAAATGATTGATGTAACACTACAGTAAAAAGACAAATGTAGGCTGAGAAAAGCACAGAAACACCGTCACTCAGCAGGACTCACACACACACACACACACACACACAGATCTTACTGTCTATATGAGGATTTATGACACATTTATTCTGTTATCTCAGTGACAGAAGTTCAGCTGCAGTATTAATGTCAAGAAGAGACTCTATAACATCTCACTGTTACTGATTTATCATGCAGCTCAAAGCATTATGGGTAGAATCTCTCATCAGTCTCTGATTCATCAACACAGTTTCACTGATGATCCAGAATAAACAGCAATCCCAGGATAGAGCGGCTGAGTGAATGTGGTCTGGACTGTGTGGATGAGGCTCATTGTGTCAGAGACGCTGTAGAAGGACAGAGTTCCTGCACTGTGATCCACATACACTCCTATTCTCCTGCTGCTGCTGATGGACTTCACACCTGCTGATGCTCTTATATGACACTGATATACACACATCTCCACTGCACTCAGTCTCCCAGTAACAGCGTCCACACACACTCTCTCTACACAACACCTGACACACATCATCAAATCTGTCTGGATGATCAGGATACGGCTGATCCTCACCCACACGTCACCTTTCTGTTCTCTTCAGACAGACTGAGTTCAGTGTTTGCTGTGTTTGGATCCAGTGTGAGAAAACAGACCCCTGAACACAAGAACAGAAACATTAATAACACAACAATCACTACAGCTGTGTGTTTGTGTGTGTGTGTGTGTGAGAGTGAGAATGTGTGAGAGAGTGTGTGTGTGTGTGTGTGTGTGTGTGTGTGTGTGTGTGAGAGAGAGAGAGAGTGTGT
>NW_015539894.1:95562-100446 GCF_001515605.1 Sinocyclocheilus anshuiensis | reverse complement strand
TAAGAGAGAGTGTGTGAGAAAGTGTGTGTGTGTGTGTGTGTGTGTGTGTGTGTGTGTGTGTGTGTGTGTGTGTGTGCTTGTGTGTGTGTGAGAGAGAGAGAGTGTGTGCGCTTTTGTGATTTATGAGGACACACATTTGTATAATGACATGGGTAATGACATTATACTTTTAAAATGTATATGTTGATTCACAGGGTTGGGAGGGTTACTTTTCAAATGTATTCTGTTACAGTTACAAATTACTTCATCAAAAAAGTATCACAAAGTATCACAATATAAAAGTAATGTAATCTGATTACTTTTGGATTCCTTTTAGTCACATATGTAAATAAAGTAAAAAAATCAATATCTAAGTACTTTTATTTAACTATGACTTTAAAATTAAAACTAATAAAAACTATAGTAAAAACTATTTGAAACTATTAAAAATCGTGTCTTGTTTCACCATCTAGATATTACAGCCCATATATATTTTTATATAAAAGGCTATGCAGACATCTAGTGGCTATACAGTTTAGTATAACAGTTTTATTTTTATTATTATTGTTATTTCTTTAACATTAATATACATATTACATAACTATATTTATAAGTAAAAATAAATATAGTTTATACACAACATTAAAAAATTTACACCATATACATATTAGTCTATTTTAAAATAAGCCTACATGTCGAAATGTAAGTGAAATGCTATGATCTTTCTTTATTTCATTGACTGATCCGGGGTGTGGGGACTCTACATTTTACTCTACGTGTAATTTTCTACATTTTCCACTAGTAAACTTACACACAGCTGCAGTCATGCACACCATGGAATTTTAAATCACTAACAAACACTACATTTTAGCTAACATGAACATTTACTAGCATGGAAATCAAGTTGTTTGAGTAGCCTTTGTTAAATCAAGAGTCTTCATGCATAGCTTACACTGTACAACTGTTATTTCCTTTATCCTTTTTGAAAACAAAATAACTGAAATTTCATGAGACATGAAAACGTTTTTCCCTGCAGGAAGCATCGTAATTAATTAACTGTAGCAGCGTCTCAACACCCGTCTATTATTCTCCTCAAACGTGGGATATTTGCGCACACACCAGCAGGTGGCTCACCCAGGAACTACTGAAGTAGCGCTAAATATAGCGTTATTATGTCAAAAAACTCATTTAATTTTAAATGAAACAAATGTAATCCTGGTAGTATTCCCACTTTTTACAAAATGTAACTGTAATCGGAATACTTTGTTTTTTGATGTAACTGTAACGGATTACAGTTACTAGATTTTGTATCCTGATTACGTAACGCCGTTACAAGTATTCCGTTACTCCCCAACCCTGGTATGACATAGGTATTACAACGAGAAGGTGATTTATGAGGACATTTTGAGTGTCTGCATTTTTAGATTTAAAAAAAATATGGGGAAAGTTTCCTGTAAGGGGTAGGTTTAGGGGTAGGGTTGGTGTAGGGCAATAGAATATACGGTCTGTACAGTATAAAAACCATTACGCCTATGGGATGTCCCCACTTTTCACAAAAACAAACCTGTGTGAGTGTGTGTGTGTGTGTGTGTGTGTGTGTTTGTGTGTGTAGACATACATTTCTTTAGTCCTGCTGTAATTCTGATCTCTCCTCCATGATCCACACTGTAAAACACACACAGTGTCACATCACATTTAATCAGTACACGCACACAGAGAGAGAGAGATTTTGTGATTTTTAGAAACAACTTTATTTTACCAAACAAATCGCTGAATCATATATACAAACAAATTCAAATTAGTAACATATCAAAAATTAATTCTCCCTCAATCACAGTACAGATGATATTACTATAACACCACTGCAATTTAAAAGACTACATGTCATTAATTAGTTTATAGTACTTGCATTCAACACCAACCCTAGCCTTTAAGAAAGATTTAAAAAGAAGTACAACATCTTGACCATGTCTGTTCTCCATTCTATTTCTCCTTGTGATGTAGATTGCTAGTTTGACTTGAAGTTTGGCTTGTCCAACAATAAAATTAATCAACTGCCATTTTGTTCTCTGTTTTTGACAATATCTCAATCCTAAAACAAATACATTAGGAGTGATTTTTTTCATGAAATCTTAAAAACAAATCCTTCAACAAAACAAAAAGTGATACATCACTTAAGCCAGGTCCTGGCACATCAATTAAATTTCTTAATTTTACCATACCAGAACCACATAGCCTTCGTGTGAGACCTGGCAAACACTCATTTGATAAATCAAAACGACTCCTTTGACCAAAGGCTCCTCGAGCAACCAAAACAAAGATTCAAAAGATTCAAAGATCACATCTGTTTTCTTTTTCATTTTAAGTAAACCTCTGTTGTGCAGCACTTTGTTTGCCAAAAACTAAAAGGGTTTAATTTTCATTTGATTAGGATAAATTTAATTGTTTTATGCCTTCATCTGATTACCAGAAAAATTAAGAACATTTTATAGGGCCCTATTTTTGTTTAAAAAAGGACCCTATACAAAAAAAGAATAGATTTAAAATACAGGCATGTGGTTCTTAATTTCTTTTTATTAATTCACCATTTGTAAACTGATGTTTACTGTTCATTTTTAGAAATTTAGAAATATCAACAGCATTTGTATTAAAACTATATTCACTGAATGTAATCAAAAAATAGAGAATCGAATCGAATCGAGAGATTGCGAATCGAAATCGAATCGAATCGGGACATCTGAATCGATACCCTGCCCTAACAAAAAGTACACTTTGGGGAACCCAGTGAAGCCGATCCCCAAAAAAATCTACAAACATTGCTTGCAACCTGGAAAGCAAACCGGGAGGAGGGTCCACACATGACAATCTGTGCCACAATGTTGAGGCAGTCAGATAGTTGATTATTAAAACCCTCCCTTTAAAGGACAGCTGTGGATGTATCCACTTCCACTTCTTTAATCTACCCTCCATTTTTTCAACCACCCCAACCCAATTTTTTTCTTGCGTAACAGTATCCCCAATAAAAACTCCAAGGTATTTGATCCCTCCTTCTTCCAAATGAACCCACCAGGTAATAATGGTAGACCTTTCTCCCATTTCCCAACAGTCAATGCATCACCCTTACTCCAGTTTATTTTGGCAGCAGATATACTTCCAAACTCTTCACCAATTTTAACCAAAGTATTTATATCATTCTGTCCATTAACCATAATCATTACATCATCAGCATAAGCTGATATCTGATGCTGCAAATTATTATGAGAAAACAGTAAACCTTCTATTTTAGAACGTAACTTATTTAACAATTGTTCAATTGCTAAAGAATACAACATTCCAGAAAGTGCACATCCTTGTCTAATGCCTCTATTAACTTTAAAAGGGGCGCTCAAACCACCATTGATTTTTAGCATACTTTCAATATCTCTATATAACACTTTAATTACTCCAATAAAACCTGGACCAAAATCAAAAGCATTAAGAGTTTTCCAAAGGTACTGGTGCTCAACTCTATCAAATGCTTTCTCTTGATCAATGGAAATGAGTCATAAATTGGTACCCAAAAGGCCAGCAACTTCTACTATGTCCCGAACAAGAAAAATATTGTCTGAAATAGACCTACCAGGCACACAATACGTCTGGTCAGGGTGTATGACCTGCCCCATCACCTCTCTCAATCTGTTGGCCAGAGCCTTAGAGAAGATTTTCAAATCCGAGCACAACAAGCTCACTGGTCTCCAGTTTTTAATTTCTTGCAGATCACCTTTTTTTGGTAGAAGAGTAATCACAGCTCTCCTACAACTCAGGGACAGAGAACCCTCAGCTATGCTCTCCTTGAGAACATCCAAGAGATCCTCACCCAACACCTCCCAAAAGGCTTTATAACATTCAACTGGAAGACCATCAATACCAGGACCTTTTCTGCTCTCCATGTTCAGCAGTGCATTCCAAAGCTCTCGCTCACACAAATGCTTCATTCTACTGGTCATCTTCAACGCGCGCAGCTCAAAACAGAAATGCGGTCACGTAAATGTTCATGCTTGTCCTTATTTGGTTATCATCTTCCTCTTCCTGCTCCCTGATTGTTTCTAATTAGATTCCAGGTGTGTCTCGTCTTCCCCTGATTAAGTTGTGTATTTAAAGTGTTTCCTGTTTTGAGTCCCTTGTCTGGAATGGCTCATGTCTACCTTTGCTATGTGTGTTTTCCTGTTTCCTTTTGATTATTAAAGTTAGTAAAATTCTTCTACGTCTCCTCTCTCCTCACTCCTCACAGTAGCATCCCGTGACAGAATTCCAGACCAACAAAAAGTGAGCGGCGCCTCTCCTCCCCGTGTTTCTTTTCCGTTTTTGAAAGTTTTTTGTTTTCCCAGTTTCTCCCCGCGGCTATGGAAGTTGCTGCTTGGTTCGCCGCCCTAGCTCGCCTGGATCTCCTGTTTGTGGAGTATGCATGGGAGTTCTGTGGGATCGCCGCGAGTATGGCGTTAGACGACACCACGCTCAACTCCCTGTTCTGGACCTCCCAGACACCACTGGACTCAGCTGGAGGGAAGGGATCCTCCGGTGTCCGGAGAGCGTCCGGCCCCGATCCAGAACCAGCTCTCCGGAGACCGTCCGGCCCCGATCCAGAACCAGCTCGCCATCAAGCCCGCCGGCCGCCGCTGACTCAGCTACCTCCAGAGTGCTCGGCTCCTATCCTCATCCCAGAATCCGCTCCAGAAAATTCTCCTTCGTCTCCGCTGGTCCCGTCCAGCCCTCCTTCGTCTCCTGATTCCCCCGAGTTAGCCAGCCCTGCACCTCCAGAGCAGCCTCCAGAGTCAGCTCCTCCAGAGTCAGCTCCTCCAGAGCGTCCTCCAGTGCCCGCTCCTCCAGAGCGGCCCCCAGAATTCCTAATTTTCCGCAAGAAAATTT
>NW_015539894.1:85212-95333 GCF_001515605.1 Sinocyclocheilus anshuiensis | reverse complement strand
GGGCCATATGCCCGTGGCCGTGGTGGCCGAGCCTGCTAAGGTCACGGAGGATCCACCATGGCCTCCTGAGTCCCCTGATCAGTCATGGCAACCTGAACTGTCTGCTCCGCCATGGCCCCCTGAGCTACCAGCTCTGCCATGGCAACCTGAACTGCCTGCTCCACCATGGCTTCCTAGTCTGCCTGTTCCACCATGGCCCCCTGAACTGCCCGATCCACCATGGCCTCCCGAGTCATCTGATCCACCATGGCTCCTTAGACTGCCTGATCAGCCCTGGAGGCCTTCCCTGTGTCCCTGTCTTGCACCAGCCTCCAGGTCGCCCACCCTCCCTCACCGGTAGTATTGTTACGGCGCGGGACGCGCCTTCCGGGAGGGGGGAGTAATGTCACGTGTATGTTCATGTTTGTCCTTATTTGGTTATCTTCCTCTTCCTGCTCCCTGATTGTTTCTAATTAGATTCCAGGTGTGTCTCGTCTTCCCCTGATTAAGTTGTGTATTTAAAGTTTTTCCTGTTTTTTGAGTCCCTTGTCTGGAATTGTTCATGTCAACCTTTGCTACGTGTGTTTTCCTGTTTCCTTTCGATTATTAAAGTTAGTAAAATTCTCCTACGTCTCCTCGCTCCTCACTCCGTGCTCCTCACAGTAGCATCCCGTGACAAATGCAGAACATTAATAACTACTGTCATATAGGCAAGGCAAGGCAAGTTTATTTATATAGCACATTTCATACACAATGGTAATACAAAGTGCTTTACATAAAAGGAAGTAAAATAATCATAAAATATCACAACAATAAAACAGGGAACTTAAAAGGGATTCTGTCTCCAACAGATCAGCACAGTGCTCAAACAACACATTTTTGTCAGAAACTGGAATAATACCACGAAAAAGAAGACTCCTTGCCTCCCACTGCCAGCAGCTTGCATTCCAGAGATGGGAAAACAGCTGCCTACATTCAAACAGACGAAAAAGAAAATGCCTCTTGTGGAATCTACTTGCTGCATGAACTGCCATAAACTTTTACAAAGGATTGCGGTTCTTGAAACAAAGTTACATGCTGGACTTCCAAAACAGGCAGAACACACAGCAGATTGTCATCACGGACCCCCTCAGCATACAGCCAGTGAGTCTCATGAATCTAGTGAATCTCTACAGTTTATACCAAGTGTAGAGGAACAAACCGAAATTGATCGACACACTAATTGATGGCACAAACAGGGAGCGAGACCGCAAATCGGATCATCATCCATGTGGGGAAGAATGATATTCGGAAAGAGCAGTCAGAACTCCTTAAGAAGACTTCAGTGAACTCTTTGAAACACTTCAAAGTCTTGAAATTCAGTCGTTCATCAGTGGACCACTCCCAGCAAGGGGAACTAACATGTTTTCATGGTTTCTTGGGCTAAACACATGGCTACAAAGAACTTGCAATATAAAAGGAGTGAATTTCATTGACAACTTCAATCTTTTCTGGGGCCGTAGACAACTGTTTAAACTGGATGGCCTCTATCCAAACAAACTTGGTGCAAGAGTTTTAAAGGACAATATCTACTTCTCCCTCCATCATCCTTCAGTAGTGTGTGCCAAACCACTCAACCTGAATGGCACTCACACACACCTGGACAGAGTATGAGCGACCACAGGACTTCATATCAGTTTCCGAGTCATCATGTGGTTGACACATCCCACAAGGACACTGATAACACCACGCCGCCACAACAAGCACTGCTCCTGGAAACTATCCCGGCTGAGCCCTGTCCACAGAGCTCATCACTAGGGTTGGGTATCGTTTGAATTTTATCAATTCCGATTCCGATTCTTCTTATCGATTCCGATTTTTTTCGATTCCCAGTTTCGATTCCAATGTGATTAAATAATGATATCAAACATTTATCCTGTGTCTCTTTTTTGCAAACCATTTATTGGAGCTGAATACCATGAACAAAAATCAACAGGCTACAACAGGCATGTAAATTATGAATTAATGATTCAATGACTCACTCAAGATGTACTTGTTTCATTACTGGATGACTCAGCGTTCTTGAAAGAATCTCTTTTATGATTCAAAGACAAATACATTTTAACAGCCCCTTTTCACCACCTACTGGCGTAACAGTGTAATCGATAAATCTTCATTTGAAGTGTCAAATTACTTTCAAATGTGATTTACTCTATTTTAATCGCTACCATACACATCATGTACACAGTTTATATCTGAACTATAAACTTTTATCCCAGTACTTCTGTTATTTGAATGTTTGTAACAGAAATAATGATACTGTGTGGTTGAAGAGACTGTGAAGCTGAAAAAAGCGCATAGGAATCGATAGGCGGAATCGAAATTTTTATTTAACAACAAGTATCCGATTCCTGACCTTAAGTATCCGATTCTGGTTTTGGAATCGATTTTCGATCCCCAAACCTACTCATCACAGACAGACTGTGACGCATCAGAACAGATCCAAGACTCAGCACCCAAGGACGACTTTATGGAAAACAGTAAATCATTTCTGATCAATGACTTAACCACAAACAACCTGGATTTTATGTTTCTAAACGAAACATGGCTAGAAGACAGCTGCAGTGCAACGGTCCTCAATGAAACAGCCCCTCCTAACTTTACTAGGACTGTTAGGAGAGGTGGAGGTGTAGCTGCTCTATTTAAAGATGTCTATCAATGCAAGCAAGTGTTATTTGGTCAGTACTTGTCTTTTGAATATCTAGGGATTGTGCTGAAAGGTGCTCCACGCATTCTGTTTATCATTATTTACAGGCCTCCAAAAAGGTGAAAAGCACTATACAAATAAACTTGAATTGAACTGAATATTATTACAAAGCAGAAAAAGTGCCTGTTTCAGGATAAATGTCTCCATGTGTCCAAATGTACTTCTGTTAAGTTCTAAATATTTAAATTTATTTAAATGTGTAACATGAAAGTGTTTAATTGATTGAAGTGTTTGATTGGTTTTGTGTGGTTTAGGAATGTTTGATCAGTGTATTTGTAAAGTGAACTCAAAAAGACATTCAATTATAGAACTAAAGCTCAATAAGTTGTTTTTTTTGCAGCTGAAGTGAACAACACACAGCAGCAAATAATATGAAGTGTTGGGTCTGTGTACGTTTTGATAGTTTGTTTTCCAATTTGAAATTAAATAAGCAGAAGCAAGAAATTTGTGCCTTTATTCATTTTATTGTTTGTTAAAAAAAAAAAGATTTTGGCTCGATTTTTAGATTTTTGGTTCACGGGCTGGGTGCAGGCTCGGTGCAGATTAATATTTCTGAAATAAATATTTCTGTGAAACGTGTTAGGTTGCACAGAAGAAAGCCCAATCTAGGACCTGCCCTGTACAGTTTAAGAATTGTTACTTTTATAGCAGCAGAGGACTATTATTTTGTTGAACAGAACTGAGGTACAACGGATGACGTCATAAGTTCAGATTTGGTTGCTCAATCGGCGGAAAGGTGGTCTCATGATCGCCAATATGTGGAAAACTAATTTTGAAGTCGTTTATCTGTTTTCTACTCGTGGAAAAAAAAATCTAAATGAATTCAAATCGATTCTTCATTTTTTTTTTTTTTTACAAATTAAAAAACAAATAAAGGCACCATTTTCCCATTTCTCTTTATTTCTCCTACATTATTATATACAAATTGAAAAATAAACCATCAAAACTTACATGGGCCGTGTTGCTTCCATGAAACATTTACTTTCATTAACTGTATGAGAGAGACTCAACAGCTGAAAGGGACTCAGAGTACAAATCGAATTTAAAATGTTATGTTTTTCATCTGTTACTATGATTATCACTGTCAATAATCTCAATTTCATGAGTGGCACACAAAACGATAATTTAGCAGCTTCACTCCTGCATTTAAATGCAGCTGCATTAAATAATAGAATTAGTAAATTGATTGTATAGAGAAAGCAAGTAAAGGACGCTCCTTTTGAAATCACTGAAGTTTTCAACCATTTCAATGAAATTCTGATTTACATCATGTGTGCACTTTGTTGATTATAGAGAGTTTAAACTTGTGAGTTTAAACGTGAGGATGTTTTATTAATGCGTCCCATCTTTTTAGGTCTACTGTTTTAGGTAAAAAGTCATGTTTTATTTATTGATTTCTTTTTTATTTTTATTGTTAAATAATGGGAATGAAATAATACAATGTGCATACATCTTAACTAAAATAAAGGAAATATTAAAAACTAAATTAACATTAATAACATAACATCTTATTAATATTATTAATTAGTATTATTATTTATTGATAATATTAATACAATTAATAACAAATGGTCAATGATTTCTGAAATTAATATACAGACATATAGGCTTTTTTCTTCTGTATGTCATGTGCAGGAGTAGTTATCTGTCCTGTTAAAAAAACTGAACGAATAAAGCAGGCTACATGCATGGCATGTTTAAATGCATAATAATTAGCAAATTATTAACTGTACATTTCAAACATTTCTATTTGTGACAAATATTAAGAAACATTTCTGATTATTATCAATGTTGAAAACAGTTCTGTACCATTTTTTTTTTCAGGATTCTGTGATGCATTTATCTGAAATAGAAAGCTTTAACATTATACATTGTACTATTTTTTATTTTAGAAATTATTACTTTTATTCAGCAAGGTTGCATTAAATTGATCAAAAGTGACAGTATTGACATTTATAATGTTAAAAAGCTTTCTAATTCAAATAAATGCTGTTCTTTTAAACTTTCTATTCATCAAAGAATCCTGAAAGAATGGTACAACTGTTTGCAACACTGATATTAAAAGTACATGTTAATAAATAATACATGTTTCTAATATGCAGCAAATCAGCATATCAGAATGATTTCTGATGGATCATGTGACACCGAAGACTGGCGAAATTATGCTGAAAATTCAGCTTTGATCACAGAAATAAATTGTACTTTCAAATAAATTCAAAAAGAAAGGGTTAAGAATTAGGAGGCAAAGTGAAAATCTTAAAGGCATAGTTCAACCAAAAATGAAAATTCTGTCATCATTTACTCACCCTCAAGTTGTTCTAAACCTGTATGAGTTTCTTTCTTCTGATGAACACAAAAGAAGATATTTTGAAGAAATACTGTGGAAGTCAATGGGGTCCATCAACTGTTTGGTTACAACATTCTTCAAAATATCTTAATTTGTGTTCAGCAGAAGAGAGAAACTCATACAGGTTTAGAACAACTTGAGGGTAAGTAAATGACAAAATTTAAATTTTTGGGTGAACTATCTCTTGAATGCATGCTCAACTCACTAATTTCATTAAATTGTAAAAGACTGTTTGTCCTCCTCAATAGTGAAACGCTCCATAGCCTTGATGAAGGCTCTTCCAGAGATGTTCCCATCACCTGTGGCCCCACCAAAAAAGATGGGACATGCAAGTGAAGCAATGCTGCACGTCCTTGAGGTAAGACATATAACCTTATTTATATTTCTACAAAACCAAAAGAAATAGAGGAGTGGTCATTTATATCAAGATGTACTGCTCAGTTATTTTTGTGTTTGTATTTCTAGCCAACAGAAAACCCGGATTCCTTCCTCAAGGGGAGACAGCTCTTCAGTCCTGTCCTGATCGTGTCTGAGGACAACTGCATGTTGGCCGTTGGTACTACACCTGTTACAACTTTTCCACAAGAAGACCTCCATGAAGGTGTGCTCTACCTAATGGCGTACTATTATGCACTTCATCTTGTGTACCCAAAGTGTGTTGCAACTCTACTGTCTGCTTCAGACAGAAGTCATTTCAGATGCAATCCATGGTCGTGATGCAACTTCCTCCTACAAAAAAGCAATTTCAGAGTGGAAAAAGTTCATTGGGGAGTAGTAAAAAAGTACTAAGTCAGACTTAGGTCTTTTGATCACTAATTGTTGACAGCAGTTGTTTTCATCGGGTTCTTATAGACATCAGTTGCTTTAATTCTAAAACAATATAAAAATGCAGTTTTTCTTCTTGTTCTTTTTTTTTTTTTTTGTATATTTCACTGTCTCAATGATGTATCTGTGTAAACTTGGCCAAGCTTTGTTTTTAAAGGCTTACCAATTGCTGTGATGTGATGCGTTGCAGTCATATTCGAACAGTCATTTGCTTTCCTTTTGCAGTTGTGTTAATAAAGCGATATTAAGAGCATGTTTGTTTTACCTGATTTATTGATTGTGTCTTTTTCAGAGCTTATTTTTAGCACTACAGTCTAGATTGAGAGGGGACATCCATATTAGCTAGTCTTATTTTAAGACTTTAAATACTTATTTTAAACCAATCCTTTCCCTCAAAATAAGCCTGACACTCTTAAAATGTGTATATATATTCTCATTTCAAGACATTTTTAGCAAGAGTATTTAAAACTAACCACAAATAAAACAAGAAAAAAATGCTAATTTTACTTTTTTTTTTTCACTGGTTTCTAGACATTTGTACTGCTTGAATCTAGTTAAAATATCTAAATTTACTTAGGTTTTTTTCTTGTTTTAAGATCTTAAGAACTTTTTTTGTCTTATTTCAAGATGTCTTATCAAGTAAAATTTTCTCACCCCATTGGCAGATAATTTTGCTTGATTTTATTTTATTTTTTTCTTAACTTATGTTTTATTTTCTTATTTTTGCATGTTGATTTTTTGCAGTGTAGTGTGTCACCAGTGTTGGGCAATGTGTAAAACAGTCTCTGGCCTTCCGTTGAAGAAGCAAGGCCCGTTTTCTGGCTTCTGACCAGGAATCTCCATTCACATTAATGACTAGCATGTAGTTCTGGAACATCTTTAGCCATGTAACTAGTGGTATTGCAGGCTCACCGGGACAAGGACTTGGAAATGGAGCACTGACTGACGCTATCTTCAATAAATCTTATGTCTGTGAAGGTAAACAGCTGGGAAATAAATCGCTTGTTTATTTTAGATCTGTGTGGCAGCAGCAATATACAGTAAATAAATCAATAAATGCACTGCTCTGTTGTCTCCTCTGAGGCTGGGACTCTAAACAGTGTTCTGTGCTCGTCTGTGCAGCCAAACACAGAACAGTTAGCATGTTCTGCTCAAACTTTCTCCATGGCATTAGAGCTGGTACACTGTTGTCGCTTGTGAAATCAAAATGACGGTGCCGTGGGTTTAAACTTACAGATTAAGGGGCGGTAATATTATAATGAGATCCCTTTGCCACGTCACCAAGGGAGCGAAATCAGACGCGCTCGTTTTCTCAGACGCTTGCAGAAAAAGGCTTCCCAAAACAAAGTGACTGGGTTAATCTTTTTCACGTTTCCTTGGTTGATAGATGCACCGGGGACCTGATTATAGCACTTAAAACCTGGAAAAGTCTGATTTTCATGATATGCCACCTTTAACCCGCTGGGGTCGACAAACGTAAAATAAAATAAAAAAATATTGGTTAAACTATCTTGCTGCTAAATGCCACAATGTATCTGAATGATTATGACTAAAATGACTAACTGAATAAAATAACGAATACTGTACTGAATTATTTGACTCATCTTTCGTGAGAGAATAGACTTGTAAATGTATGTAAACATGGCTACGGTTGGGGCTCATCTGGAAGCTGGTTCCAGCTGCAGGTTCTCTAATATCTATTTACGGTAAGCACAAACAGTGTAGCGCATTATACAGCAGTATGCAATAATAACATTTTCATACTTTCGCCACGTGGCGATCTTGTATTTTTATCTTAAAATGTATTTTATAATCTATCATTCTTTGTTTCTACAGTGGGTGAACATATACTGAGAATCAAGTAGAGAGCTAATAACTCTAATCATCTTAAATCAAGTGCGTAGAACTCATAGAACTATGGACCTACTGATCAAAATAAAACTTTGGGTAACACTTTAGTTTAGGAACCAATTCTCACTATTAACTAGTTGCTTATTAGCATGGCTGTTATTAACGTGCTTTATAAGTACTAATAAGCAGCCAATTCTGCATGACCATATTCTACATCCCAAATCCTACCCAATACCTAACCTTAACAACTACTGTACGAAGCAGTAATTAGGAGTTTATGGAGGCAAAATCTCGTAGTTAATAGTATGTTAATAGCTAGAATTGGACTTTAAAATAAAGTGTGACCAAACTTTGTTTGGATAATCAAACTTTGTGAGATAGCAGCTTTGTTTCCAATTAACATCAAAGCAAGTGAAATATGGGTTCTTGTATGATTTCACTGAAGAACATCTGGAGTGCCGTTTCTATCCAAACTGCTGGGGCATGCAGTATTTTAATCATGTAGGTCGTCCTATTTTTGCAAAACAGACTGTCGTACAAGGCACCTTGTATTTACTGAAACCGGATATCTAACATTGAGCCTTTTTTCCACAGTGCAGCAAAAAAGAAGTGATAATTATTATATAAATAAGAGAAAGAAAAGAGAAGACAGCAAAAGTAAACATTCAGATTCTTGTGGAGGACAATCTCACCTTTTTCCAGATTGAGAAAAACCAGCTGAATGCAGTGGAAAATGTTTTTCATAGACTTATGATGGTCCGGGTGCATGAATGAGTCTGAAAAGAGCACAGACGGCTTGAGGCATGTTGACCAGCGCCATCACTGAAGTCCCTTCCAAGACGATGGCCACTCTGAGAGGCTTTCTGGATCAAAGCAGAGCACTTCCACTGTGTGAGTCCTGGTCAGTTACATCCTAACAGAGAAAGAAACAGACTGATAAGGAGAAGACATTCTCCTGCCAGTTAGATAATGCTCAAATGTACCTTCAATTATAAAGTGAAAATCAACATAGAATATAAACTGCACTGAACGTAATGATCTTAATGTGACTTCGTCAACAGTCATATTTGGATCTGTACATTATGAGTACTGACGGCAAAACTGTGCACCAAATATGGTTTTGTAGATTAGCAGCTGTGGAGATTTTATCCACTTTCAGCCGCAGTCAGTCATGCACAAAACACCTGAAAAACTGTTCCCAGAAACCTCTCGTTGCCATGCAACATTTTTGTGGATTACTTGACTCCAAGGACATTTGCCTAAGCTGCTTTACTTTATGGTCAGCACTCGAAAGCTTTGCAGTTATCTTTGGCTCCCCAACTGAAACAGACGTTTTGGACAAGACATGTGTAACTTCCAATAGATCATGTAAACGCTGTTTAAAAAAGTAAAGCAAATGTAAAGGGAGTCACACAACTTAATTTGACGTTTTCCAAATCTTTTTTAACAAAACTGACTGAAAATGGTTAAGTTCTCCCAAGCTGCCAAGCCATATTCATTTAGTTTGTCATATCATTAACCAGTAATACAGATTGTAGAAAATTCTGCTGTGATCTGATTGGTTGACTGAGTCCTGATAAGAACACCTGTGGCCTCTTACTAATCAAGCCTCAGTCTCAATGTGTTTGTGTGTGTGAGAAGCTGTCTCTCTACTCATACATGGGCTGTGTGGAATTGTTGTGTTGTTGACAATGTAAGTTCCTTTGATTTATGTGTAATGTGATTTGTTTATATTGAAGTATTTAGTATCTTGGAACTTTATCCAGGCCAGTTGAAGTTGATTTAGACTTTATGTATGATTTGTGCTAATATGTTTATGTCTATACTAATTGTTTCTATTTTGCTTATGGGTTATCAGAAATCAACAATTGCCAGCACTTGTAACCATGGAAATGTCTACTCCTACTGGTTGAGAAAATAAAATGGAAACATGAGATTGATGACTGAATGAGTTTTAATGGACTCACCATTCCGGTAGCAATAGCCAAACCAGCCTAATATTTCTTCCAATTTTTTACATGGTCCTTCGAGCCGGAGAGGCTGCTAGAATGGATACTGAGGATGACTGTGTGAGGCCTAAACGCTCAACAAGGATTGTAAAGCCCCCAAGATGGCATCAAGATTATGTGATGGCTCAGTCAAATCCTTCGATTCATCCAAGTGGACAACTGTCACAAGAGCCAGAGGACTTGAGTCAGCAGGTTACATCACAAGGAGCTTCCATTACTGCAACCCAAAATGAGGTGAAGTCTATGTCTGAGGAGATTAAACAGATAAAGGGAATGTTGTTGGATGTGGGACAAATCATGAAGGATATGCAAAGAAAAAAAAAAAAGGTCTTCATTTTCTGCTAGCTCTGAATGAAGTTCTAAT
>NW_015539894.1:74973-85194 GCF_001515605.1 Sinocyclocheilus anshuiensis | reverse complement strand
CCCAAAAAGCGGAATCCAGCGGCCTGGTCGAAGGTTTAATGCGTATTCGGTCTTTTACTTGCGCTTCTGAATTTATCAGGACTTAAGTTTCAATTTTGTCTAGCTCTGTTTTCAATCTGACTCCAATTTCACGTGATCATTAAATTTAGGCAATATTTCTAATCAAAAGCTGATCCCAGATATCGAGTGTTTATTAATTTAGATATTTGAGTATTCTGTAAATCCCATACTTTCAATTATTCGTTCATCAGGGACCCAATGCCGCTCAGAGATACGCGCCCCGGGTTTGCGGTAAACTCACGGACGCAAACTAGCCAGTCTGATCTTTAGTCAGAGGGTGTAATAAGTTAGCTAATACCTTTTTGTCGGTTGCCTACTGCTCACTCTTACAAAAAGTGTACTTAATTTAGCCACTTCCATACATCTTGCTAAATCAGTGATAGACAGAAATCAAAAGGTCTTCAGATGAAGTGCCTACTGCTCCTTTCATTCATGCGCCTTTAGTTTGTACTATCCTGGACATAGATTTACGGTAGCATTAGCTCCTATGATTTACTGGTCATAATTAATTCAAGAAAAGTTCAGAATAAATCAAATATAACAATTTATTATTAGTCAGGTAAAATTGTATCATGCCAATTACATAATGAAACAATTAGAAGCCAATTTAGAAAGGATAATGCAATTGTGAAACATATTGTATCCGCGTGGCAACATGGTTTACTGTAGCTATATGGAAAATAGCCAAGTGTTCCATGCAGGAGACAAACGAATTTTACATAGTCACACATGTAACAGTTATCCTAATTTAACACAAGACACACGGTCTAAAATGCATAGCATCAACAACCTTTTACCTAAGTATTTCAAAGAACACTTACAGCAAAGTAATCATGTGTTTTTAAAGAATAAACTCAACTAGCCTATGTGCACATGTAGTAGCACAAACAACTATACAGTGTGCTCTATGGGCACAATGTGTTTAACACGATTACATTTTTGAATCGTACCTGACAGCAGAGAGACGCACAGCAGTGAGAGTTCTGGTGCAGAGCTCCAGAGACTCTCACACACTGCATGGGGGTTTTCCTGACTACAGAATCCCCCCAGACTGATTTGCAACATTCCCTTAAATACTACCAGAACAAAAACAAAGAAATCTTTAAATCAGTTGTAAAAACATAAAAGACCTTTTGGTCTTTTAGGTTCCCGTGCTCCAGGGTTGCACCTGGCTGGAGATAGATAAACATTCCCACAGGCCTAAAGGGGGACACACCCCCTCCTCAGCAGAACATAATTCTACAAAGGTTTTGAATCTTTCTAATAATATAAATGACTACTGTGAAATTGAAACCAATTTGCCAATTGCACTAAGACCTTTAAAATGACACCAAACATGAAGGGGAAAAACAACAGGTTCTCAAGATACATGATATGTGGGATATGCATATTCTTAATGAACTTTGAGTGAAACCTTTTGGGGGAAAAGAGGGAGAGGCAGAGCGGGCAGGGGGAGAAGGGGGTCGTAAATGGGCAAGGAGAGAGGTGTTGTTTGTTCTCTTTGAAGATTTCTTCTCCAGATAAGTTTTATTGTTTTATTGCATGGCATCTGTTTTGTGTGAGTTCCTGAGTGTTTGGCTGCACGAAGAATTTATTTTATAAGGAAATAATTTCACTCCTTTCAATATGCAAAGGAAAAAAAAAGGTCTTTATCTTCTACTAGCTCTGAATGCAGTTCTAACGAAGAGTCCTCTGTTTCAACTCAACTGAACCAACAAAATAAGGTAAACCCCGGAGATTCTATTGTGGATGAGTTGAGTGAATGTATACGGCAACATCATATTAAGCAGGGAAATGTGTTTCCTACATCACCAAAGCTTGGTGGACAAATTACTCTGCCTACATCCCAGGATATGCCATCTGTCTCTTCAATGCCTATTTCGATTGCACCTACCACTACAGGACTATTGGAGACACAATATCTGCAGCCTTCTAATTCAGGTGTAACTATTAGACCATCCATTCCTTCCTCAGAAAACCTCAGGCCACAATCTGCACTGGATTCAAATGTAATGAGTGCAAGCTTGACACAGCAACGTAATGGTCTTCCATCTTCAGTCATCAAATGAATTCCCATTCGGTCATCAAATTAATCCCAGTTTTTATCCCACTGATCATGATCATCAAGTAGGAAGGGATCAAAGCCTTTTGCCTCCTGATCAAATGCAGGGAAATGTTGGCCAAGTTGGCCGCCCTTCTATCCAAGTGGAGGATTAAGGCCTCCACACCTGCCTGATTTTCCTTATCCAGTATTATATCCATCTTATGGCCAACATGCTCAACTTAATTGTGATCCTTCAAGAGTTGCAATATTGCCTCATAGAGACCTATCAGTTGGATTTCCCTATGCATCTTTTGGTTATCCTCATCAAATTTCCTTGCAACATAAATCTAGAACCGTTATGGAGCAGCAAGCTAATCCGTCCAGTCTGTCTGCTCAGAATCCTTTGACATCCAGAGATATCACTGCTTCAGTACCTCAAGAGCAGCAAAGGGATATGAATCAAACATCTGCAGTCTTTCAAACTGGATTACAGCAGATGGTAACTGATCAGCATATGTCCATTCCGACTGCAGTGACTGTGCCTCAAACAATGATGCCTGCTTTACAGCCCTCAAGGTCAGCCCTTATTGAAAGACTTTAATTTCCATATTTTAAGAGTGATGATCCTCATGAGTTTGCCATGCTGAACATGGCTTTGAAGAATCTGATGCCCCTAGAGGAAACTGAGCAATATAAGTATTTGAAGTTTGATGCAGCCCGACATTTAGCCTTGGCTTATGCCCATCATTCCCAGCCTTACACTACTGCTTTGAAGGCTCTCCAGAAAAGGTATGGTCAACCCCATCAGTTGGTGCTTTGGGAGATTGCTGCTATTAAGAACTTGCCAGCTGTACGTTCAGGAGATCCTGTTGGGTTTGGTCAATTTGCTGTACAAGTTCAAGCTCTTGTTGGCATAATGCTGTTCTAACATTACGTGTTCTGTATCGAATACTCGCTTGTCAGTATGATCCACTGGGTTTTATCATTTCATTCACGACACGTGCTAAAGTTCTTCTGCAACAGTTATGGACGAAGCCTACTAGAGAATGGGATGATCCAGATATCCCAGAAGGAATCAAGGCCGCCTGGATTGCATGGGAAGGAGAGTTACCAGATCTGGTTAAAATCCAAGTACCTCGATGGTATGGTCCAAGAAATAACTGGGAAGATCCAGTCAGCAGAGAGCTTC
The DNA here is from genome assembly GCF_001515605.1 of Sinocyclocheilus anshuiensis. NCBI lineage: Eukaryota > Metazoa > Chordata > Actinopteri > Cypriniformes > Cyprinidae > Sinocyclocheilus > Sinocyclocheilus anshuiensis. The sequence goes on along the minus strand of NW_015539894.1, from coordinate 81,901 downwards.
ATATATTCGGGGACGCATCCGAAAGGGCATATGGTTCAGTTGCCTACATGCGTCTGATTAATGGAGATGGTGAGATTTCTGTTTCTCTTGTTATGGCTCGCTCAAGGGTAGCACCAAAGAAGACAATTTCTATTCCTCGTTTAGAATTGTGTGCCGCTCTTACCGGGGCTCAGCTAGCCAACTTGTTGCAACAGGAACTCACCTTGGCTATTGAAACAGTGACACTATGGTCTGATTCTACAACTGTGTTGACTTGGATCCAGTCTGAATCCTGCCGGTACAAGATCTTTGTGGCAATTCTCTGTGTGTATGTGCTGTACATGTGGAAGAATTGACAATAAAGCAGACTTGACTTGACTTGACTTATGGCTCGCTCAAGGGTAGCACTAAAGAAGACCATTTCTATTCCTCGTTTAGAATTGTGTGCCGCTCTTACCGGGGCTCAGCTAGCCAACTTGTTGCAACCGGAACTCACCTTGGCTATTGAAACAGTGTCAGTCCCAAGAATGGCTGATCTTCCAAATTCCAGACTTCGATTGTATAAGCCTCCCTTTTGGTCGACGGGTATGGATTGTTTTGGGCCTTTAAGCATCAAAGTAGGTCGCTGACATGAGAAAAGGTGGGGCATTATATTTAAATGCCAGACAACACGGTGTATTCATTTGGAACTACTTTCTGGTATGGATACAGATAGTTTTCTTCTAGCCTTTCGAAGATTTGTAGCTCGTAGAGGTCGGCCCTATGAAATATTGTCTGATCAAGGGACTAATTTCAAGGGAGGAGAAGGAGAACTTCGGAAGGCATTTTCTCAACTTAGTCCTTCATTTCAGGAGATGCTTGCCCTCCAACAAATTAAATTCTCCTTCAATCCACCATACTCCCCCCATTTTGGAGGTACTTGGGAAAGAGAGATACGGTCTGTTAAGACAGCATTACAAGTAGTTCTGAGAGCACAAGTTGTCTCAGAGGAAGTTCTGTATACAGTGCTTGTTGAAATTGAAGAGTTGTTAAACTCAAAACCTCTCGGCTATGTGTCTTCGAATATTTCAGACCTGGATCCCATTACTCCAAATATCCTACTGATGGGGCGGCGAGATGCATCCCTCCCACAAGTGATGTATGCAGATTCAGAGCTACTTACCCGTAGAAAGTGGAGACACAGTCAAGTTCTTGCTCATCGATTCTGGGCCAGTTTCATTAAGGATTATCTTCCTAATCTTCAGATTCGTCAAAAGTGGAAACTTGATGGCAATCCTATTGCGCCTTCTACGAAGGTCATGATTGTGGACCCCCAGCTTCCTCATGGACGCTGGCCTGTAGGGACTGTCAGCAAGACCTTTTCAAGTTCTGATGGGAAAATAAGAGTTGCTCAAATTTTCAGAGAAGGGAAGCATTTAATTTGTCCTGTCATCGTCTAATTGTTATTCCTGAATTGACTGATGATGGCGATAGCACGGTAGTATAAATTATCTTGTATACAAATGTTAACATATTTGGGGGCGGCTGTAGAAAATTCTGCTGTGATCTGATTGGTTGACTGAGTCCTGATAAGAACACCTGTGGTCTCTTACTAATCAAGCCTCAGTCTCAATGTGTTTGTGTGTGTGTGAGAAGCAGTCTCTTTACTCATACATGGCCTGTGTGGAATTGTTGTGTTGTTGACAATGTAAGTTCCTTTGATTTATGTGTAATGTGATTTGTTTATATTGAAGTATTTAGTATCTTGGATCTTTATCCAGGCCAGTTGAAGTTGATTTAGACTTTATGTATGATTTATGCTAATATGTTTGTCTATACTAATTGTTTCTATTTTGCTTATGGGTTATCAGAAATCAACAATTGCCAGCACTTGTAACCATGGAAATGTCTACTCCTACTGGTTGAGAAAATAAAATGGAAACATGAGATTTATGACTGAATGAGTTTTAATGGACTCACCATTCCGGTAGCAATAGCCAAACCAGCCTAATATTCCTTCCAATTTTTTACACATATTTAAAAATGTTTTTTTGGTAAAATTAACTAGGCCATAAAACAAAGTGAAAATCTGGCTGGTGAGGCCTTTTTTTCTTCTTGAAGAGGTTTAAAACTGAACTGAACTGGAAACGTAAAACATAGCAAACCATGTTGGTCAAATGACCCCAACTTTGACCCCAGCACTACATGACTTGGGTCACTCCTGGCCTGTGTGGAGACACCACCTACCTACCTTGATCAGCCTGATGAACCTACATAACTCTATCACAACCTTTAAAGGCCTAGTTCTTTGTTTGCATACGGTCAATATTACATAATTATTATTTCATTTATTTATTTTTACAATTCAGTGCAAATAGTTCTGGGGCCTAATAAATGCGTAGTACCAGGCAGAGATGGAAACTCGAGTCTACGACTGGTGACTTGAGTCGTGCTTAAGTCACGAAAAAAATGACTTGCGACTGGACTTGGACCCATAAACTACTGACTCAAGACTGGACTCTGGCTTGAAGACAGAGACTCGTCAAAAACACAACTCAATGCTGATTGTTCTCTCTTTAAAAGCATCAAACGCCATAATTTTCTAATCGTTCCTCATTCATTAATTCCATATCAATGTGCTGCAGCAGCAAATATCACAATTCATTTCTAAACACACAGATCCAGCATTATTATATTACACACCATATGCATACTGCATACTTGCAGACTTACTAAACATAACGCACACTAGACTTAAAGGGATAGCTCACCCCAAAAATAAAATTATATTTCTTTCTTCTGTTGAACATAAAAAGATATTTTGAAGAATGTGGGTAACCAAACAGTTGATGGACCCCAATAACCTCCGTAGTAAAGAAAAAAAAAATACTGTGAAAGTGAAAGGGGACCATCAACTGTTTGGCTACCCCCATTTTTCCAAATATTTTCTTTTATGTTCAACAGAAGAAAGAAACGCATAAATAGTTTGTAACAACTTGAGAGTGAGTACATGATGACACTATTTTCATTTGTGGGTGAACTATTGCTTTAACCCAGCATTGTTCTCCCAAAAGTGCCTTGACACAGTTACACTTATGTGACCTGTGTATTTCACTTTGTGTGCATTTTTTTTTACGTTTCTTCTTTAGTGGTTGTGTTCTGTGAAGTGCTAAGTTTTTACCATTGGAAGTGATTTATGATTTTGCATTAAATAAAGCATAGTTTGGGCATTAGCTGATGTTTTGTCTGTTATAAACAAATGTGGCCCACACTGTTCTTGGAAAGAACAATATGAATTTACTGCCGACATCACATAAAAAATAGTTCAAATGAACCAAAAAATTTATTACAATGATCATCAGCATCGTAAACCTTCCAAAATTGATCATATTTTCAATTAAAAAAATAAATGTATGTACATTTATAACACTATACTTTGTATTATGCATGAAATTACAAAAAAACTAGTTAACACTGCTGTGAAGGAGTTTCTAATACAGCGTCTGTGGGAGTGATGCTAAATTTGACATCGTTCTCTCTCTACTGACTGCTGTTATCAGTTTCTCTCTATTTTTTTTCCATTTTTTGAAAATTGTGAAAACACTATCATTGAGATTTTCTTTTGCTATTTGAGCAAATGGGAATGAAAAAAATATATTTGTGGTAGTCTCCCATTCACTGCTTTACAAGTTTACCCAACCATGACAAGAAACCCGGAAATGTGAAAAAGATCCATATTAGTTTATTGTCACCATCACATAAAAAATGAAGCAATACATTGAATAATATGAATTTATTGGCAGCATCATATAAATAATTATAGTTAATGTTAACAAAAAAAAGTGCAAAGCAATGAATGAATATGAATTTATTGGCAGCATCAGCCATGCCTTGTTAAATGTGATCTGTGCACGGGTTGTCTGTTGGTTTTCAGGGTGTGGTTTCATCAACCATGGCAGTACTCCTGCAAAACGCTCTGTGATATTAGGGAAGAGTGCATCATTCTAACCCCTCTCAGACAAGGATGAATTCCTGAACAATCTGGCATCACGGACCTTCCCCGGGTCAACCCACACTGATGTCCCAGAACCGAAATTGATGGTCATCCTTGCAGGATGACATGCACAAACCTTCTGATAAAGATATGTAAAATATTTCTGAGCGGCATAAGCAGTCGATCTGTTAAACAATATATTAGGCATGTGAGAGGGCTGTGTGTCACCACTGCCGAAACAACTCAGAATAATAAGCCACGAAGTTAACAAAACATTGTACTCCATTGTGCTGAGCAAGAGTGCTTTTCTTCCCTGCCTCATGGGAGTCTTTGTCTCTGAATTAAAAGAGACCAGAACATGCCTTGTGTTACAGAGCGTCACTATTGCTTGCCAAACAGAACCTGCAGAACTTTTCACCAGAGAAGCTCTCCAGGAATCCTGCAGGAGCAGTAGGCACTTAGATTATCAGCAGCAGCAAATAATGCTGTACCCCTCACAGTTTTTCCTAGTTTATTACAGTTGCTCCAATGACTTTAGATCATGGATAAGAGGTCGCAGATCTTTTGCATAACCGCACTTTTTGACTGTGGAGGTACTGCATAGTAGAACAAGCTGGATTGAGTTGTGGGTTGACTTAATTACCCAGTATATGATCTAGGGGTATGATTCTCGCTTCGAATGCGAGAGGTCCCGGCTTAAAATATTCCCATATCAAAGTCTAGGAGAGGGAAAGACACGTAACAGAATAAGAATGGTGTTGTGTGTGTGTTTCAGCTGTGAGGATCAACAATCAATCTCAAAAGAAAACCCACTATGGCCTGGTTTCACAGACAGGGTTTAGACTAAGCCAGAATTAGGCCATAGTTCAATCAGGACATTTAAGTAATTTTTATAAACATGCCATAGAAAAAAACATTACTGGTGTGCATCATTAAACAAAACAAATGCACTGATATATTTTAAAGGGGTGGTTCATTGCGATTTCACTTTTTTTTGACGTTAGTTAGTGCCTAATGTTGCTGTTTGAGCATAAACAATATCTGCAAAGTTGTGGCGCTGAAAGTTCAATGCAAACGGAGATATCGTATTTTAAAATTACAGCTCGTAGGGACAACAAGAGTTGTTGCCATGCCGTCAAACTAGGGGTGCACGAAAAAGTCTATTCATATATGAATCGCGATTCTGTCTTCTAAAGATTCTAATAGAATCACAAGTTTCAAAATCAATGTTCTAAAGCAGCAGTTCTTAATACTATTCCTCGATTCCTCCTGCTCTGCACACGCTCTGCATCTCTCTCTCTCTCATTCAGCTCAGCTCCAACAATGAACTGTTACAATTATACACTTATTTTCACATAGCTATGAGAAGCATTTAACATGGACACGCATGCAGTTGCTGTACTGTATTAAAACTTTAATCAGGATAAAACCATATATTAAAGCAGTAAAAGCAATAGCATTTACAAATAACAGCATATCTAAAAGTATGAGACAACAACAAACAGGCCTACCATTAAAAGCCGTGCTTGCACAGGTTCTGCGCGATCCTCTTCAATAATATCATCTGCTTCTCAATCGGGCTCAAACTGTTAAGCGATATTAACGACGCCGTTGTTTACAATACAACCGGAGCACATGCCGCTTAGGTGAGGGTGGCGGGACGATTAGACGCGCACTAGAGGCGGTTTAGCCAATCACAACACACTGGGCTAGCTAACCAATCAGAGCCCATCTCGGCAATTATTATAATTACCAGAAAGTGCAATCAAAAATACAAACGCAAACAAAAATATAACGTAGAAATAGGCAGAAAACGAAATATTCCTTCCTAGCAGCAAGTAATAATTCCAACAGCAGATCTATAAACAAGTATTATGCAGGACACTCACGTGCAGCCGTCTGTCTCTTCTGTTGACTAATCGCTTGACCCTTACTAACATAAACAGGAGAAAACAGGTCCAGAAAGAACAACAATGCAAACTTCTTATATGAAGAACCCGTAAGAAAAGAATATACAAATATTAACTTACAAACAAATAACAGATTTCCTTGTTGTAGAGATACAATTGCAACAACAAAAGGATTAACACAATATCACTAAGAGAAACCAATAAACAAAGTATAATTCATAAACAACAAAGGAACCCTTCAAGGGTAAGAAGGGGAACCTCACAGAAACACAAACACACTGTTCTGTGGGGAAAAGCTGCTTAAATCTCCACTATTCCCTCTCATCCTCCAATCAGAGTACACAGCCTATCATTGATCACAGGTGGCGGCCATTACCTCCTACTTGCAAGCAGTGTTGGGGGTAACTCATTACAAGTAACGCGAGTTACGTAATCAGATTACTTTTTTCAAGTAACGAGTAAAGTAACGCATTACTTTTTTAATTTACAAGAAAATATCTGAGTTACTTTTTCAAAAAAGTAATGCCAGTTACTTTGTTTTCCCATGTATTGACTGACAGCTCTCCTGTCCCCATATTGGGAGAAATCGGGAGTACAGAGGAGTTGTGTGCGCTGTGTGAACATGATGCTACTGTAGTTCTAGACTAAATGTGAATGTGCTTTAATTCATCCCACTCACAAAAAAACAGATTTAGTATTAATCAAAATGAATTAAAACAGTGAAATGCAAACTCAGATATGACCTGCAATAATTAAATATGTTAAATAACACAAATATATCTAATCCCATTTTATTAACCAATATCTTTGCTGCTGACCTTTGATGATCTGGTTCAACCATACTAATAGGCAAAAATGACTTTAGATAAACTAACAATTGTGCTTTGTTTTTTTATTGCTGAAGAGTGTTTCTTCTCCTGCGTTCTACTGAACAGACGTGAATTTACTTTTGCTTCAGCCTGGGGTTTATTCATTAGACTTTTAGGTGTGAAAGGGCTTTTATATTTGCTATAAATAGAACGTCTTATATTAAAAACAATCAAGCCCTGCTTATATTTAAAAAGTA
>NW_015539894.1:61966-74920 GCF_001515605.1 Sinocyclocheilus anshuiensis | reverse complement strand
CAAAAGTAATATAATGCATTACTTTCCATAAAAAGTAACTAAGTAACGTAATTAGTTACTTTTTTTAGTGAGTAACGCAATATTGTAATGCATTATTTTTAAAAGTAACTTTCCCCAACACTGCTTGCAAGAGAGAACAAGGAAAAAAACAAATACGTCCTGGGACGTAACATACACATTTTATGATTCGGCTTTGATGTTCCTAGAGGATTGGCGATTTCACAGTTGTCAATGTAAAGGCCAAGAGCAATTGTGAACTTGTCCCTTGCAAGAAGAGTGTTTTCATTGAAGTACTGTCCATTTACATACAATCTGTATTCCTGTAGCACATGGGTCTCTTCTGACACAGCTCTGTTTAACACAACAGTTTAATGAAGCAACATCTGGAGCATGGGAAGAATGGGAACATATGCAAATGGTTTTTGGCATTTTTCCACAACATACTCAGTGGGGTTTACTAATGGAAACTCTGCGTACATAGGCTGCTCTCCTTTTAGCAGTTCCTAATCGTCCATCTTTGGCACAAAAAGGCATCATGTTACTTTCTAACCGCTCTTACAAGTCTTTCATCCATGTCAGAGTATTTATTTAGCATATATAAGCCCGACTCTGTTCTATAACTTCTTGCGCAGAACTCTCTGGTATGTGCAGAACACTTTGCATCTTTAACAGAAGAGATGCCAAGTTGTGCTCAAGCTGTTATTCTAAAATAATTCTCACTGGCTTCTTTACTCAGCTCTTCTTACTCATCCATATCATCAGAATGTGATATTTGCTCTTGTGCAGGATCACTGTCATGGTTTACATAATTATGACCAATGAACTGAACCTCTTTGAGCTCTGTTCTTTGTGTACCTTACTCTTGTGTGCTTTGAAAGCAGCGTCTACTCCACTTTCACAGTTTCAGTCTTTATAAGGGCACATGACTGTATGGTTCACTTTTAAATGTGCCGTATGGAGGTGAATGAAGTAATCAACCTCAGAACAACCCACAGGACAGACAGCAAAACTTAATATTTGTATATCTACACTTGGCAACTGATCAGATGTTTTGGTGTAAAAGTGGAATAAGTGCACTTTTAATGCACTGAATGATTTAAATGTACATAGACATTCAAGCTGATAGATTCATGTGTTGTTATTTTTTTAGTAAATAGAAACAAATAAAATTAGTGTTTTAATATAGAACAGATTAAACATATTGCAAAGCTATACAATTACATTAACCCTCATGTGGTGCTCGGGACATTTTTGTCAGGAGAAGATTTTATTTTTCCCGAAAATACTAGTTAATCTTATCGCATTGGACTGAAATTTAGTGACTTTGGTCACAAAGGGTATAACTACTACTTCTTTTTTTTTTTAATCATTTTCATACTTTTTTGGAGGAGATTTTCCACTTTGTTACACTTGTGGTGTTCCTGGGCAAAAATGACCCGGCCTCAAAAAAATTGCTTATAAACCACTCATTATGCAATATTATCATCAAAGATTGGATTCAATCTTTTTGTCAACTTCTTTTTTTTTCATTTAGGACTGGTTTTGTATTTATATTTGCTTCTGATTAATCGTAGGCCTCATTTATCTGAGCGTAGACACCTCATTTTTTTTGTGAAAAAAGCATTATTTATGAATAACTTTCACAATATTAAATAAAAACTGATGAACATTTGCACTGTTTATCACACCAGTGTACTTTAATGTTTAATCAGGGAGTTTGCTTTGAAATGCTTTTATTTTGTACAAAATGGCACAAAGTCACACTTGTGGTGTTCCCGGTCAAAAATGTCCAGCCATTCAAAGTGAATGGGAAAGAATTAAAGTAATAGAAACTATTAGTGTTCAGGAGCATGTTGATCATGTTCACGTTCACATATGTATGTGTGCTTGCAAACATAAAGGCCTTGGACCTGTTCATGTGTGGATGCATGCATACTCACGCTAACACACACACACACACACACACACACACACGTATACAAACTATTGGGGAGTATTACAAGCTTTCTATTTCATCCTACCCTGAACTGCATCTGATATAATTTCATCAATCTGATAGTATAACTCTCTCTTTCTCTCTCTCTCACCCACACACACACACACACACACACACACACACACACACGAACTGGCTTCACTCTGCTTCAAAATAATCTTTCTTTCATCACACCTTCTAGACAAAATATTAGGTTCTCACAAAGCAGACATAAGTTTACTAATAACTGCTTTAGCACAAAGACAGAGCATATAAATCCCTCACAGCACCTTGCTTGTCATTCAGTCTGTGTCAGCACAATGGCGAAGAAGCTGTCTTTACAAGAGGTTCTTGATCATATTACTGATCAAGAAAATAGCAAGGAAGAGACAACTGAAGATGAATCTTACAGTGAAGTCGTGTTGCAAGATACGGATCCAGTCTGTAACACACGAACTGGCTTCACTCTGCTTCAAAATAATCTTTCTTTCATCACACCTTCTAGACAAAATATTAGGTTCTCACAAAGCAGACATAAGTTTACTAATAACTGCTTTAGCACAAAGACAGAGCATATAAATCCCTCACAGCACCTTGCTTGTCATTCAGTCTGTGTCAGCACAATGGCGAAGAAGCTGTCTTTACAAGAGGTTCTTGATCATATTACTGATCAAGAAAATAGCAAGGAAGAGACAACTGAAGATGAATCTTACAGTGAAGTCGTGTTGCAAGATACGGATCCAGTCTGTATCCAGCCCAGATGGTGGATCAGCACCTAGAGACGACCTCTACAGCCCTGAATGTCAGCGGAAACCAGGACGACTAGATCCCCAGTGAAGAACTCATCACCTCGTCGACCTTCGACACAAGACCACGAGATCCAGACGAGTCCTCTGCTCAATCTGACATGTGTTGCAGCCTGGAATTAAACCACACCATGCTGGTTTCGTCTGGTCAGAGGAGATCTGGGCCCCCGACTGAGCCTGGTTTCTCTTGACTGATTGAACAGACACTATTGGAAGAGAGACTTAATCTGGAGAAATGACTCTGTTATTGTCTTCTTGCATCATTGACAAACTATTTTCCTGTTTGACATTCTAAAGCTGCTTTGACACAACCGAACCAGTATTATATAAAGCACTATACAAATAAAGGTGACTTGACTTGACCTAAAGCAGAAACACAGTGGTCCTGGTCAGGGCTCTGAACCGGAAATGAACGAAATTTTAAAAGGAACATAACCAGAAACAGAAATGAAATCAAATTTAATAGTTCCGAACAGAAACACTAATATACCAAGAAATGGCCATTAACCGGTTAATAAAGTTATGTTATCGTTCTGTTTAGTATTTTAATTTTGCAGTCAACCAATCACAAATTCAAATAGTACGGCCTATACAAATGTGATATTGACGCATCCAAAGACTGAAATGCCCGCGCTCAGCTGTAATAGGTAAGTCGCAATAGCAATGTTCCGGCGTTAGAGTTTTTCCGAGGATATGTCACGAACCGTCAAGCATTAGACCAACAATTAACATTGAAAATGAATGGCAGGAGATAAGCAGCTTGTTTTGGGTTTTGAAACCAGCAAATATTGCAGGATAAACTAAACTAAATTAAACTATATACATAAAAAGGAATATATAGGCCTATATACAAAATATATTTCACTTAACGAAATGAAAACAAAACAGTTTTGGTTCATTGTAACGTGCTCCAAAGTTCACGGAAAGGAAACCAAGATGGCAGAAAGCAGCATCCTGCTTGTTTTCTGTATTTTGCAAAAGCTTTACAGTTTTGAATGATGTCTTGCTTCCATCTGTGACCATAAATTACGGAGTATGAGTTTCCTCTCTTAGAAGGGAAAACAATGTAATGATCGCGCCAGCACCTCGCACACACACACAACATATTTTTGCTAACTTAACATTGCAGCCTGTTCATTATCAAAATAAATGATAGTTAAAGAATTATTAGTCATATTAAAAGATACACCGCTTAATTTAAATAGTCCGTAGTTCAATCTGTGCCGTTCTTCGTGGCCGCCGCCTCACCCCTGATAGCACACATCCATCATGGAGACTCTATTTACATCTGCAAGACGTATTTTTAGAGTGTTTGCTCATCTGCAATACATCTAGAAGACGTTTCTGATCAGATGTCAAATAGACGTTTAGAAGATGTCTTTAAGATGTTTATGATTTAGAATATAGGCTACGTAAAACTGATGTCTGCAAGACGTCTATCAGATGTTTGTACACAGCGGATGCTTTCCAGATGAAGAGATCTTTAACAGACATATGTGTGCTAGCTGGGACTGTGCTATGTGAAGGATGATGTTTTACATTGATAACATGAGTGATGTACATAGCCTATAGTTTACATAATAATTAATATTTTAGCATGCAGATACGTCGCGAATATCGAAACATTTGGATTCGTGCCGAATGAGAGAGGTAGGCCTCAGTTTCGCTTTAAATGAATTAGTTTTGGCTTGACGTCTATATAGCCTAAATACTGTTAACTTTAGAGCATTTGTTGAGGAGAGAGGAGAACTAAAATAGCTTATAGCTGTGTTTATAATGTTTGTAAACATTTTGCTTTATTTAGCGGTATTTTAGCCTACATTATTTCTGAATGTAATAATAAAATGTGACGTACAGACTATGCGACTTATCTTTTTTGTCTCAAAATGCAATTTTATATGAGTAGCCTCGCATATTTTTTTTAACCATGCAGCACACATTTTTAAATATTCTGAAGAAATACTTTTTCTTTAAAGCATTGTTTTTCCTTTCATTTAATACATTTGGTCAAAATCTTGTTATAAAAGATGATGCTGTATTGGCTATGACTAGACGCAAGATACCAGACCAAGACTCGCTTTGTGCATCTGTACATGCAAGAGGTCTTTCAGGTCTGGAATAGGAGAACAAATTTTAGTTATTGAGAAACAAAAATTCTATCTTCGACTGTAAGGTTGCAGGGTTAAGTACTGTACATCTTTTTACATTCAACATTTCAGGTCAAATGGAGGTATATCTACAGCTACATCTGGCAGTTGGGGATAAGCAGAGGATGTGAGCGTGTAAGAGAGTGTGTTCATTGTTTGAGGCTGCCTATGGTCGTATACTTGGACTACGCACATCTTTGAATTTGCATTCTCTGAACATTCAGTTATCACTTCTCAAACACTCTTTTTGAATTAGGAGTTGACTGAAATACACTAGTGTTGCTATCCGAGAACTTGGAGTCATGTATTGGTGATATGAAAGTGATAGTGATGTGACACGTAGCCAAGTATGGTAACCCATACTCAGAATTTGTGCTCTGCATTTCACCCATCCAAGTGAACACACACACCTGGAGCAGTGGGCAGCCATTTTTGGAGTTGGGGGTTTGGTTCTTGCTCAAGGGTCTCACCTCAGTCGTGGTATTGAGGGTCATTCACTCCCCCCACCTACAATCCCTGCCAGTGCTGAGACTCGAACCCACGACCTTTGGGTTACAAGTCCGACTCTCCAACCATTAGGCCACGGTCATTTGTGTCACGTAAAAAATGTAAATATCACTAGAGCTGCCCACGACTAAAGATTTTACTAGTTGACTAGCAGTCGTTCATTTTAGCCATTAGTCGATTAATCGTGCATTTATATAAATGTAATTAAATAGATACCATAATGAGCCTTTAATATTCAACTCTGTATGTTGCACTGAATCGAAAGATCGAAAGTCTTGTGCTTTTTGGACAAACCATCTCAATACGCTAAAACGTTACAGAGATAATAGCCTCAACGTCTACTTTGGCGTGCTCTTTATCAAATTCGATTGCATGTTAATCGAGAACGGTTTGACTAATCAACTTGAGTTTTATAACTCTCTCTTTCGGCATGGTCTGAAGACTACCTGATTCGGTTTTCATGAACGGTCTTCAATAATTAAAAAAAAATGTCATCACAAATGATGTAACTGCATTTAAATTTTCTTGAGCCAAGGAATCAGAAGGTAAATGAATTTTGTTTCTAGGCGATACGGTTCCGAAGTTATTCAAATAAATGTGAATTGAGCTGTTGGTGGTGCTTCAATATTATACTTCAATATTATTAAAATATTTATTATTAAAAAAAAATAGTCTGTTTGGAAATCAGTTATTTAAGGATAGTTTGCTAACTGGCAGAACAGCTTTAGATAATTATTTCATCTTTATTCACTTATAGGTTCCTCACAATAGGTGCTATTTACACTAAATGAAAATAGCAGTATTTTCCTTGCTATATGCTATTTACACTAGTGATAGATTCTATTTACTCTGTGTAAAAACAGTGGTGGCCAAGATCTGGCCCACAAACTGAGTGGAATGATGGCACTTGTGCGCTTTGCTCCTGTTTGTCCGATCTGGGCCACAAGCAGGCCATAGCAATGCCATGTGTTAGCCAGGAATTAAGCAAATAACCCATAACTGTTGCTGTTCTTCATATTTTATTTTTGATAATGAAGCTCCTTTTCTCCGCCAACCCAAAAATGAAGAGTAATCCAGGTGTTGAGAGGTGTGGCCAATGGGTTTCCTATAAAATCACTGGTCCTGTGCTGCAGAGCTCAGAGATCAGAGCCTTCTTCTGAGATTCATCAACCAACATCACAAACAGCCTGACATCAAGCAGACTTTCTCTCCAGTCTCCAGTCTCCAGCTTCAGGTCTGTTGAGCTTTTACTAGTTTACATCATTTCGTAGACACTGTTTTCTAAAGGGAGACAATTGAGGTGCAATCATTTTTTAACACCAGAACAGATAACTAGGACCAGTTCTGTAACTATGGTGTATTATCCACTGTAGAACTCTACTTATACTACTTTCAATGTTACATATAATAACAAAAAGTCAAACTAACTAAACAATGTTATCAGCAGAATAATCATTCACACTTTACAAAACATACGTTACAAAGCAGGGCAATGAAACATCATAAATGTGGCAAAGAAAACTGAAAGCAGAGCATAAGAACAAAAATCTACGCTAAGTGTAATAATTAATCAATAATTGCAATGTCCATTCATACACAAAAATGCTGGGATAACAACTGTGGTTATACAAATGACAATCGATCTTCCAAAAAGCGTGGTTACAAAACTTACTATAATAAATCCATGGTTAATTTTCGGAAGGGTTGTGTTGCAGCATGCAGAAATGCACAACTGCATCGTGAGCAAACTTATCTGTCAGTCTAATTATCAAAGTAACAACACTGAAAATTAGAGAAATAAGAAGTCAAAGTAATCATTCAGTACACTGAAACATGAACCCAAAATTGACCCAACCCAACATTTTTTACTGTCGAATAGTATTTGTTGGGTAGTTTTTACCCAACGGCTGGGTCAATCTCACTTGCATCCTCTTCAGGAGTGAGCAACCGTTCTCATAGCCACCAAACTGGTGCATTTCTTCAGCGAAATAAAGGTTTGTACAAGTTCTATTTTATCTATAAAGTCATTACTGATCTGTAAATCACTTTATTTTATGCAACACAACATACAGGGATATGACATAAGTCACCTAAAAGAGTGTCGCATCGGTTATTTTGCCTCATGAAAGCGCTGATGCCTTGCATAAAATGAAATTATTTTATTTGTTGAAAGATGCTGTATTAGGAAATGTACTCAAAATAAAGGAGGTATCATGTAAAAACAGTCGTGTGGTGTATTTTACAGAATTTCAGTGGATTTAAGTTAATCTGGAAATATTATCTCGTATATGAAGTAAAAAAAGCTTGTGATTAAAACTCTAAAAATGCTCCTGAAGAGGTGAAAGGTATCACTTTAGCATGCAGCCCGCCATTTACAGCGTAGGTTAACCAAATGAACAGCGTACATGTTTGTATTAGTAGCGTACCTACGCTGTACATACGTGTAAATTATTTATACTGTCTAAAGGGGGGCCTATATGTGAATGACATACTATAGGCAACAATCTTATATTTGGGAGCAATTTAGTGAGAACATGCACTACGTACCTTTATGTGTTCATTTTTATATAGGCTACTGTAGGTGTTTTATTAACTATTCCATTATGACTGGATACATAATGGAAATTGTACTGAACAACAAAACTGGAAATCTGGGGAAATTATGTATTGAGTGTCTGCTCTGAATAAGATTCTGATTCAATGTAGTCTACTATCTTGATGAAAGTGTATTGCATACAAATGATGTCAGCTGTTAGTCACGTCACACACCAACCACCACCAAATAACTTGTTCTGCTATTCAGTCTGAATGGCACTCAAAACAAGCTTACCTTGTTTCAGATGTCAAATATAACGATACAACACAACACTTCGATCTCAGTGCATAGAGTATGACTGATATATTGCTTTAATAGCAACAGTGCAGCTGCTTTAGTTTGGTCTTCTAAAATCAGGGTAGAAAATGACCGCTTATATCTAAATTGGAACCATTTTTGATGAAAGAAACACACTAAGATTATAAGCGCACCCCAGGAAATATTATAAAATTAAAAAAATAATAATAATTTCATGACCCCTTTATTTATTTACGAAGCTTTCTCCATTCCCTAAACATGTTGCATATCATTTGTAGCTCTTCCTTACTTGTTACAAATTATGTGAAACGTGATTTTATGGTTTAGGTCTAGTCTTATATGCATTACATAACTTATACAGTACATACCTAATAATACAGCAAATTACAGTGGGTGTAGAAAAAAATCACTCCCCTTTAAAATAATCACATTTTGTTGCTTTTCAGCCTGAAATTAAAACGGACACAGTTTTTGTTTTATCCAGCTGTATTTACTCAGTGCAACTTCTAACATCCAAGTGAAAGATAGAACACCAACATGTCAGAAAATAAAAAACAAGTTACGTCCCAGTCTAGGAGCAACGTGAAGTACCATTAATGAAGAACGTCACAAAAGGAAAGCCTAGATTTCCATTTATTGTAGGAGCAATCAATCAGGGTTTTATGCCAGCTTCAGAAATGGGCATGAGCCAAAATAACAAACAAAACAAAAACTGTTCTTTTAAATGCTACCTTACCCTAACAAAGAAAAAATAAAACAAAAATGCATCCCTATCTCCCTATCTGATTAAAACCAGGAGAAAATACACTTTTTTCAATAAAAAGAAAGTAGGCACCCATTTCCTACAAAAGTGGCGTTACTCTATTTACAGATTACCTTTTAACACCGACACAATATTAAACATAAGAAAAACAAACTCCTACAGGATAGTGATGTCTTTCCTGTTTACAGATTACTTTTTAATACCAACAAAATTTTAAAGAAAAAATATTAGCAACAATAGCCAAAGAAAAAGATGGTGGGAAAAGCAGTTGGAACGACTAACTGAGGGGTCATATGATGCTGCTAAAAAGAACATTATTTTGTGTATTTGGTGTAATGAAATGTGTGTATGCGGTTTAAAGTAAAAAAACACATTATTTTCCACATAATGTACATTGTTTCTCCTCTATGCCCCACCTTTCTGAAACGTGTCAATTTTTACAAAGCTCATCGGTCTGAAAACGTTGTGCTCTGATTGGCCAGCTATCCAGTGCGTTGTGATTGGCCGAATACCTCAAGCGTGTGACGGAAATGTTACGCCCCTCACATACTGTTGATGCCGTGTCCGGCCGGAGCGATGATTCAAAAACATTAAAACCCATTATAAACGAGGCATTTGTTGCATCCAGTGGGGACATAATTATGGATTATAATGACTTATACTGTCTTTTTATGCGTTGCGATGCATCGCGCCGCGTAAACATAAAACCCTGTCTGGTGTCCTCTTTTGGAAGACCAAACAAAGTAGTTTCGCTTTCACAACGAAACACAGCGTCACACACGACATGGCGACGGCGGCAACAACAATACTACAGCGAGAATAAAAGCTATGCCTTCTTTCTTTGCGTATACGTTTGGGCGGTGTTATGCAAATCTTCCCAAACAGTGACATAGACATGTTGGGGGCGTGTTTAAACGAGGCGTTTTAGGAGGGCGCGGACGAGTCTTAACTTTTATAAAGAATATCTCTTTGGGTTTGAGACTTTAGTCTTTGCAACTTCAGGGATCTTATCTATTCACGAACAGCTTGTAACACTCCAAAGAGAAAGGAAAACTTGAAATCGCTTCATATGACCCTTTTAAGCATGCAACAGGCTACTTCACTTATAATCAACTTTACAACAGGCCGGAGGAACGCTTACACAAACATGTCCTCCCGGCAGAAAACACACTCAGAGCCCCCCTTGTATTGCGCAGAAGCAGTACAAATTGTTGAAGTGCTAAAACTAAGGCAAGAGTTTCTTTTTCAATAGTGCTATAGTTTTGTTGAGCTTTTAAAAACTTCCTGGAGAAGTAAAACTGGGGGTGGTCAATTCCACGGTCATTCTACTGTAACAGCACTGCTACGGCTCCCACAGCACTGGCATCTACCTCAAGTTTAGAAGGGCGAGAGAATTCAGGGCAGGCGAGAGCAGAAGAAAAACACAACAAATCTTCCACCTCTTTAAAAACATTTTCATGACGGAGACCAGATAAAGGTTTTAGAAGAACTTAAGTCAGTAAGTGGACACACGACAAAACCTTTATCAAAAACCTTAGGTGCAGGGTATTGAAGGATGGCGGCAACCTTAGCATCTACCAGGCGAATTGTCCATGCCCCACTTTCTTTCTGAGATATGTTACCATTGAAAATGTTGCTTACTTCTTGGTTTGGAACGAAGTGCTGCCATGCTTCTCTTCAGCGTAGTGGATTTTTTTCAAATTACAACAGGCAGAGCCTTACTGCCGTTTGATTGGATGACAAACGTCCAGTTTCATGGACAGCAGGCTTTAAATTAGGTGAAATGCTCCGGAAGCAAAAAAAACATGAGGTGACATGTGATGTCCATTGTAATGGACGCAGGGTCCGAAGGGGTTAGACAGCGGCAGCACTGTATTCAACATAAGTATCTGAGCGGATCCTGTATCACGGAGCAGAGTTATTGGCTTAAAACCCGAACCATCAGACAACGCTACTGATCCCGGTAACAGAAAGGTTCATATATTGACGACTTAGACGATTCAGTCGATTGAGACAGATTTTACAAAAGCAACACTTTTAGGTTTAACTGTGTTTTTCTTTTTCCATGCTTCACAATCCGCAATGAGATGACCCGAATCAAGACAGTAAAACACACTCTTTTTTTGTGCCGCACAAACTGGCGGAAGCCTCCCTGTGCTCCCTCGTGTACAGCTCTGACAGCATTAGCAACATCTTTTCCCTGCACTGCAGCATACACAACTTTCTCGTGCCGAACAGCATGGGGAAAAAACACTCTATGAGTCAACACAAACTCATCAGCAAAGAAACTGGAAAGCAGAGAAACCAAAACACAACACAACAGAACAGAAACGTGACATTTCGCCCCTCCCGGAATGGCGCGACCTCACACCGACAAAAGCAGTCAAACAGAGGAGGGAGGGTGGGGGTTGAGGAGGTGGGCATGGGGCAGGCAATGGGAAAGGGGCATAGTTCATAGGGCCAGGGCGGAGTAGATGGAGGGAGGAGCCCGGAGCAGGAGGAGCCAGGTGGGGAACCACAGGCCAACCAGGATAGCGGCCCACGGTGGAGTCGATGGTGGGAGGAGCCATAGTGGAGATGGAGACAGAGACGGTGGAAGAGGAGCCCCGGATGGAGACAGAGAGCCAGGGTGACAGAGGATCCGGAGGGCCAAGGCGGAGCTGGTGGCTCAGGTTACCGAGGAGGAGGTGGGGTTTCATAAAACCGCAGTGGAGCCGGAGCGACAGAGGACCAAGGTGGAGCTGGAGGGAAGGAGAAGCCAGAGGGATGGAGGGATGAGGCGAAGCCGGAGGAGTGGAATACCGAGGCGAATACCGAAGGTCTGCTATTCTGTAACGTGTGCTGGCTGTATAATCAAGCGCACGACGAAGGAGTAACTTCAAAAGGAGTTTTTAACCGCCTGGGGTTGGCAAAGGCACCGACGGGAGCACTTGCATATTTTCCAGATGACAGAGAAAAGATCTTAAAATGCTCTGTCACTTTTGATTGGACTCATAAAAGTAATACATCACTTGAATCTGTAAAGGGTCTTATTTGTGTATGCTCACCATATAAACGTTGTGCTTTTGTAAAATAATGAAAACAAAAAGGGTGCGCTCTCAGTCTTCACTGTCTCCGCGAACTGCTTTTAGAAACGCGTCACTAAAATGAACTGAAACCCAGCGAATACTTTACACATAGACTTGAGAAATATATCTATAGAAAGCTTGACATGTCTACTCTTAAATGAAGTAACTTTTACCGAAAACAAATATTCTGTGATAAAGTAATCTGTATGAAACCAACGACAGGTCAAGTTTTTCCATCTAAACTCATTATCTCTAATGTGATCCCGCCCACGCGCTGTTTGTGCTACTGATATTACAAATCTCCACGTCTATTTACCTCAGAAGATGAGCTGAGAGGAATAAACCTTGTATTTACCTCAGAAGACGCGCTGAGAGGAATAAGCTTTGCTTACCTCACAAACAGAATGCGAGCACGGCTAGAGCCAGCGGAGGAGATCTTTCATGACGAGTAAGTAATGTTTCTTATTTGCATTAGATAATGTGTTGTTGTGACATAAACTTGAACGCATTTACTAATTGGACTTTTCCCAAACTATAATTGCAGACTAAAATGTGTGAAATCGAGTGCAACATTTTGAAATATGATAGGCAACCTTTCATTACATCTAAATGTTGTACGGCATGAGGATGGTTTTATGTTCTATAAACACAATACTATATAAAAGTATTGTTTAGATTATATAAAAATAATGTCTAAGAATGTTTAGACCAATCATTACTGTGAAATACTCTGTCTGCAAATATCTGTTCAAACATGTGCTTGACAATAATAATTTCGTTTCTCAGATATAGAATGTCCTTTTGTACTGTATGATAATACGGGGGGGGGGGGGG
>NW_015539894.1:61581-61949 GCF_001515605.1 Sinocyclocheilus anshuiensis | reverse complement strand
TATTTGCATTAGATAATGTGTTGTTGTGAGACAAACTTGAACACATTTACTAGTTGGACTTTTCCCAAACTATAATTCCAGACTAAAATGTGTGAAATCGAGTGCAACATTTTGAAATATGATAGGCAACCTTTCATTACATCTAAATGTTGTACGGCATGAGGATGGTTTTATGTTCTATAAACACAATACTATATAAAAGTATTGTTTAGATTATATAAAAATAATGTCTAAGAATGTTTAGACCAATCATTACTGTGAAATACTCTGTCTGCAAATATCCCCTCAAACACGTTTAGGCCTATAATGTGCTTAACAATAATAATTTAGTTTCTCAGATATAAAATGTTTTTGTATTGTATGATAAT
>NW_015539894.1:59400-61435 GCF_001515605.1 Sinocyclocheilus anshuiensis | reverse complement strand
AAATTATAGAAATTAATTTTATTTAGCAAGGATGCTTTAAATGGATCAAAAGTGAGGATAAAGACATTTATGTTACAAAAGATTTCGATTTCAGATAAATGCTATTCTTCTGAATGTACTATTCATCAAAGAAACCTGAAAAAATTATACTCAGCTGTTTTCAATAATAATAATAATAAATTAATATTAGAATGATTTCTGAAGGATCATGTGACACTGAAGACTGGAGTAATGATGCTAAAAATTCAGCTTTGAAATCAGGAATACATTTTTTTTTATAATATATTTAAATAGAAAACCGTTATTTTGAATAGTAAAAATATTTACATTTACATTTAGTCATTTAGCAGACGCTTTTATCCAAAGCGACTTACAAGTGAGGACAATATAATAAATAAAAAGAAAACAGATAGAATAGAAAAAGAATAGAGCAAGCTAGTGTTATCTTTTTTGCTTTTGTTAATTGTATAATAAATGAAAAGAAAACAAGATAGAATACAAAAAGATTTAAAAGCCAGAGTTAGTTTTTTTTTTTAAAGAAAACAAGGAGAAAATGAATAGAGTGCAAATCTAAAAGGGACAAGTTTTTTTTTTTTTTAAGAATACAATTAGAATAGAGAGTGTTAGTAAATGAATAGTGTGCAAGTCTAAAAGGGGCATTTTTTTTTTAAATAATAGAATTAGAATAGAGAGTGCTAGAGTTAGAGGGCCAAATAAAGATGGAAACAATGTGTTTTTAGCCAATACTTGAATATGGCTAAGGACTCAGCTGCTCGGATTGAGTTGGGCAGGTCATTCCACCAGGAGGGAACATTTAATTTAAACGTCCGTATAAGTGATTTTGTGGTTCTTTGGGATGGCACAATCAAGTGATGTTCACTTGCAGAACGCAAGCTTCTAAAGAGCACATAATTCTGAAGTAATGAATTTAGGTAAAGAAGTGCAGAGCCAGTGGTGGTTTTGTAGGCAAACATTAATGCCTTGAATTTTATGCGAGCAGCTATTGGTAGCCAGTGCAAATTGATGAACAGAGGTGTGACGTGCATTCTTTTTGGCTCATAAAAAATTAATCTTGCTGCCGCGTTCTGGATTAATAGTCCAGCCTGGACAGAACAAGAGCTTGAACAAGGAGTTGTGAAGCATGTTCAGAAAGAAAGGGCCTGATCTTCTTGATGTTGAATAAAGCAAATCTGCAGGACCGGACAGTTTTAGCAATGTGGTCTGAGAAAGTCAGCTGATCATCAATCATAACTCCAAGGTTTCTAGCTGTTTTTGAAGGAGTTATGGTTGATGAGCCTAACTGGATGGTGAAATTTTGATAAAGCGATGGGTTTGTTGAAACCACAAGCAGTTCTGTCTTAGCCAGGTTGATGGTCCGTCATCCAACTAGAAATGTCTGTTAGACATGCTGAGATGCGAGCAGCTATCGTCGGATCATCAGGATGGAATGAGAGGTAGAGTTGAGGTTCATCAGCATAGCAGTGGTATGAAACGCCATGTTTCTGAATGACAGAACCTAGTGATTAGGGATGCACCGAAATGAAAATTCTTGGCCGAAGCCGGAGCCGAACAAAATTAAACACTGGGCCGAAGGCCGAATACCGAATACAGAACACAGTTTTTCACATTTTCCCCCTATGTAGGCCTATTTTGCCTTTTTTTTTCACCATTGCATTAATTAAATTGCCAAAATATGCTTTTTACTGTTTTGTCCTGCTTTTCAAATAAAAAATAAATTACAAAACAACAATTTAAAAATATTTACTTAACACTGAACATTTTTTTTAACATTCTAGCAGACATTATACCAACAAAGCACAATTTAACTTAAAATGAATAAGTTAGTAAAATAATATTTTTGGGCCATTTTTGAGACTTGAATCAGGCATGTATTTCTACTGTACAAATAAATGCAGCCTTGCTAAGCAGAAGAGAGTTCTTTTAAAACATTAGAATATATTACAGATCCCAGTCTGAACACTGTGTGAATGCTATAATAAATGTATTAATAGAGCTGTTGTAGGGTAATTATTAT
>NW_015539894.1:58584-59229 GCF_001515605.1 Sinocyclocheilus anshuiensis | reverse complement strand
GAAACCTGCAGGAAGATCTCAGTGCTTCTTTTTGTTGACAACAGCATGCAGATTTATAAATGATTCTCACTACGAATTTGGGAAGAAGTTTGTCGCGCGTATCACGTTGTCACGTGCTTTTAAAAAAATGCACAAAAATGTTAGTGAGCAACTGACGAGTAACAGTTTTGCGCAGATTTTCCTCACACTTTGGACTTTGAACCCTGGCGCCGCAAGCTTGTGCAGCGCTTTCTGCATCTTTCTCTGATAGTTTTAAATACTTTCACACTGCCGATATGTTTGCTGCATTAGTGCGCCCCTCTATTTGATCGTGTTAGTCATTGTTCGGTACATATTATTCTGCCTTTTCGCTTATTCGGCCGAACACCGAAAGAGATTTTGGTTACACTTTATTTCGATAGTCCACACATTTAGCAGACAGTCTACTAATGCTGGAATGACTGCTAGTTGACATGTAGTTGCAAAGTTACTTGCTGTTAATAGAATGTCTAAAGTGGACTATCGAAATAAAGTGTTACCGAGATTTTTTTTTGCTAATTTCGGTTGCCGAATATTCGGTGCATCCCTACTAATGATGCCATGTAGACAGAGAAGAGAAGTGGTCCAAGAACTGAGCCCTGAGGCACCCCAGTAGTTAGATGTTGT
>NW_015539894.1:55896-56460 GCF_001515605.1 Sinocyclocheilus anshuiensis | reverse complement strand
CTGAAACCAGACTGGTTGCTGTCCAGGAGGTTGTTCTGTGTGAGAAAGGCAGAGACGTGGTTGAACACAACTCGTTCAAGTGTTTTTGCAATGAAAAGAAGAAGGGAAACCAGTCTGTAGTTCTCTAAAAGAGATGGGTTAAGAGTGGGTTTCTTAAGAAGTGGGGTTATACGAGCCTGTTTAAATGTTGAGGGGAAAACACCAGTGTGAAGGGATATGTTAATGATGTGTACGTATCCAGTATCCAGGATCCAGTACGTATTCAGACCAGTGGATCAGCACCTAGAAAGGACCTCTACAGGCCTGAAAGACAGCGGAGACCAGGACAACTAGATGAGCCCCAGATACAGATCCCCTGTAAAGACCTTGCCTCAGACGACCACCGGGACAAGACCACAGGAACCAGATGAGTCCTCTGCACAATGTGACTTTGCTGCAGCCTGAAATTGAACTGCTGGTTTTGTCTGGCCAGAGGAGAACTGGCCCCCCCACTGAGCTTGGTTTCTCCCAAGGTTTTTTTCTCCATTTCTGTCACCGATGGAGTTTTGGTTCCTTGCCACTGTC
>NW_015539894.1:54978-55656 GCF_001515605.1 Sinocyclocheilus anshuiensis | reverse complement strand
TTTACTATGTGTTGACACACTATTTTCCTAATTAATGCTGTTCAGTTGCTTTGACACAATTTGTATTGTTAAAAGTGCTATATAAAAAAAGGTGACTTGACTTGACATGTGAGTGAGTGCAGGTAAAACGGCAGGAGAAATGGCTTGAAGGAGATGAGATGGAATAGGATCAAGCGGACAAGTAGTAGGATGATTAGAAAGGATGAGTTTGGAGACTTCTGCCTCAGAGAGTGAAGAGAAGGATGTGAATGAGTGTATGTTTGCTGGTAAGATGTGTTTGACAGAATGTGGTGTGGTAAATTGGGCACTGATGTTTTTAATTTTATTAATGAAGAATGTGGCAAAGTCGTCAGCTATTAGAGTTGATGCAAGAGGGGGAAAAGGAGGACAAAGGAGCGAGGAAAATGTTTTAAAGAGCATGCGAGAGTTAGACTAATTTGTTAATTTTGTTATGGTAGTATGTCCTTTTAGCAGTGGAGGCATTAGCAGATAAAGAAAAGAGAGGAGCGATCGATGTACATTAAGGTCAGTAGGATTTTTGGATTTGTACCACACCCTTTCAGCAGCCCTGAGCTTAGAACAATGTTCTCGGAGAACATCAGACAGCCAAGGGGCAGAAGGAGTGGTACGGGCTGGCCTGGAAGACAAGGGGCATACAGTGACTAAACAAGATGTGAG
>NW_015539894.1:44169-54956 GCF_001515605.1 Sinocyclocheilus anshuiensis | reverse complement strand
TAAATTTCCAATCATTAGAGATAAGCAGACCAGTACCTCCACCTCTTCCAGTCAGACGGGGGGAGTGGGAAAAAGATAAATTATTTGAGAGTGCTGCAGGTGTAGCATTGTCCTCTGGTTTGATCCACGTCTCTGCCAGGGCCATGAGGTTTAGTCTTGAAAGATTTTATTACTTCTATTACAAGTCAGTTTTGTTTACAGCAAACTGGCAATTCCAGAGACCAACAGAAAAAGAAAGTAGTGTATTAGCAGACATAGGCAAAGTACGCAGGTTGTTAGGATTGCGCTGCCTAAAGTGTGTGAAACGTGGTTTGCGAGTGGTAGTGATGGTAGGGATCTGGAAACACATAGTAAGATTTGGTTATAAAAACTGAAACAGAAGTGAAACAAGTAGTAGGAAAATCAAAAGTGATCCTTATATCCTTTGCCGGTGTCCCTGCTCGGTGGAGTCACACGGTAGAGTCGACGGTCTTTACACTCTTCGGTCTTCACACGAGGAGGGCTTAACAGGAGGGCTGCCGCGGTATACTAACCTTTTTTATACCCGTCGGACAAAACAGAAATTGAATTCAGCTGAACACACTTTACTGTTTATCACAACAAAGGTCTAAGCAAGCAGCCGACACTGACAAGTTATGCGATAGAGTAGGAGACCAAACGCAACATATATTTCAAACTGTTTTTGCTGTACTTTGGATCAAATAAATGCAGGCTTGGTGAGCAGAAGAGACTTGTTTAAAAATGACAAATCTTACTGTTTAAATACTTTTGACTGCTAATGTAGCCTGTACATATACTGTCACCATGTTTGCTCTGTCTTTGTCCAATCAGTTACTCACGTCCATTTGTTTTCTCGAGCAGTTTCTGCTGTCTCCCGTTTTCCTGCGTCCAAGTTTCCTGCCACTGTTTTGGATATTTTGGACATCGCACCCACAATGTCTTGACTCTTGTGTTGTTTATTTGTTCCTAATAAATGGTTTAACTGCACTTACAAGTGAATCTCAAGTTATTTTGTGTGATAGGTGAATATATTCTAAATAAACTACAAACAAAAAATATATAAATGTCTTTTGTCCTCACATTCTTTCTGGTAACTATTCCCTCTCAGTCACACACCTGACTGAAAGGCTCATTATGCAGCTCATTATGTGGGCCCGTCTTCTCCGGTGTGAATCGCAGCATTATTCATGATCATTCACACCTCGCATATGCCCTTTCTACACAAAAAGAAATTTGTCTTAGAAAATATAAATCAATATATTGTTTTCTGTGCATGAGTGAGTAAGATGATTTTCACATCATTTTGAAGCAAAAACTCTAGGCTCCAAGATCCAGTTCTCAAAAGTCTTGTGAACAAATGTTCTGTAGGTGTTTTATGGCCTTATTCAAGTGATTAAAAAAAAAAATCTCACAAACACAATCATGTACATACATGCTGCTCACATATTAATGTAGCCCAGTTTGTGCTGATTACAGTGTTATTAGACTTTAGCCATTTATATGTTTATAAGCAACAGAAAAAAGCACAAATGTCAGGACATGTCAAAACT
Organism: Sinocyclocheilus anshuiensis; assembly: GCF_001515605.1. Classification (NCBI taxonomy): domain Eukaryota; kingdom Metazoa; phylum Chordata; class Actinopteri; order Cypriniformes; family Cyprinidae; genus Sinocyclocheilus; species Sinocyclocheilus anshuiensis. The sequence goes on along the minus strand of NW_015539894.1, from coordinate 53,406 downwards.
TCTCCAGGGCCCCAAAACACCCTCAGACCTAACTTTGCACATCTAGACTTTGCAATATTTGCAGACTGCAGTCTTCAAGTCACTCTTTTTCAGATTTTCAGTGGGGTTTCAGTCTGGGTTCTGACGAGGCCATGCAAGTACATTCAGCTTTTTCTCCTTCAAACACTGTGCGTCAGTTCTGCTGTGTGCTTTGGCTCATTGTCATGATGGAAGTTAAACCTTCTTCCCATTGACAGCTTTCTGGCAGAGGGCAGCAGATTTCATCCATTTTTCCTTCTGTCTTGACGAGTGCTCCAGTCCCTGCTGCAGAGAAACACCCCATAACAGGACATCACCTCCTCCATGCTTTACTGGAGGAATGCTGTTATCTGGATGCTGAGCTGGATTGGATTTTAGCGTTTGGTGTCGAGGCCAAATACTTCCATTTTAGTTTCATCTGCCTCAGAATCTTCAAGATGTGTTTTGGCAAAGCTCAGTCTGATTGCATGTGGCCTTTCTTGAGGAGCGGCTTTTTTCCATTCAAGCCACATCTGTGGAGAATCTGTGATATTGTTGTCACATGCACACAATGAGCACTCTTTGTCATAAACTCCTACAGCTGCTTCAGAGTTGCTGTAGGTCTCTTTAGTCTCCTCTCTGATCAGTTTCCTCCGGCTCTTTCATCAGTTTGGAGAGATGTCCTGATCCAGAGAGGCTCTGTGTTTTACCAAACACCTTCCACTTCATAATAGACTTCACTGTGCTTCTAGGCATTGCTATTTGAAACATTTTTGTCTCCATCTCCTGGCTTGTGCCTGTCCACAACTCTATCCCGGAGATCTTCTGACAGTGTCTTGCCACCCGTAGTTGATTGTTTGCTTCAGTTGCACTACCAAAGACTGAAATGCTCCAGAAAAGCTCTTTTCATGCTGAGCTGATCAGAATGAGCACAGCTGATCACAGGTGAAAGTCAGATGGCTTTGTGTGCCATTGAGAAGGTGATCAGCTACACCTGACTGAGTTTACAAGCCATTTTTAGGAGGAGCTGATCCTTTTTCCAACTCAGTGATTCTGTTTTTTTTTATTTTCTGACATGTTGGTGTTCTATCTTTCTCTTGGATGTTAGAAGTTGCACTGAGTAAATACAGCTGGATAAAACAAAAACTGTGTCTGTCTTCATTTCAGGCTGAAAAGCAACAAAACGTGATTATTTTAAAGGGGGCTGATTCTTTTCTATACCCACTGTAGATACAGATCATTTACTAATAATTTGTTCATGATTAACCAATGTGTTTTAAGCTACCAATACTGCAACACATTTGTGAAATAAGTGATTCATAACATATCAGCTAATTACTTATTAGTAATCATTTACTAATGATTTATGATCATTTCATGACATTTTTAGATGACTTACTAAACCATTCTGACATGTCACTTATTATTTTATCACTTATTAGTCATACACAAATAGTGCATTAATGTTTAGTAAATGCTTAGTTCATAAGTAAATGCTTGCAAATGGCTTATAACTGAATATTATTATAAAGGGTAACCAAACTTTTTTTGAGTGTATGCATTTGCATCGCTGCTCGTGCAAGCTGATAACAAGAACCATAGTTATTCTATACATTTATTATGCTAATATTAATAAGGGTTTTGTTGTTGTTTTTTAGCTGAGCACGAGGCAATTTAACCCATCGCAAGGCTGGTGTAATATTAAACCAGCGCTGGGGTGAATTTTCTTTTAGAGTGTATTACTACTGCTTTGAGTTGATTGGTAGTAATATACTGTATACATGATTAACATGCTTGTGTTTGTTGTCAGTCATGGCGTCTCCTGCTGGCCTCGCATTCCTGCTGTTGGTGTCGTCTGCCCTCCTCATCTCCACCGCGATCGGCCCTGCGTCTGCCGGACAGATCCAGCTGCAGAAACGGTCTCCAGAGGACTTAAAGAAAATCAAAGAAGGGGCTACTGCACTGCGCAAGTTTGCTCTTAGCAGAATTGACACAATTACTTCAGTAGTCTGCCCTTTTCTGGAACTCATTCCAGTTTGTGGGCCACTGATAAGTAGCTTTGTCAAATTAACAGCGGCAGAAATAAAAGGATACACTGATATGGACCTTCTCATGGGTGAATTTGAAAAACTTAATACTAAGCTTGACAAATATCATGTAGAGCAGAAGTGGAACAGCTGGGCAAGTGGTGCTTATTACAAGCCAGAGAAGCATATTGACTTAGCGTGGGATAAGTACACAACTATGTTGCAGAGTCTTTGGAAGGCAAAAGATGATGCAGAAATGGAGAGGCATAAGAAGGATTTTAGGAAAGCCTATGAAAAGTATGAGACTGCCACTAAGACATTACACAAATTGCTGGTTAAGGAAGGAGTGAGCTTTAGATATCCCCTGGGAGATGCACTGGCTGAACATGTTAACTGTCATGAAAAGGATATGAGAGCATACACTGTGTTCATTTATAAACTCATCTACAAAGGCAATACAATGAATGAATACTACTATAAACTCAAGAACATAGAGTCTGATGCAAGGGCTGATGAGATGGCTAGCATTGCATACAACATATCATCAGTTATGCTCCAAGTCCACATGCAGTGCATTAAAAACAGCATGGACTACGTTAAAAAGGATGTTAAAACACTCATTGACCAAAAAAAAGCTCGTTCAGATCTAGCAAAAGAAGTCTGGTCATTCCTGGTGAAGACGTACGACAGGTACGACTGGATGGTTGTTGCGTTTATAACCAAGAAATCTCAACATACAATAGTTAAGTTTCTGAACAGTCACGTCTTGTCAGGATTTACTCCGGTGGAAGAAGGCATTGTTACTGTGGCTGTCGCCAGACAGGTGAAAGGGAAACACACATTGGCACTTAAGGTCAAACAAGCCATTGGCAGATGCATTGATGAGTCAGTCCTGTGTTACAAGGTAGCAGAGAAACTCGCTAAATGTAGTGAACTTGTGAAAGGTAAGCCAGTGTCTCAAACTTACACAGCAGTGCACGCCTATTTAAGAGACGCTCACGACAGCCAGAATGCACAGAAAGAACAAGATGAAGACTATGACGTCAGTGCTGCTCCCGAAGACAGTCCAGATCTGTACATTTATAAGGGCAAGTGTAAGAAATTTCCATATTTCAAAGGCAAGTTTGTAGTTTTGATTAAAAGTGATGAAGAAATAATGACAAACGATCCCTGCTCCAAGCTGGACTGTGGTAAGAAGAAAAAGCAAGGCAGCTGTGTTCGTATAAAAGGCATGTTCCTGGCAGCGTGCGAGTGTAAGATGCCATACTATGGCCAGAATTGTGAGAAGAGCTTAGATGACTACAAGAAGGACTTAATTGCATGCCAATTGCACGCTCCCTCAAAACTTGCGACATCTGTGGCATTGTGCTGTGTGATAAAACTGCACATTTTAGAGTGGCCTTTTATTGTGGCCAGCCTAAGGCACACCTGTGCAATAATCATGCTGTCTAATCAGCATCTTGATATGCCACACCTGTGAGGTGGATGGATTATCTCGGCAAAGGAGAAGTGCTCACTAACACAGATTTAGATAGATTTGTGAACAATATTTGAGAGAAATAGGCCTTTTGTGTACATAGAAAAAGTCTTGGCAAAAAATGGGGGCAAAAACAAAAGTGTTGCGTTTATAATTTTGTTCAGTGTATATATAGAGGTGACGATTGCTCAGTCAGATCAAGTCGCTCATTGCAAATTGTTATTAATCTTCGATTTGCAAATCGTTATGTAACTGTAGCTGAATCAAGCGAGCAAGTTTATTACAAATTTATTCCTTTGACTTATTAATTAGTTCCCTCGTTATAGTAAATCATTGCCACACCATACTAATTTGTTTCCTCATTTTGACTTAATTAAAACAAGGGAACGTATTAGTGTAATGTGGCCATAATTTACTAGAACGAGGGAACTAATTCTTAATCATTATCGTAATCATTTATCATCATAAGATGATGCTTTGGTATTAGTGATTTGTTTGGATATAGAGCCTTAAACAATTTTATAAAAATTTCCAATTTCCAAAAAAAAAAAAAAAAGATGAGACACATTTGGTTGGCATTTTGCTTCATGGGGTTCTCTGCTGTTCTTAAATTATGAACGGCACTAGGCTCGTTTTTCTCATTTGCCACACCATAGTCAAAGCTAATCATTAATCATAGTTTTTCTTCAAAGAATAAATGATTTAAAACATTAGTTTCACACCCTCTAAAATGCCATGCATAATGTCAACACAGACATTATCAGTAGTGTGAAAGTACTGTAGAGAGTTTAGTCTGCTTTTATGCCTGTTAAAGCAGGATTGTTGCATGACATGTTCATTGTAATTTACTGCATCGAGCAAGTCCAAACACTGCATGTCGTGTGTGTCAATCAGACAGAAATGACAGAATTTGTTGCTTGCGAAGCTCTCCAAAAACCCTCCAAGTGAATGGCAGGCCAGATTACCAGCAGTGCCAAACAAAGATGTAATTTAGCCATTTATGTGAACGTCTATCCCTCTGGTTTTGAGAAATCTGATATTCTCCAACAATGGCTCAAATATTTTGTCAAAACCATAAGCCTCTGTCAATCGGATTAAAAAGCAAATACAGGTGGACGTCTTCAAGAAACTAATTGAATCTAGCAGGTAAATTCCTCAAACAAAAATAAACCTCTCCCATTTTGAATAAACTTTATAAAGTTTGAGTATATCTTTTTTTTTTTTTTTTTTTTTTTAATGTGAGTCATCACAGTAAGTCATGCAATTTATTGTCACTTTAGGGCTTCTGCATTTGTACTGACATGAATCTGCTATTAACACTTGAGTTAATTTACCTTGCTTTCCTGCAGTGTCACCTCTGTTTCCAAGGAAGAGTTCTGTTGCCTTGATAAAAGAGTGGTTTTCTGCTACATGAGCTTCTTGTTTTCTCCAATCACCTGCGGGAAATTCTCTTCTCTGGACACTTATGTTTATTCAGTGTTTCGCCGGTAATAGCACCGTTAAAGGGGTCCTATTATGCGTTTTCACTTTTTTAATTTTAGTCAGTGTGTAGTGTGTATGTTTGGGCATTAAAAAGATCTAGAAAGTTACAAATATCAAAGTCCACTCCAAAGGGAGATATTTAGTTTTTTAAAAATCCCTTTTCAAGAACTACAACGAACGGCTCGTTTGGACTACAGCATTTGGTTTCCGGGCTTTGTTATATCACAAAGCGGCTCATTGGAATATCATTATAAATAATTCCCGCCTACAGAAATTCGAATGGTTGTGGGGGGAAGGGATTTTAATAATGTGAAAAATAATGTGTTTTTCGAACCACCAAGCATGAGAGCATGTTCTAGTACACCCCCAAAAACAAAATCAAGACTTTGTAAAAGAGCATAATAGGACCCCTTTAAGTATTCGTCCATGCGTTTCTGGACATGGTCATTTCCTGACCCCCTCTGATGGCCATGATCCTTATATCACGTGTCTGGGCTGTAAACATGCTGATACTTTGTTCATAGAATGTTCATGACCTCATTTGTGAGCGCATGTCCGTGGCAGCTTTGAGATTGCGACTCAAGAGGTCCCCTCAGCTGCTCCCCAACCTGGGACTTCTGGAAAGCAGTTAGCACTCAGGGAGATCTGGGGGTTACAGTGGGAGCTCTTCTGCCAGGCCAGTCCTCACGGACCTCCCACTCCTCCACAACATTGCGTGCCATTGAGCTCCCAAAGGAGATTGCCAGGCCATCTTGCAGGGGTCCAACATTTTCATTTGGGGCTCCGCAGCTTGGGAGGGATCAGGCGCTTCAGAGGACAAGGACTCTGCTGAACTCCCTCCTTCTGGGAGGACTGCAAAGTCAGAGTCTGACTCTGAACTGTCTGCTACTGTATGCTTTCCCAGGCAGCCGAGAACATTGGACTTGAGTGAAAGACTCCACCCAACCCAGAGCGTTTTCAGCTAGACGATTGGTTCCTGGGAGCGAGGCGCAACTCGCAGCTGCAACCTGTCTCAGTGTCATTTTTCCCAGAGGTGCATGAGGAGGTCACGAAGTCATGGAGGGCTCAGGCCCTGTGCAACATGCATGCAGCCCTGGGCTCCTGGACAGGACCTTGACTGCAGTGGCGCATCAAATGCCTTGAGTTGCTGACAGTACCGCCAGTGCTAGTCCTGCGCCCGTTTAATCCGTTGCTTCAGGCCTGGATACATTTACAATGGCGAACTGATACAGGACCAAAAATACAAACAGAATAAACAAGGATGCAAACTAGGAGAATAGCAAGGGAGGACAGGTGGGGTAAATACCAATAATCAGGACTAAGACATATATAGCTTATGTATGACCTGGAAGTATTTATTCAGCGATCGGTGGTAAAAGATCATCTGTACGGAACATCGTTGTGTACGGAACATTTTTAGTCTACATTACCTGCTTCCAAACTTGTTTGTAGATTTTTGCTTTCGAGTCGCTATGTAAGCTTTTTATTAGTTTCCTTCACTGCACTTACATGTTATTAGCAAAGTGTAATAATATAAAAAGGCAAACTTCATAAAAACTGAACAAACTTTTTACAGAATGATTCAAAACATTGCTCATTAATAGACATGAAAACATACTTAAAGACAAAATAAAAACAAAAAAACATAACAGTTCTAAAACAGAGCTAATTGTGGTTATTAAGAATTAGGCTCACGGAAGAAATGTCTTGAAGGAGAGGAAACGCTATATAATATCGAGAGGTCCCTGATAGTTTGACAGATGACCCACAGCTGATTGACGGAGCCTACAAAACAGGTGAACGAAAGTATGTCCGAATCCTTAGTATTCATAAAAGAGTAGGCGAGAATTGCCTGCATGGTGCACAAATTCTCGCGAGATTCGGTCGTGCGTATACTTAAGTTGCGTTCGAATATGCCTACTTACCTAGGAGAAAACAGTACATTAAGAGAGTAGTATGTCTGAAACCTCAGTATTCATAAAAGAGTAGGCGAGAATTGCCTGCATGGTGCACAAATACTCGCGAGATTCGGTTGTGCGTATACTTAAGTTGCGTTCGAATATGCCTACTTACCTAGGAGAAAACAGTACATTAAGAGAGTAGTATGTCTGAAACCTCAGTATTCATAAAAGAGTAGGCGAGAAATCACCGGATGCCTTACTGCTTCAGCCCAGATTCTGAAGTGTTCATCGATGGACACTTTTCTATCCCAGAAACCCCCGTGAGAGGATACGTCGTCAATGAACAGAGCGGAGAACAGCGACGAGGGTGTTTACTAGTGAAATAAAAAACATTGATAAACCTTAGTGAAATTCATTCATGCGCATAACTGAAATGAGAGAAGATTTCAGTAGTTGATGAGAGCTAATTTCACTTGAAACAGAAGCCATGTCCACATTTCCGTTTAGTTTGGCGTGTGTCTCACAAAATCGTTTGGCAAAAACATGTCCACATTTCCGTTTAATTTGGCGCCGGCACGTGTCTCACAAAATCGTTTGGCAATGGCAGATAATCCAAACGAGTTGTCTGAGGCTATTAATATTTTAAACAATATTTTACAATCACCAAACACGATTCCTTCCCTCACATCAACACTGAATGTTCAGCGAAGTACCGTTAATGTTTCCGCAAATAACGAAGGCGTAGAAGATGAGATCAGAAATGCATTTCGTCCAGCCAACTCGGGACCGCGTTTTCAGACTCGCCAAAGGTTCGGAGCCTGGCATGAATCAAAAAGAAATAAAAAGAGGTGAGTACTTTAAAGTATTCTTAAACATTTGATTATATGTTTTTATGTACGATTATATAGACAAACTAAACAATTAAATTTCACTTCAAATAATATTTTTCCAAAGATTTTTTTGTCATTTTATGTAGTTCTTATCATGCTGATGTAAGTTCAATTGTTCGTTTTTAAATAAATTTGGTATTAGTTAGTTATGTGATGCTTTAAAAACGGGAGTATGACGTCATGATAGACAGCTGATATTGACAGCTTCTCTTAGCAGACTGACCCGGGTCCCAAATCAACCCAATATTGCCTATCCATCTTTTTCTGAACGCGGAACAGTGCTTTACATTTATGGTGTCTGGCGTTTCTAGTCAAATTAACAGATTTTCCGAGCCGATTATATAATGTTAAACCTATGAAAATGGTTTTAAAAAGCACATGGCGCCATAGTTTCATCACTTCACACTGTGGCAAAGACTGTCTTGTTGCAATAACTTGCCCGTCATAGTTTAATGAGTGGGAAGATGACATGAAGCTCTTATGCTTATCTCTTTGTCAATAACTCCGCCCCTAATTTCCGGTTCTGTGGCTGCGGTTCTGAAACTGCCGGTGCTGCGGGTCTGCAGATGGATACTGTGGTTAGCTGCATTGAAAACAGGTGAGCGCACATACAGCTTCCGATCAGGCCGAAGTTTGCAGGATTTTATCTATAAAATGATAAGCGCATACATTATTTTAACACAATGTTTTATTACTTCACACACAGTAACGCTGCAAGCCATGCTCGTTATCTTTTGTCATCGTGCAGAGCCGTTGCTATGGCAGCCAACAACAGCACAGCTTAACCCGGCACGCATTTTTATATTTAGTTATATTTTAAAAAGTATAAATTCCGTTGACCTTTTTTTACCGTTTTAACATGGGTTTCTATGGAGGCCGGAACACAAGAGCACCCAAACAGAAGTTAGAATCCATCATGGCGGCGCTCATCGGTTACTCAGGTATGTATCCCTTCTAGCCTTAACCGTTACTCAGGAAAAAGGTGGATAGGTAAACAGTTGAAGTGCGCTGTACATTCACTCCCCCCACCTACAATCCCTTCCGGTACGAGACTATTTATCTATTTTTTTATTAATTAAAATTAGTTTAAATCTCTAGCAGTATGGGATATGAATCTCATGATCAACGAGACCATCTCATGATTTAAATCTCAAGGTTTTAAGTTTGCCAAGACGATGTGCCACATTCAGAGCTTCTTCTATCACGCATCTGTCTGTGTCCGAAGCCACCTCTTTGCACACTTGCATGATAGTAAGTAATCATTAATAAATTTGCCAACAATAAGAATAGCAGATGTTGTCCGTTTTGTTGATAGTTTTTAGGGAGATGTGAGGCGATCAAAATTGGACAAGGGTTATAAATTATTTTTTGAGCAATTCATTTTTGATTATCAAGGTATGTATTATCTTAGACAGCTGCCATGATAGCTAATTTCCGAATTATCAATGTTGTTTTTATGGATG
>NW_015539894.1:35389-44088 GCF_001515605.1 Sinocyclocheilus anshuiensis | reverse complement strand
GTGGTATAATAATAATAATAATAAAAATGTCCCATTAATAACTGTTTGTGTGTGTGTTTGGACACTTCAGTCTCAAACATTATTTTAGGGAAAGTGGTAATTAGGGCCAGGTGCTACAGGTCATTAAGAAAGCGTGAAGAACCACATCAGCTTGAGGTAAATACATTCAGGATTTAGCTAATGATTGTTTATAATGTATTACTTGTCTCAATATCAATATCAAACGTAGCAATAAGGTCTAGCAGTAACAGCACCATCTGCAGTTAGGATTAAGTTGGCTACTGACTCGCAACGTTATATTTCTCTGCAATGAGGGGGTAAAATCGCTGCTTTTGAAGGAACTAAGCCTCATTGCTTGTAGAGAGAGACGCGCAGACGCAGGTTCACATGCAACTTTCATCTCTCTCTTTCTCTTTCGCGCGCGCTAATTCAAATAAATGATATAATTAGCTTCATTAATTCAAATAAATGCGATCTTACAGCACTGCATCTCTGTATCTGATTTAAAGCAGGCCGAATGCTAACGAGCCTTAACTGACGAAAATGACCATAATTTGCATGATGGAAGAATTATCGTCTTGTCGTAGGCTATACAACCATTCAAAAACTCTGCAGAATTTATGTGACCGCTGCACCTGATGTTTCATAAACTTTCATAACTGGTAAGGTTTTTTCTTTTGCCTTGTGAACTGGCCGAGCCTTAATGATTCTGTTTCTGTACATGTATTTGCTTACTGACCGTTGCACGGAATTGTGAAATACATTACAGTTTAACACATATTCACATAGAAAAGTTATTTTAAATTGTAATACAACTGCAATATTACTGTTTCGCTGTTTTTTGGATCAAATAAATGCAGCCTTGGTGAGGAGAATACATTTATTTTTAAGCAATTTAACTTTCTGAAACTTTTGAATGGTAGTGTATGACACTGACAAGCAAGTAAAACTTTACTACTTGACTTCAAATGTGAAAAATCAAACAATAGTTAAGGCAGGTAGTTTACCTCCATCTAGTGTCATTGGTGGCTTCAAAACCTTTTTGTAAACCCCATAGAATTGAGCTTTGCTGTAGAAGCTCTCCCAACGGGCCTTTAGTTTTGGGATGAATCTGGGGTTACCTTTGTCAAGAATCCGGCCGAGTTCATCCATCACCTGGAATAATCCCACACATACACATTTGTAAAAACAATTGAAGTCACTAGGAACTAGAATATATTATCAGATATATTATTTACATGATGTAGTTCCCTGAAACAGGGGTAAGCTTGCAGTATCTTTGAAGGTCTGTCCTGATCCTTGAAACAGTCCGAGTTGATGAAGGCTCTCCGAGCATCAAACTCAAGGTCAAGTAGTTGAGCAACTGCTTCCTTGTTAGGCTTTGGTCTTTTATAGATCTCTTGGAGGGTATGGTAATGTCTGGCCTGGCTTTGTTGACTACCAGTGTCAGAATGGTCTTCATCTCTTCTGTGGTCAGCCTGACTGAATGGTATATCTTGTTCAACTGTTCCTCCTTATCAACAAAGAAAAAAGAAACCAGCATAAACACAGTAAGCAATTTTTCGTTTAAAAGGCATCTAATTCCGGTCCAAACTAGGGTTGTAACGGTATGAGATTTTCATGGTATGATAATCGTCTGTAAATTCCATGTTCACGACTGCACCGGGATTTCCTCTGCATCACAGAAATCATAAGGCCTTAATTTATAACTTTTTATAAATGCGACACACCTTTATCTGCATGGAGGGATGGTGTTGGATGCGAAGATGTTGGATGTATTGCCTGATTTTGCAGCCACTTTGCATCCACATTTTTTGCAAATTGGGTCCGTCACCAAGGACAACCCCGCGTTCGTTTTTTTAAATATCCGAATTATTCCCATGCATACTGCAGATATTAACTTTTTTTTCGGCGGGGATGGAGATTAGATATAATCTCTGTCTCTGCCATTTTCTCCACTGTATGTGCATGTAAGCAGCCAAGTGAATGCAGAGTGAAGCAGCCGAGCGGAAATAAGTTGCATATGCGCGGGTGAGATTTTATTTTTTCATTCTTTTTTTTTTTTAAACCGTAGATATGCGAATGTTTACGGTATGATAACCGTGCACGTTCAAACCGTGATTGTTATATCATTACAACCCTAGTCCAAACACAGCTCTAACGTCTAGGCTAAAACAAAATTTGGGCTGTGAAAATTTAATAGAAGTCTAAACCATAGCCCAAGAATAGACTAGTCATCAGTTAGATAACATATCAAAGAAATTAAACCAAACACCTTGTAATCACTGTTGACTTTGCTTACATGATGGAATATTGAACATCTTGCAAGTTATTTTGGCAAAAACGATATGTAACCAAATTTAAAGTTATTTTGGCTACAAGTAGGTTACTCATAACCAGACTATATTGGATCTATAGTTAACGGAGATGGTGAAATGACGGCCATTGCTTGCTGGGAACCTTTTGGTTCACAAAGTTTTTTTAAAGTATATTCTGAACATGTGGTACACTTACCAGCAAGTGGTTTTGTGCTCACTGATGGTGGTGGTGTGCTACTCTCTCCTGTGTGATTTCTGAAGATCATGTGACACTGAAGACTGGAGTAATGATGCTGAAAATACAGCTGCGCATCACAGAAATACATTACAGTTTAACACATATTCACATAGAAAAGTTATTTTAAATTGTAATACAACTGCAATATTACTGTTTCGCTGTTTTTTGGATCAAATAAATGCAGCCTTGGTGAGGAGAATACATTTATTTTTAAGCAATTTAACTTTCTGAAACTTTTGAATGGTAGTGTATGACACTGACAAGCAAGTAAAACTTTACTACTTGACTTCAAATGTGAAAAATCAAACAATAGTTAAGGCAGGTAGTTTACCTCCATCTAGTGTCATTGGTGGCTTCAAAACCTTTTTGTAAACCCCATAGAATTGAGCTTTGCTGTAGAAGCTCTCCCAACAGGCCTTTAGTTTTGGGATGAATCTGGGGTTACCTTTGTCAAGAATCCTGCCGAGTTCATCCATCACCTGGAATAATCCCACACATACACATTTGTAAAAACAATTGAAGTCACTAGGAACTAGAATATATTATCAGATATATTATTTACATGATGTAGTTCCCTGAAACAGGGGTAAGCTTGCAGTATCTTTGAAGGTCTGTCCTGATCCTTGAAACAGTCCGAGTTGATGAAGGCTCTCCGAGCATCAAACTCAAGGTCAAGTAGTTGAGCAACTGCTTCCTTGTTAGGCTTTGGTCTTTTATAGATCTCTTGGAGGGTATGGTAATGTCTGGCCTGGCTTTGTTGACTACCAGTGTCAGAATGGTCTTCATCTCTTCTGTGGTCAGCCTGACTGAATGGTATATCTTGTTCAACTGTTCCTCCTTATCAACAAAGAAAAAAGAAACCAGCATAAACACAGTAAGCAATTTTTCGTTTAAAAGGCATCTAATTCCGGTCCAAACTAGGGTTGTAACGGTATGAGATTTTCATGGTATGATAATCGTCTGTAAATTCCATGTTCACGACTGCACCGGGATTTCCTCTGCATCACAGAAATCATAAGGCCTTAATTTATAACTTTTTATAAATGCGACACACCTTTATCTGCATGGAGGGATGGTGTTGGATGCGAAGATGTTGGATGTATTGCCTGATTTTGCAGCCACTTTGCATCCACATTTTTTGCAAATTGGGTCCGTCACCAAGGACAACCCCGCGTTCGTTTTTTTAAATATCCGAATTATTCCCATGCATACTGCAGATATTAACTTTTTTTTCGGCGGGGATGGAGATTAGATATAATCTCTGTCTCTGCCATTTTCTCCACTGTATGTGCATGTAAGCAGCCAAGTGAATGCAGAGTGAAGCAGCCGAGCGGAAATAAGTTGCATATGCGCGGGTGAGATTTTATTTTTTCATTCTTTTTTTTTTTTAAACCGTAGATATGCGAATGTTTACGGTATGATAACCGTGCACGTTCAAACCGTGATTGTTATATCATTACAACCCTAGTCCAAACACAGCTCTAACGTCTAGGCTAAAACAAAATTTGGGCTGTGAAAATTTAATAGAAGTCTAAACCATAGCCCAAGAATAGACTAGTCATCAGTTAGATAACATATCAAAGAAATTAAACCAAACACCTTGTAATCACTGTTGACTTTGCTTACATGATGGAATATTGAACATCTTGCAAGTTATTTTGGCAAAAACGATATGTAACCAAATTTAAAGTTATTTTGGCTACAAGTAGGTTACTCATAACCAGACTATATTGGATCTATAGTTAACGGAGATGGTGAAATGACGGCCATTGCTTGCTGGGAACCTTTTGGTTCACAAAGTTTTTTTAAAGTATATTCTGAACATGTGGTACACTTACCAGCAAGTGGTTTTGTGCTCACTGATGGTGGTGGTGTGCTACTCTCTCCTGTGTCCAACATTACAGCTGAAGCATTGCTGCTTTCTGCTGAATCTAATGTGCAAGAGCTTGAATCACCATCGTAGTCCTCAAAATCCAAACGCCTTTTCTTTCTTCGTTGTGGTGTTGGACCCTGTTTCTGCTTTGGGGTTCTTATGTTGTGGAGTCTCTTCATTAATTGCTTGAAGATGGAATCCTGTTCAAAGATGACGTTAAAAGTTGTACAACCAGACACATTCAAATGAATATATCAAATGGTTTAATTCTCAATGCTTTCATTATCAGTTCTTATTAAGTACCTCCTAAATGTACACACAATATATGATGTATGAAGTGCCCTCAAATGTTATTTTTGAATCCCAAGCCCTTAAACACTTATCGAATTATGTTTGCAGTTCACAGAGTCATCTCGAAGCATGGGATAATATTCTACCAGTCGCTTTGCCATTGCAAAGACATCATTTTTGGATGGATACATAAAGTCAGTGCTTGATGCTCTCATGATAGACACCATGTTGGTCACTGTGTTCCTCACTAGTCGACAACGAAGTTCTTTTGAAAGTCTGCAACCTCTTTCTTGTCCAACTCGCTGCAGATCAAAATACTCCTTTCTAACACATTCTAGCTCGCTGTCAGTGTAAACAACATATTCAGGGTTGGGCAACTGCAAGGTTCTTGGAGGATCCATTGTATTATGACCACTTGTCTCTTCAGAGATACTGCGCCTTGTAGTCACTGGGATTTTAGACAGAGTTTGAGCAAGAGCCAGACCAATGTCATCCTGCTCCTTGTTTTGTTTGGGGCATCCTGCCTCATGTCCCTGCTGAATTCAGATGAAAGTTATTACAATTTATATAAAACAAAACACCCATTAATAATAATTAAAACTCACTGATTTATATAAAGAAGCATTTGGTTACTTACTGTAGGAAACTAACTGTTACCACTGATCTATAGAACTGGATTGCTCATGTCGTCATAAAAAGTGAAGCCACTGCGCCACTATATTGGTATTACCTAGTAAGCTCACGAGTTCTATTGAATTAATAGGAAATTAAATTATTTTACTGAGAAAACATTGCCTTAACGAGACACTGTTTTTATATCTGAAGTCTCTCTGTACATTCTTACAATGCAAATGTCCTAAGCATGTAAATTATTTATTTGTTTAAAGTTGGGAATTCCCCGCTTATTCAAAAATTATGTTCATATTCATTACAGTAGTGAACATCAGCTCGGCTGCTTTATTTCCAAGATGATGCATGGTAAACTTAGAATTTTAATACAATATAGTGCAATATAGTAACAGAGGCTTGTATTAATATTTAATGTATAGGCTATTCAAATCAATTTCTGCAACTAAACACAGATATATGTTCATGTTTAATATTTCCTCCATAATTACATTTCTAAAGAAAAATATTTTTGTCGAAAGTGTGCAGTAGATACACCCACATTAACAATTTCATTATATGACTTATCCTCTCCGAAAAGACCATAAACGTTACAGATAACATTTGAAGTGACAATTAATTTACATACATACTGTATATCATAAAACTAATCGTGTGAGACTGATACGTTGCAAATCAGGTGATTTTAGGTCAATATTTTGGCTGCAAGTCAATGATGCCCTCTGTCGGTAGGGAATAGTAGGATGGCCGCTCGGACACTTCCGGAAGCTTCACTACCTGATGCCAGTTTAGAACGCAATGAGCAATCCAGTCATTTATATAGATCAGTGACTGTTATTCAAACAACCCATTATAAATTAAGATATGTAGTGCGATTGTTTGTAAATTACCTAAACATTGCTGTACATAACCTTACATTTTTCTGACACTAATAGATTATGGAAATTAATACTGTTCTTTGGAAAAATGGAGTAAAGGTCTACCTCCTTGTCAGTATGAAACGTCTCCCATATGGTTTTCCGTCGTAAAAAGTTTTCTGGTCCGGGGAAAAGATCACGAATGTCATCACGTGACAAAGTTGGTAAAACTGCTGCGCTGATGTTTGCAGCTAGGATGATTGAAAAACATATTTAACAATGATGTCATAGATCAATTTTGTTAATTTGCAGAGTAATGTGAAAAAGAACAATTGTTTTAGGACAGTTATTTATATAGCTTGCATCAGTGTACCAGTTTGGTTTGAAATAGGGCTATCACTTTACATTTCATCAATTTTGGTATTCATTATAATAGTCCAGTGATTTTTTTTCTATGCACAAGGCAGACATCCCACCCTGTAAAAACTATTTTCAGGGAGGTAGTACCAACTGCCCCAACCCCATCCCCCCATTTCAGGCTACTGAATGAAAAAGCATGGCTAGGGTTTGTGTATTTCATTTCATTCCTTAACCTACTTCTTCTACAGATCTGTGTACCAGTGTTAAATGCTACTGTTTTTGATAGCATTGATAACATTTCTAATAGATAATATAATTGTTTTTTTTTTTTTGCGTTTGCCATACCGAATGTGGTATCCTGTCAGCAATAACCTGTCCATAAGCTTTTTTGATTACTGTCAGTTTAAGTGTCGGTGATGCAGTGTTGCCATATATTGCTATATAAACAAATAAAAACCGAAAAATAAATAATAAATAAACCAAAATTATTTCAAATAATTAGCAAATAAGATAAGGATATCGCTGACCATAAACTGTAACTGTTCGCTTTATTAACTTTCTAAAATGTCAAATTAAGTGGAAAAGACAAGTCCAAAAAAGCCTATCCGCTTGTTAAGTCTGACGTTACGCATCACCGTTCCGGGTCCAAACGCTCTATGTCGTACCACAAGAAAACAACAACCGGTGCTAATTTACACGCACAATGTGCTTCTCAAGCACACTCGCCAGAAAGCTGAGGAAATTACAGCAGTTTTTGGCATTTTAACGCATTAGTTGACGTTGGAAATCTGGCCAGTAGTTGTATTTTATGAAACGCTTTATAGTTAATGTTTAGTTTTAGATAATAGGCAGTTATGCTATATTTGCAGTTAGATAACGTTAGAAACACCTTAATAGCGAACATAACCAGATGCTAGTTGTCATATTTTTAAGTTTTTAGTCTTAAAAAGACTCTCCCTGTAGGACGTTGAATGAGTTTTAGTAAAGACTGCCCATTAAAGGAATACAAGAAAGAGTTTCCCTGAATGCAGTTGGTTGCCTTTTTTTTTTTTACCGTTATTACATTTTTTTATTGGATAAAAGTTCTGTATTTGCTGGCCTTTTTTTTTTTTTACATTCGCTTATATTGTCTTCTTACATAAATGTCATAAAATAATACTGGGATGTGAGTAATTCATCTTTTTAAATTCAACATTTTAAAAAAAGCAAAACTTATAAATATTGAGTGTTTGTTAATGTCTAAATATACAATGCAAAACATAAAATAAATAAATAAATAAGCAATTAAGACCAGCAAAACTCTTTACAGCAACTAGAGTAGAGCTAAATATATGTAGGCTATATTTATTGAACAGCCATACGGGCATCTAGTGGTTAAACCATGGCATTACATATGAATATTATTTTTTCTGGCCACCAAACGCCTCTAATTTGCCTCTTTGCACCGGAATTTAAAAACATTTTCTCTATTTTAACCCTAAATACTACGCTAATTGTAATATAAATAATAAGCATATTAGAAAAAAAAATTAATGCTGTCTCTTCATCACTCCCCAGAATAAAATGCGATTGTAAAACGTAGTCAGCGTAGTTATCAATACACAATCAATGCACATGATGTGTTAATAATCACTAGAAATTGCTGCAAATATAGTAAAACTGCTGTCTATCCTACTTAAACCCATTCAATCATATTGACAGCGCGGATTTGTTTGGAACTATAGGTTGTTTGCAATCACGTGATTCTGATGACGCGCGAAATGCCGCTGGAGGGCAGGAAGTGATTTCTCTCCATAGGAATCACTAGCAGAAACTCAAAATGCCTGTGTTTTGTGTTGTTTATGGATGCTCAAATCAATATATTCCACATCCCTCATATAAATACGGGATTCACTTTCGAAATAGTTGCTTAGCCTATATCCACCGCCTCAATGAAAGGCAAGTATTTGAATTTAGTTTAAAAATCGCTCCTCTTTATAACACAAGGATCACGTCCAACATGCTGTGATTATAAATATTCTCTTGTAATAGCGTGGTGGTTGAAGAGAGATCCCCTCATGATTGTAAAGCATGGTGGGTGTATAGAAATTCAATGAAAACACTCTCTCTCTCTATATATATATATATATATATAT
>NW_015539894.1:17133-35228 GCF_001515605.1 Sinocyclocheilus anshuiensis | reverse complement strand
GTAATATATAATTATTCACGGTATTTAGAAGTGCCCACGATAACAATATCGTGCATATTCATTACCGTGATATATCGCTTTACCGAATACCGGCACAAGTCTAATACATATACATATATAAATGCCTCATGCCTAAAACAGTACATTATGGACTTTCCTCCATCTCATCCGTTCTTTTTCAGTCTCTCCTGAAACTTTGCTGCATGTACAGGGTTTGTTCCTGTTGGTCCTGTTAGCAGCACGTAAAACAAAACTATTCAAATTCTGAATTGATTATAGCCTAGAAAGCGAGCAAATAGCGCTTCCATATAATCACTAAAAAGCTGTCACTCACTTCAATTCGCAACCTCACGATGTACCTTTATAATCAGTGAAGCTCTCTGAACTGCAAATAATATCTTATTTACGTGTCTACGTGTGGCGTGTAGTACTGATTGAATTCTGACAATGCGTGAGAGGTGGCAGCCCAATCTATATATCTTTATTAATATCTTAATATATTATTATTATATCCCATAATAACCATTAGCACGCACGAGCATTATTATCACACAAGCTTCGCTCCTCCCGACCGCAGACGCAGGTTTACAAGCCACTTTTTCCTGTGTTTTTCAATCAATTTCTTGACTTTTCCCCACTTATGAACAACACATTTTCGAACACGATAAAAGCTCCTTGTGGTTTCTCGGTTTGGCCAATTTGAGCATCCATAAACAATGCAAAACACAGGCATTTTAGTTTCTGCTAGTGATTCCTATGGAGAGAAATCACTTCCTGCCCTCCAGCTGCATTTCGCGCGTCATCAGCGACGTCATGTGCAAACAACACGAACCACGTGACCGCGTGGCGGCGAGATCAAAGCGTGTCGCAACTCTGTTTCTCAACGGCTCTGGGTGTACCATAGTGATTTAGGTTAACGCAAAAACACGGTTTGGAAAATGGATTCATGATGTACTCGCTCATTATTTAAATTTTGAACACAAAAATGTTACGGACTGTAGCTTTAACCATCATGAACTCAGTGTGGGATTTCATGACAGAAAAAACGACAGACTAAATCCACAAGAACTGTGACGTTGTAACTCTAACATCTCAAAAACTATTTGAGAAAGCTAACATTAACTTACCTTTGTCAGATTTCTTGTACATACACAAATATCTCTGTGACTGGATTATTACAAATAGCAAAATGACCGTTTGAAAATATATAAACATAGGTTCTTAACTAAAAATGCTTTAGTGTGACAGTCACATAACATGCTTAAGACTTAACGTTACATGTGCACTGAGTCTGACATTAAAACGTAACGTTACCTTGTAAAGTGGACCGTGTCACTGAATCAAGCTGCTCCATAAATGCCACCTGAATGGAAATTAGAAAGATCAAAAGACTGTTGGCTACCTTTACTTGGTTATGACATCAGTTAATCAAAGAGAATGAAAAAATTGTAGTTATTAACCTGTACTTTTCTAATAACTACTACAAAGTCATATTTCTAACACTATTTATACACACTAATTATCAGAACGTATATCTTTCTTTCTTACACCCATGCAAAACTAAATCATTTAACTAACATAAAATGAAATCAAATAAAAAAAAAAAAAGTTTAATCTCACTTACCTTCAAGTGCACAAAATGGTGAAACCGGAAACTGGCAGAAGTGTTAACGGTCGTTCGTTCCAGTGACGTAAATTTAAGGGTGGTTCCATTACGCTACATCCATAGGGTTTTGTATAAAACCCGTTTAAATGATAACATTTGCAACATTTCATATTATAATATATTTAAATGTAGCATTTTTCTTCTTAATACTATACTTTACCTGAGTATTGTACAACATTAAAACACTCTCAAGGAATAATGCTTTATGATTTCACCTATTTTATATCCAATGGATAAAATGCATGTAAGTTGACAAAAATGACTAATAAAACCTGACTGTCATGGGTATATCAGAATACAGACACGTAGCCAGCAATTGGACATAAGCCTAATAGAGTGCAACTGTCTTGGTCCCAGGAGAAAAGTACCATTTATTTTATCCATTGGGAAATTTTAATGACGACTCAAAGCTTTATTGGTTTTTTTGTGGTTTAGTTGCAGATCTTAAGGTATGTTTACACGACACCGTTTACAGCTGAAAATGGAAAACTTTGTATGCGTTTTGCAGACCTGCCAACCTGTACGCATTTTGCGTAGCGGCTAACGTTACGCATTTTGACCTCAAAGTACGCTGGTACGATTTGTCACTCTAAACTACGCAAAAATCTAGTGACGCCTGTCCACACGCAGTATTCAAAACAAACAACAGAAAAAGATGAAGAGTTCAACCAATCAGAGCGTTTTTTTTTTTTTTTGCTTTTTGCATTGAAATAATTTCTGCGTTTTATTTCTCTCCTAGTAGCCTATAGTTTATAGTTTCAGTTCAAAGCGGCTCGCGCTCGCCCCGTCAGATGCTCTGACAGAAAGACTGTGTGTGAGGCTGACAGAGACGCGCTGTTTAATGTGTTTGAGATGTGCTGTTTTCCTTAATGCATATCTTATATTTCACAGGTATATTCTCCATCTGTAAATGTTAAAAAAGCCATGGAGATATTTCCATTTTGCTGTCAGAAGTACATGAGCTTTTGCTTTGCGATTCTCCGCTAAACTCCACAGACTTAATTTAGAACGAGCGCGCCAAACAGACAGAGCTCAATCAAATAGGAGCGCAATAACTCGGACTAAAATATACATTTTGCTGAAATATTTGTAGTTGGACAATAAATGTGACATATGTCAAATTTTAAACCTACACGTAAGTGTATTTGTATGATAGCACTAACTGTAAAGTGTAATTGGGTAATCAAAATAGCCTTTATACTCAATTAGCCTGTGCTTTTTATTATTTTCATTTTTAGTTTAGTAACTTTAACTTCTGCTTTGAAAGGATTCTTTTTGTTTTTAGATTGCAAAGTTATAATGTAATGTGGTTTTAACCCTTTTTTGCACATAACATATGCCTACATGCTTACATTCACTTTATTTGTTTAATCCAAATACAAAATTCTGAGATATATAGGCTACCGTATACCGCAAATCAGCCAAAAAATACTGAGATATGAATCTTTGCTCATATCGCCCAGCCCTATACAGAAGTGTACCGGAGTTTTAATTAAAGTGTACTGGAGTTTTTTGTTTGTTTGTTTGTTTGTTTTTGAAATAGCATTAAAAAAAATCTAAATAGCAAAAATTAAACAGTTACGGTAAACAGTTCACCCCCCCCACGATAATGGTACTCAAAAAAAATTTCCAAGGCTGGCAGGTCTGGTTTTGGCCGTTCATTGACAACGGCGTTTTGGGGGCCTGAAAACGGGTTTCAAAGTGCAAGGTATTAAAAACGATGCCTTTACCGTCTATTTATTGTAATTTACATTGTAGAACAAAACGTCAAAGTATCCTCCAGTCATGTTTACCACAGGCTTTATTTGACTCATAAATTTAAAACCCTATAGGAAAATCTCAAGGGAACCAGGGGATGGGGCTTTGACATCATACATGCACCACTCTATTCTGCATTAATCAAAGAATCGAGGAATCACACACACATTCACGCATATCTCATTTAAAGGGTTTGTTCTCCCCAAAATTAAAATTCTGTCATTAATTACTCATCCTCATGTTGTTCCACACCTGTAAGACCTTCGTTCATCTTCAGAAGACAAATGAAGATCTTTTTGATGAAATCCGAGAGATGTCTGTTCCTCCATAGACTCCCTTTGCAACTGACACTTTGACACTTCAAAAAGATCATTAAGAGATCGGGAAACTAGGATATGAATCGAGCGGTATAGTCCAAATTTTCTGAAGAGACTTGATCGCTTTTTATAATGAAACGATTTAATTTAGGCTTTTACTCGCATGTAAACATTGATCAGTGAACATAAGCCAGAAGCTCAACCGAACTTGAATAACGCACAACAACAAACCTCTTCCAGAAGTTCAAATATGCCGTGTAACCAATGAGGTTAATTCTCCTGTGTTATGCAGCACATTTGAGCTTCCGGAAGAGGTCACGTTTGTTGCAAAGGCTGTCAATGGACGGACAGACATCTCTTAGATTTCATCAAAAAGATCTGAACGAAATTCTTGTGAGTTTGGAATGACATGAGGGTGAGTAATTAATGACATAATTTTCATTTTGGGGTGAACTAACCCTTTAACTCAACTGTCACTGGATTTGTCCATTCCTGTGTTAAAGTTAAGTACTCAGTCCTGCGCCGTTGTCTTTTTGTCTGATTTTCATATACTTTTTTTGCTTCGTCAAAATTTGTAATGCCGTCTCTTTTTAATGATCTCCTCCTGGCTCATTGATTTGGTTCATGGTATATAATTATTGAACAAAGGTTTTTTTTGTCCAAATAGAAAACTGAATAGGAATAAAATACTTCCTGAACCAAGGTTGCTTAAAAAGTGAATGGGTACTGTTGCATTGTATATTGCTTTATTTTAGGTTATTTGAATTTTGAAGTCTTAATGTTTTTTATTTCCAGCAAGAGGAAAGTGTCATAAATGATGAGCCTGAAGTTGATGAACTGAGAAAGCATGCTTCTGCATTTGTACTGAGTTCAAGAGTGAAACACTGCCTTTCCCAGGTAAGACGCTGATGTTAATTATGTGAAATTACAGTAAAAAACTATATTCTTACATTCTGTTCCTTGTGCATGAATTTCTATTTCTAAATTATTGCTTTTTCTTCAGCGAGCTGTCAATGACATCATTTCCCGGGTGCAGCAGTATCAAGCCTCACTGTTGGACTGCCTTCGGAACCAAATTACAGATGCCATTCAGAGACAATCAGGAGTCACAGATCAACTGATGAGTGAAGTTATGGACATTTTTAACAATTTTGAAGACCCTTTTGACTCCGTTTCCACTACATATATGCAAGATTCAAATCTAAAAAAGCAGTTAATGGTAGTTGAAGCAGAAGAAATTGAAATTTCCAAGACTGCATCCTTGAGGAAAAGGGGAACCTCACAAGCTCTAACAATAAGAACAAGATGCTTTTATTATAGTCCTTTAGTCCGAAGTTTGGAACAACTACTTTCACATCCAATGATTCTAGCAATGTTTGACAATGGACCAAGCCAAAGCAAGGCTGGATTTATCAATGACATTATTGATGGGGATATTTTGAAGTCACACCCACTGTTCTCTGTGAGACCCAATGCTCTGCAGCTGAGATAGAACTGTGCAATCCTCTGGGGTCTCGTGCCTCAAAAAACAAACTCCTAATGGTGTACTATACTTTGGGCAATATAAATCCTAAACAAAGGTCTAAGTTAGATGCCATCCGTCTACTCGCCATTGCAAAATCAAGTGACGTCTCTCAGTGTGGTGTAGATATAATTTTGCAGAGAATACAAGATCTAAATTTGTTGCATAACGGAGTGAACATCAAAACTGCACACGGAGAGAGAACAATATATGGTGCAGTAGTTTCTCTCTGTGGTGATACCCTGGCTCAGCATGAGCTAACAGGCTTTAAAGAGGGAGTTGGATTTGCATTCCGCAAATGCAGACACTGTGAGTGTAGTTTTGAGGATATGCAACTTTACTTTGAAGCAGAAAACTTTGTCAAACGGTCTTTAGATAGACATGTCAGACAGTGTAATGAAATTGAGAGGGCCGCCACAGACTTTCTGAGAAGCAGTTTGAAAACCACTTATGGACTTAATAGGGAAAGCAAACTGATTGATTTTCCAGCCTTTGATCTCATCAGACAAACACCTCAGGATATTATGCATGTGATATTAGAAGGTGTGGCACCACTGGAAGTAAAAACTGTACTAAAACATCTTGTGCTGTCAGGGCAACTGGACTTGGACACATTTAACAGTGCTATTCTAGGATACCCATACTCAACTGATGTCCGAGACAAACCTTGCCCTATTACTGTTACCACGTTATCATCAAATGACAACAGACTAAAGCAATCAGCTGGGCAAATGCTTGTCCTATTGAAGATCCTACCATTCATATTGGACAGCTGTGAAAGAAATGAATACTTTCAAGTGATTATTGAGTTAATAGAGATTGTTCAGATCTTATTTGCACCAGTTATTTCTTTGGCCACTATAGCAAAGCTTAAGTTGCTTATTAAGCAACATTTGAGCAATATGAAACGGTTATTTCCTGAGAGCAATATAACACCAAAGCAACATTATTTGATACATATTCCTGAACAGATTAAAGATTTAGGTCCAATGCTCAGACACATGTGTATGAGATTTGAATCTAAACACTGTTTTTTCAAACAGTGGTCTTCCAAGCTAAATTTCAAGAATGTTTGCAAGTCCTTGGTTAAACACAATCAGATGTTTGAGAGTTGTCAAAATATCAGCCGTGAGAATCACCCAATTTTTTCAAAAGACGTTCTATTGGGTCCTGCATCTGAAGTGGAAAATATGAAGTATGTGCAGGATAAAATGAGAGATTTTTTGGGTGTAGAAAACGTGCATCATGTGGTATCTGTAAAATGGCTTGAGCTATGTGGCAACAAGTACTTGTGCCAGAAGTCAGTAATTGTAATCAGTGTAAATGAAGGTGTTCCTGTATTTGGGCTCATAAAGGACATATACATTGCAAATTCTTCATTGTATTGCTTTGAATGTCAGGTTAATAACACAGTGGGTTTCAGTCATGAGTTTGCTTCTTATGAAATCGAGGTCCCAAACCTTGCTCAAGCCACTGAAATAGTGGATGCAGATAAAATTGTAGATTATACATCATATTATGCACTCCGTTTTAAGAACCGTACTTGTATTCCTATGAAGTATTATCTCGGAGATGTGTGTGCGATTTACAAGTGCACCACTGACTGCTAATTTACTGGAGAACAAAGAAAAGTGAAGAGAAAGCACACAGTCAGTTTCCTCTCCTTGCTTTTTTTTTTTTTTACATTTTTTTTTTATCCCCATTTTATTTACTGACCGTACAGACCTAAAGAAAAGACATTTTGTTAAAATTAAATTTGTTCATCACCTTATGTTTACTTGGCTATTGTTTAAAAAAAAACTGTACATGTTCAATTTATGAGTTACTGGATACTATTTGGTGTACAAGATGTTGTCTGAATATAAATTGACACTGTTGTCAGCACAGAATAAAATTATGCTTCTCTGATTTGCTGCTACTTGTTTCTCATTTGGTTCAAATGAAGTTAAACAATGGTAAAGTATAAAACATAATAAAGAAAAAAAACATTTTGTGTCAGAATGTCCTAACATTGTTTTCTAAAAATAAGAAACATTATGCTCTTAAAATAAGAAAGTATGGCTTGAAATTTCTTGTTTCAGGATTGACTGTCAAAATATACCATACACTTTAAAAAATATACTTAATTCATTTAAATAAATCACCAGAACTGGCAATTTTTTCTAAGTAAGAACATTTAAGTTATATTTTCTCAAAACAAGCAAAATAATCTTTTACTTTTAATTCTGGGCTAGTTTATTTATCTTAGAAGAAAGAAAACGATATTTATTGGCTTATTTCAAGATTTTTTGACTCATCAACATTTCATTTTTTGCAGTGTAGCAGACGCTATTAAAGCTCTAAAACTGCAATTACAATCGCCACACAGCTAGAGGCCGCTGATGCCCAGGCAAAATCAATGGCTGCGTCCGAAACCGCCTACTCAGTTAAATGAAGTACCTACTCATTAAGTACTTACTTAACGAGTGCTAAGAGAGTAGGTACTCTACAGCCAAATCTCGTTAAGTATGAATGCGATCCAGGCATCATCCGCCATGTTGACGTTATCATGTGATCTACGACGTTATAACAAGCGCAACAACTTAAAAGATACGAGCGACAGGTCAGTTAGAATCTAATCTGATTTGTCTTTAAATGAGTTATTATTAAAAGAGAACGTCTCAGAAGAAGAAAAACTGGAGCTGAATAGTATAAATAGACACTCTTTCTATTGACAATTGGCGCCCTATTACGCTTCTTACCATAGATTATAAAATTCTGATTTCGGTTTATGCCAATAGATTCAAATTGAATCTGAATTCTATTATATCTGAAACACAATCTGGTTTTTCAATACTGCATTTATATGTTGTGTTAACTCGCTTTTTATCTATTATGTTTAGTTACTCTATGTAGATTTGTTTATTAACATTACTTACATTCATCTAAAGCAATGTTGACAACAGTGAACTCTACTATAATAGCACACATACATCACTCACGCAGACGTCTGTTCATGTTGTAATGTGCTCATCAGCAATTCTTTTAGAACATTTTCCTGTCAGATATTAAATAGACATTTAGTAATCGTCTTTAAGATGTATATGGCTTATGTAAATTCACTTTGGTGATGTACGTGTGCTTACTGGAGCTCCCCTGTTCTATTATACGTAATAAAACATGTTTTTACAGCAAAATCACAAATATACTATACTGTCTAGCGTCTTACACCCTCAACAACTGAACAGTTTACTTTATAGTAGCTTAACAAATGTGATTTTAACACAAGGAACCGTGTTTCTGATTTCTAATACTCACATTTGTAAACACCCTCGTGTGTGTCTCATCTGTCCCTGTAATATCCAGACAAGAGTCCAGTCACCTCTGTGATTTATCTGCTCAATACTGCATTTACATGTTGTGTTAAATCGCTTTTTATCTAACACAAGTGCTCCACAATTTATCAACAGTACTAACGGACAAATGAAATAGATAACTCATGTTTAGTTACTTTATGTAGATTTGTTTATTTACATTACTTGCATTCATCTAGAGCAGTGTTGACAGTGAATTCTACATAATAGCACACATACATCACTCAGATGTGCTCATCTGTAATTCTTTTAGAACATTTTCCTATCTAATATTAAATATACATTTAGTAATCGTTTTTAAGATGTATATGGTTTATGTAAATTCACTTTGGAGATGTACGTGTGCTTACTGGAGCTCCCCTGTTCTATTATACGTAATAAAACATGTTTTTACAGCAAAATCACAAATATACTATACTGTCTAGCGTCTTACACACTCAACAACTGAAGAGTTTACTCTACAGTAGCTTAACAAATGCGATTTTAATACAGGGAACCATGTATTTGATTTGTAATACTCACATTTGTAAACACCCGCATCGCTGTTCTCCATCACGTTCGATGATGACGTATCCTCTCCCGTGGGCTTCTGGGATAGAAAAGTATCCATCGATGAACACTTCAGAATCTGGGCTGAAGCAGTAGGACACCAAGGGATTTCTCGCCTACTCTTTTATGAATGCTGAGGTTTCGGGCATACTACTTTCTTCACATAATCTTTTCTCCTACTATATAGTAAGTAAGTAGGCATATTCGGACGCACTTTCGAATCTCGTGAGAAATAGTACGTCACCCAGATAATTCTCGCCTACTCTTTTATGAATACTAAGGATTCGGACATACTTATTCGCTCGCCTACTGCTTTTCTCCTACTATATAGTAGAGAATTAGGCGGTTTCAGACGCAGCCAATGACTTCAAGCACCTCCGCTCCAGTGCAAGCCGTGCTATCTACTCCTGCATCAGGACGACAGCGTCCTAAAGTCAAAGTCAATGTAAGTACTTCATTGAAAACTCCTGCTTCTGCACCGTCAGCTCGGACATGTTTTGAACATGTTTCCGTTGTGGCTCTGATGGACATCTAGCGAATGCACGAAATTGCCCAGCTGCATCTGCTAAATGTAGAAATTGCAATAAGACTGGACTTTTTGCAGTCGCTCAGTACGTTCAGTTGACTTACAATACAATACTCCTTCATTTGTGGTCATATAGATAAGAGTAAGACATCATTCGAAACTATTTGAAATATTACTTTTATTTGTGTGCATTCACAATAAAAACAAAACATTGTGCTTTTGTAAAATAAAGGAAACAAACAGGATGCCGCTTTCTCAAGTTGTTTGTGGAGCGCATCACAAATTGAACCGAAACTCTGCATACAGGCTACAACTTGTTGCACACTTTTCTTCTTTCATTTTGTTAATAAATAAATAAAGCAAAAATATATTTCACATATAGGCCCTTTTATATATAGCTTCATTATGTTTTTCTCTGTTTGCAGAAGCGCTGCAGGTGCGTGATGTGACCATGTGAATGCCCATGTTCTGTTGTTTATGCTGCTTTTTGTTAAATTAATCCCTGGAAAACAATTTTTTTTATTTTTAATGGGTCACAGCCACATATCCATTCTAATTTACCATAATCTTGTCGGTTAGCGGTTCATAATCGGTAACCGAGCCGATTATGGTAACCGAGCATCGGTTAGGAGAAATAACTGAAATGAAAATTCATATTTTCACTACAGTCTAATAATAGTTAATCAGAAAAATTATAATAATACAGCTGCACGTTTATGAATATTGCTTGATCAAGTAGGCCTAACAAAACAGCGCAAAAACTGGATGGAAACTTGGCTACTGATGACATAAAACCCTCCCTATGTGTTCATCATTTTCCACACATATGAATGGCTTCTCTTCTGCGCAAATTCTCATGCGAATCTTAAGATTTCCTATTTGTGAGAAGCTCATCCCACACAGTTTGCAGGTGTACGGCTTCTCTCCAGTGTGAAGTCTCATGTGAGTGTTGTGGCTACTTTTATGACTGAAACTCTTTCCACACTGATGACATATAAAGCATTTCTCTTCTGAGTGATTCCTCATGCGGTTATTAAGGCTTATTTTACGTGTGAACCTCTTTCCACACTCATCACATTTGAACGGCTTCTCTCCAGCGTGGATGTTCAAGTGATACCTAAGGTTTACTTCTGTTGTGAAGCTCTTTCCACACTGATCACACGAGAACAGCTTCTCTCCAGTGTGACTGCGCATGTGGTAATTAAGGATGTTTTTCTGTGTAAAACTCCTTCCACACTGTTGACAGATGTAAGGCTTCTCTCCCGTGTGAATTCTCTTGTGGAATTTAAGGCTTAGTTTTTGAGTGAAACTTTTTCCACATTCTTGGCAGGTGAAAGAGTTTTCTCCAGTGTGAACTCTCATGTGATACTTAAGGGTTAGTTCTACAGTGAAGCTCTTTCCACACTCTTGGCAGGTGAACGGCTTCTCTCCAGTGTGAACTCTCATGTGGACATCAAGGTTTTGTTTCTGATTGAAACTCTTTCCACACTGATGGCAGGTGAAATAACTCTTGGATTTGGTCTTATGGCCTCTTTTTTGTGAGAAAGTATTGTCAGTCTTTGTGGATTTTTCTCCAGTCATGAAACCATGATGTTTCTCATACTGTTTTTTCTCTTCCATTTCATTCTGTTCTTGACTCTCCTCTTTCAGCACCATCAGGTCTAAAGCGAAAAATAAAGATAAATAGTTAAACACAGTTTAATGGCACAAAGCAACAGATATCCAAACCAACATAAAGCATCAAAACCAACAACATGTATGCTAGCCCTTATAGGTTTCTGAAACAGGAGTTACAGTGGGTATAGAAAAGAATCACCCCCTTTAAAATAATCACATTTTGTTGCTTTGTAGCCTGAAATGAAGACAGACAGTTTTTGTTTTATCCAGCTGTATTTACTCAGTGCAACTTATAGCATCCAAGTGAAAGATATAACACCAATATGGCAGGGAAAAAAAATAAAAAAATTTAAGCCCCATTGTACCATAGAAACTTTTCTTACTAAAGTTCAGTATTTTTTCTAGTGCAAAATATTGCTCATTACATTAGGTCCTATCTTTCAGATTGCTACCACTTGTATATGAAGGATATCCCATCAAACACAAGTATGGTGTGCCACAGGGCTCAGTATTAGGTCCTCTGTTTTTCTCATTGTTTACGCTTCCCCTGAGGGACAAAATCATTAAATTTCACAATTATGACCACGATACTCAGATTTATACACTACTCAAAAAATTGAGGGAACACCTAATCATCACAGTAAAACATTGAGTCAGTTAAATGTCAAGGATACCAATCTGTCCAGTTAGGAAGCATAAGTGTGAATCAGTTTCTCCTGCTTTGGTGCAAATGTAGGTGACAACAGGTGCACTGGAGAAGCAACAGCAAATCAACCCCCATGGCACATCCACACGTGCCGTCACAAGGAGGTTTGGTGTGTGTTTCTAGAGCATGCAAGAGATACAGGAACATAATAGGAACAGGAGGAGCACTACCGGAGCCCTCCAAAATAACCTCCAGAAGGCTACTGCAATTTCATGTTTTTACATAGATTTTTGGTATGATTTTGAATCCAGTCCTCAGTGGGTTGATGATTTTGGCTTCAATTGACCATTGTGACATAATTTTGTTCTCAACGAATTACATAATGTACACAAGTAATAATTTTAAACGTGAATATTTCATTCACAGAGATCCAATGTGTGATTTAAGTGTTCCCTTCATTTTTTGAGCAGTTTATTTCCTCACAATCTGACAAAACTCTCCAAGGTAACAGTATGTATTGTTATATAAAAGATGGCATGGTTAATAATTTTCTCCTATGACATTCTGCCAAAACAGAGATATGAATTATTGGACCACAGACCTCCATACATAAGATTCTAGATCTCAATGGATGCAATGTTATGTTGTTTTCTACAGTGAAGATCACAGGTGTTGCGTTTACAGCAATCTGTCTTATACGATAATCACATTAGCATTTTTTTTTGTCTTCTTCTGTTTGAAGTCTTCAAATGTCAGGTTGAAGTCAATAAGCTTGCAAGGATTTAAATGCTTATGATAACTAAGAAACAGGCTCACATCAGCCCAATTTTATCATTATTGCACTGATTGCTTGTTAGATTTCGAATCAATTCTGCTAATTACACACAGCTTTGAATGGCTTATAGCTAGGAACCAAGTTTGTTTAATACTCTGTTTGAGTACGAATGCATTTATTTGCATTAATACAGCAAAAACAGTTAATCTACTTTTTTGTTCCAAACTTTTGTAATGTTTTATTGTCATGTTCAATAGTATTTTAAATAGGACAACGAAAAGCAGGAGTTAGATATGTAATAAAACTGCATTTCTAAATCAGTAAAACGGCAAATATTGTCTTGAATAAAGTCTTATGATGCAAATTGTTATTTGTGGCCCTTCATATTTAATGTGGCTTAACTTGAGTACCCCTGAGCTATACTGCAAGACACACACTGATCACTGCCAGGATCATGGACTGCGAAGAGAATAAACTTTTTATGGCCACAGCATTTGCCAAATTCAAATGAAACGACAGACACTGCATCCCTGTGTACAAATGCATTGCGACATGACATTTAAAAGGTTTTTGATAAACCTGTTCAATACACACTAAAGACATAGTAGAACTTACAGGTAAATATAACTTTCTGTAAAGCTGCTCTGGAACAATGTGTATTATGCAAAATGCTATACAGATAAATATGACTCAGCATCAAACAACTATGTTATTTGATGTGCCAAAAGATAAATCTGTCATTAAGCAAGCCTAGATAACTGGTATAACTGCATTACGATCATTTAGATCAGCCGTGCCCAAGCCTGTTCCTGTAAAAGTAATCTGCCAGTAGATAAAAGTACTTACTATTACTGTACACTAGAGTTGTGTGGGGTGTTTAAATCGAGGCCGCTAAAGGGCTCAGTGAACTTCCATGAGGGCCGCAATGAGGGCTGCATGATATATCAAAATAAAATCTATATTGCAATGTGGCTTAGTGTGACTGTCACATCACACAGGCTGTGATTTAAGCACAGTGCCAACCACTAATATTGGCACCCTTGGTAAATATGAGCAAAGGTGGCTGTGAAAATAAATCTGCATCGTTTATCATTTTGATCTTTCATTCAAAAAAATTCACAAATTAAAAATAAAAATTAACTTTATTTAAGTGTAAATAAAGATACACTTTTCCGGATAAAGCACAGTATTTACACACATGTAGTTCATGAATGATACAATGTTTCAGTGTCCAGTGTTGGGGAAAGTTACTTTTAAAAGTAATGCATTACAATTACTTTTTTGAAAAAGTAACTCAGATATTTTCTTGTAAATTAAAAAACTTTACTAGTTACTTGAAAAAAGTAATCTGATTACGTAACTCGCATTACTTGTAATGAGTTACCCCCAACACTGTCAGTGTCTGAGAGCGGCTTGGTTCTTTTACTGAGGTGCTGATATCATGGCAGAACTTGACAATATGGCCAGTGCGGTGTCGACACGAAAGTTTATCAGTTGCTCGTGTTTTTAAGTCTTGTCAATTTAAACATTCAAGCGATTTTAAATCATTCAAGTGCAAGAGGATGTGAAAGAAAATAATCACATGCTGTTTTCTGTGTGCATTCACTGACAGCACGCAAAAGCTCAGAACTGAGCTAATACTTGCACTTGAACAGACAAATTCATACAAATTATGTAAACAGCTGAGAAAGAAATCGGATGTGTATCAATACTTTGGATCTGTGCATTTGGTCTTAAAGCAACAGCAGCCTGTAATGTACTTGCTCCTGTCTGTTTCATTAATGCTATTCAAACAACAAAAGACAGCAAATTACTCACTGCGCTTGACTGAATAACTTTTGTACCTATAACAATGATTAATCTATATTTCATTTATACAATGAAGACTACGCAGTGTTATTTTACATTTGATTATTCCGTTTCTGTACATGAATACTACTGTTGGATCTACCTGAAAAGCTTAAACCACTATTTCATTTGTGTCTTTTGATTTTCCTCATGCTAGTGATTTTGCTCATGTAGTAGACTGTGTGCAACTTTAACGCTTTTTTCTCAAATTTAGAGTCATTAGAAACTAGAGCTTTCATCCTAAAACTAAGCATTTACATATCATCTTACAGAGATTAATGAGCAACAGCTGTCATATCTGTCTATAACACGTTATTGGCTGTTTGACGCAATGTTACACAGAATAATTGCTTTGTTTAGGCTAATATTTTTCCCAAATGAATGCATGACGTCGTAATAACCAGCCTGGTCTCATGTTTATATGTAGGTATTAATACCTAACATTTACAAGCATAAGATGTACACTTTTGTATGTTTTTATTAATGCTAAAACGTACAATTTAGACATATTTCAACATTTAAAATGTACAAATCGCTACGTATTTTTAGATAAAAAACGTACAAATATTTACGTACCTTTTATATCATTAAGATATTCATATCAATGCATTTTTATAATTTTATCAATAAGCGATTTAGATTTTTAGACCCCTTAACCTACCCCCAAACCTAAGCCTACTCATTTTATAGCGAATATGCATTTTTATCAATACGGAATTGAGATTTTTAGACCCCTTAACCTACCCCCAAACCTTAACCTATCTCATGTTTATACGTAGGTATTAATACGTAACATTTACAAGCACAAAACGTACACTTTTGTACGTTTTTATTAATGCTAAAACGTACAATTTAGACGTATTTCAACGTTTAAAACGTACAAATCGCTACGTATTTTTAGCTAAAAAACGTAAAAATATTTACGTATCTTTTATATCATTAAGATATTCGTATCAATGCATTTTTTTCATTTTATCAATAAGCGATTTAGATTTTTAGACCGCTTAACCTACCCCCCAACCTAAACCTACCCATTTTATAGCGAATATGCATTTTTTTTTTATTATTTTATTAATACGCAATTTAGATTTTTAGACCCCTTAACCTGCCCCCAAACCTTAACCTACCCATTTTATAGCGAATATAAAAGGATATAAAACGCAAATGACCGAAATATGCAGGAAAATAATCATTTTAGTAAAAATATAGCATTAAAATATTTTTATAGTCTCTAATTCCACTCCTACCTATAAATCTAAACATTTCTGTACAGTATAAGAAAAAACATGACAGACAAAACTAAGTAAATGTACGTTTTATAGAACCACATTTTACGTAAAATACATACGAATTATCATGAGATCACGTTGTAATAACGAATATTGAACTAGTAAGCAGGATCTTCTCGGCTGCACTTGAAGGCAGCATCAGTGTTTGTCTGGTCCTGTGATCTCCACTCGCTCCGTGTCAGATAAAACCGCTTTAATCACAACACTCATATGACATTCCTCCTCTTTAATAAACTCCATCTTTATAATAGTGTGTCACGTGTGTCTCAGTTGAATTTATCTGTGTGTTTAAGATCAGAATAATTAACAGAAAGATAATAAATCTAATCTAAATCTGTGTGTGTGTCTCAATCAGCTCCCTAGTGAGGGAGTCAGCACACTGGTGAGGGAGTCAGCACACTAGTTCAGTAAGCACACTAGTTCAGTAGTCAGCACACTAGTACGGGAGACAGTCAGAGTGAGAGTTAATGCACTCAAATCACCTGATTAGACAAAAACACTCAAAACTAGCACTACAAATTAATAAATTAATGTACATTAAGCATTATATTTCGTTATGACTCAATATGTTACATTTGAAAACATTTGCTGTTTGTATTAGTTCTGTGACTGCACAGGTTTGTGTTTGTTGTTCTGAGCAGCAGGAGATCATTTTGATATGATTCATTCAAAAGCTCAGTTTGTACGAAACTACTCGCCAGTAACCGAATCCGTGTTTATGATGAACGGATTCACGAAATGAGACGAGCTCTTTCTGTTCCTTGTGTGCAGATGCGCTGAACGTACGAAAAACAACGCTCATTAATGTCAGAGAAAATATTAAGAGGTTACATTCAATAATGACCATTTCATTCACATCACTTAAAAACACAAACCTTTCTTCAGCCCAATCTCAACAGATGCAGGAGCGCGGCGCAGCCTTGTGACGTCACATCGCCGCAAAATAAAAGTCCCGTTCACACGATAAAAACACCAAACTGCACAGACATGTACATTACACACAATAATAATAATTAAGGTATTCAGAGTTGAATTCTCTGAAATATATAATCTGTTATCAAATGATGTGCTGAAAAGAACTGCCAATTAAAGAGTGTGTAGCACATCTAATGTGAGATTCTGTATAAAAAGAAAAACGATGTTTGGGTGCAGAAACCTTTGATACCAAAGGGGGAAATATTTCAAAACTATTTTACTATTGTACGATAAAAAAAATAAATAAAAAAAAAGCCTATTGCGTATTCCATTTGATTTAATTTTATTGACTTAAATGACCAATATTTATTTATTATATTATATTATATTCCCACGGGAATCTTTAGCACATACATTTTTTCAGAAGATTCTCAATTTTACCAATGTAATTTGAATATGTTCATTGAAATTGAATGTTTCGTAATGATCAGTCAACGTACAGAAGCAGAGTTACAGAGAGAGAGGTAGACCTTAAACTCATTTACTCATTAACTCATTCAAGGCAGCGGCTATTTGCACTAATATTTTCTTAGCGATAGATGTTATTTACACTAAGTGCAAATAGCAATGGATTCTATTTACACTATGGTAAAATAGCAGGATTTTCTGCTATTTATACTACGTATTGCAAATAGTTTAATTCAATTCAATTCAAGTTTATTTGTATAGCGCTTTTCATGATACAAATCATTGCAAAGCAACTTTACAGCAAATTAAGTTTCTACAATATTTAGTGGTAGCTTATCAGTAGTGACTGTCAGTTAATGTACATATGGCAGAAATGTACGGAAAAATCAATTAAAGACGTAATCAAACAGACGATGAACACTATTAACAGCTATTATTATATGATGCGATCAAACTTATAGCAAAATGTGGTAGTTCTGTATGTTGTTTCAGGGTTGGCATCATCTGAGGTCCTCTGAGGGGTTGGCATCATCTCTTCTCAGGTGTTCTGGATCCAGAC
The DNA here is from genome assembly GCF_001515605.1 of Sinocyclocheilus anshuiensis. NCBI lineage: Eukaryota > Metazoa > Chordata > Actinopteri > Cypriniformes > Cyprinidae > Sinocyclocheilus > Sinocyclocheilus anshuiensis. The sequence goes on along the minus strand of NW_015539894.1, from coordinate 17,420 downwards.
TGAAGCTTGTGTAAATCCTAGTTACCACGGGATGTCAATCCCAGCAGAAACAGAGAAACAAATAGAGACATAATTAGCGTAGCTGCTGTTCCAACCAAGCAAAATTGTTTTGTTTAAACCAAACTAAAGAATAATAATGTGCATTTGATCAGATATAACTGCAGTAAAAGATTATGAGATGCATTATTTGAATGCTTGGCCAAAGAGATGTGTCTTTAATCTAGATTTAAACAGAGAGAGTGTGTCTGAACCCCAAACATTATCAGGAAGGCTATTCCAGAGTTTGG
>NW_015539894.1:16420-16829 GCF_001515605.1 Sinocyclocheilus anshuiensis | reverse complement strand
AGTCTAGAGATCATGAATGCATGAACTAGCTTTTCTGCATCAGAAACAGAAACATTGCCAAGCTACGAAACATGTTACCTAAGATGGAAGAATGCTGTTTTTGTAACATGGGAAATATGATTTTCAAAAGACAAGTTGCTATCTAATATAACACCCAGATTTTTGACTGTAGAGGAAGTAACAGTACATTCGTCTAGTTGCAAATTGTAATAAAAGAGATTCTGTGTACTGTCTTTTGGTCCAATAAGTAATATCTGTGACTTATTCAAATTTAATAGGAGAGAATTATTGGTCATCCAATCTTTTAAATTTTTAACACACTCTACTTGCTTAGATAATTTAGAAGTTTCATCTGGTCTTGTTGAGATATATAGTTGAGCATCATCGGCATAACAGTGGAAACTAATCC
>NW_015539894.1:3536-16258 GCF_001515605.1 Sinocyclocheilus anshuiensis | reverse complement strand
ACTAGCAATGAGATACAGCCTTGGTCTGACGCAAGAAGCAAGTCATTTGTAATTTTAACAAGTGCAGTTTCTGTGCTGTGTGAAATTCTTCATAGAGATTTCCATTTAAATAGTGGCAATTATCTGCAGTGCACCTCAGTATTGTAGTACATTATAAAACAGTATGCAGTAATAACGTATTGAGTGTAAATTATAATTTTAATCCAAATTATTAAATGGATGCCACCTTATTAGGAAAATAAAGCCCTCCCTTCACCTACCCTAACCCTACCCGATACTTATTTTGAACTTTTTTGATTATTTCCTTAATTTTTATTGAAAATAAATGCCTTTACGATGTAATATGAGGTTTGAAAAAGGAGGAAAAAGTTCGGCAAAAGGCAGGATCAAACTCAGGTCGATCGCATCAGAAAGCACGTGTATTATCATCTATGCCACTGGAACTTATATTTATCATGTGTCTTTTGTAGTGTTGACTATCCCAATCACACTTTGGTGGGTGGAGTTGGTGTAAACAGCCTCAGCCAACAAGGCGGGCTATTTGCACTTAGTGTAACTAGACACTTTGATCATTTCAATTACATGCAACTCTTTTTATAACCCAAACACATGTGACAATAGTAGCCATTACAATGCAATATAAAGCTGAATTATTCCACTGGATGTGATGTCTTATGATGTTTAGGATACAGTTGATTGTTATTAGGCCATGGATTTGTGAGATCATGCGTTTACACCGTGGTTTACACCATCAGATTATCAGCCAATCAGGACATGTCGCGTTTACAGTTGTGAGTTTCTGTTTCAGGATATCTGATCTGATTTCTTAACTTGAGTTCATACTTTCAGCGTGGCTTTCTTGGTTCAACATTGTTCAAGTAGCAAAAAATCAGACAGCAATATCAATAAAAAAGAGCTAACGAGTGATGTTCTGATGTGATACAGAAAGTCTTCAGAGTTTATTCAGGATGCACAAGCAGATAAATACTCTGGCATCACACTACAGCGTGCAAAGCAATGGTTCTTATACTTCCCATAACATTCAGCAATAATGCCTACCTTATTGCACAATTTTCACTGGAACAGTCCGTTTCTATTTCTAAATGTCAGCGGCAAGCAGGCGGTTTCACACCATACAGAGCAAATGAGAAGAACACACATTCATGTTATTAATGGAGACTGAAGTTTCCTGACAGTGAGCTAGAAGAGAGAATTACAGACACAGACAGTATGTGGAGACGTATGAGGCCATTCTATCTCTCAGTTACTACCCGCTTCTTTAAATTGCCTCGGGCACATTTTGAAATTCAGCCCAACTAAAAAACGAGTCATATAACTCAGAAATCAGCTCAAAATCAATCACAAATTACAATCAAATTGCATTCTGATTCTAAACAAAGGATAGAAAATGCTCCGGATACTGACCTAACCTCGGTTCCCCGAGATAAGGGAACAAGCTTTGCGTAGAACGCAGTATGCAGTTTACTGTTACTGAAGCCTGATTTGTTCACATTGGTGTAGCTGCACATACCAATGGCGCTCTAGCCCACCAGAAGGGGCAGAGCCGGACTCTATGCAAGTCGCTTTCGAGCGCCATTACATCAGAAACTTTCGACTGAAGCGATATTCGCGTGCAGCTTATAGCACGGCAAGTGACGCAACGCTCGTTCCCTTATATCAGGGAACCAAGATTACATCAGTAACCAGAGTGTTCCCTATCGAATGGTCTCTCCCATTGCATAGAACACAGTATGGGGAATGCATCCAATCACACCATGCTATGAGCAGATGCAGAATGAAGCTAGTGAACAACCGGGTTTGAATGATCTCACACCGGCACAGGTCCCGCGTGCTCACTCTCCCCCAACACTTTGATCCGCCCGTGTGTTTTACACATGAGGATCAGCGCCCCTCGTTTACATCGAGCGGCTCAACTCTTATAGGCGGATCAGAGTAGAATGCTGTCACCAATGATTCTGTTTCGCTGACAGCTTCACATTTGTGTTTTCACCTCTAGTGAAGTGAGCCCTCTCACCTATGGGGCACTGCGAGCCTACTGAGGCATAAGCCAAGGCAATGGCATCTACAATCCAGCGAGAAAGTCTCTGCTTCGTAACTGGCAGCCCTTTTAAGCCAATAGGAGGGTGGTCTTAAGCGACATGGGCCACAGTTCGGCCAAATGGAGCGGCTCGAAGACAAGTCCCAGGTCGGCAAAGTCTGAGGATGAGGAGGGTTCAACCTCCGAGCACCCTTCAAAGAACTCAACAACTAGGTCGTTTCTGCCGATTGAATGGCCAGCTTCGAGAGAATTGTTTGCTGCAATAGCTGGTACATAAACTTTGAGTGTGGAAGAGGCACGCCCGTTGTCCAGCAACTCTTGCAAAAAAGTCTGCACGTGGGACAAGTCACAAGAACCCAGATTCAGGCTTCGTGCTGAAGACCATTCACAGAAGACTGCCCATTTAAGGCTGTAAAGGTGTCTCATAGACGGTGCTCTAGCCTCTAAAATGGTGTTGTTAATTCTTGCTGAGAGCTGCACAGGCTCCCGTTGAGGGTCCAGACATGAAGGCTCCACAGCTCTGGCCAGGGGTGCCTATTCATGCCTTTCGCCTGTGAGAGAAGGACCTTCCTCAATGGTATTGGCCAGGGGGCTGCTGTTGACAGAAAACCATGACTGGTTCCTCCAGAGTGGGGCCACCAGGAGGAATGAGCATTTGACTTCCCTGGCCTGCTTGATGACCCGAGGCAGCAGAGCAATCAGGGGTAAGGCATACAAGCGAGTGCTGGGCCAGTCTTGGGCCAGGGCATCTCTCTGCATGGAGAAATTAGTTGGGCAGTGAGAGTTGTCTTCTGAGGCGAGGAGGTTGTCCTCTGCCCTCCCGAAGACAGACCAAATTGTTTGAACCGTCTGAGGGTGTAGTTTCCATTCTCCCGGAGCTACATTGCCTCTGGACAGCATGTCCACTCCAAGTATCAGACTGCCCGGCTCATGAACCGCTCTTAGTGAGAGGAGTGTGCTCTGTGCCCAAAATAGGAGGCGCAGAGCCATCCTGTAAAGAGCATCTGACCTGAGACCACCTTGGTTATCGATATATGCTACCAACGTCATGTTGTCCGCTGGACCAGGATGTGGTGCCCCTTTAAGTCTGGCAGGAAGGTTTTTAGGACTAAGAAGACTGCTATCATCTTGAGGCAGTTGATAGGCAAGCGTTGCTCCGGGATTGACCAGGAGCCGAACTCCAGATTGCCCTCGAACAGAGCTCCCCAACCCCAGTTGGAGGCATCTGTCATGACTACCTTCCTCTTAGAGGTCAGTCTCAATGGCACGCCTGATTGAAACAGGTGAGGAGTTGTCCAGGGGGCCACAACTCTGATGCAGCGATGGTTACCCCGATGTTAAACTGGCCCAGGCGCCAGGCGTAGGACAGGACACGGGCTTTGAGCCAAAATTGGAGAGGCTTCATATGGAGCAGGCCTGGAGAAATCACAGAGGAGGTGGCCGACATGAAGCCAAGCATCCTCTGAAAAGCCCTAAGGGGATGTAAAGTCCCTAGTTTGAAAGATGCCTCCAGTCGCTGAATAGTCAAGGACCGTTCTGCCGTAATCTAAGCCCACATCTGGGCGGAGTCTATAATCGTCCCCAGAAAGACCGCTAGCAGTCTGGGAGACAAATGATTCTTGGCTAGGTTGATTCTCAGCCCAAGGCGCTCCAGGTGGCTGATGCCGCAGCGTCCTGTGAGTGACTAGTTCCCATTCTGATCTGGCTAAAACCAGCCAATCGTCGAGGTGGTTTAAAATGCAGATTCCCATCTGTCTCAGAGGGGAAAGAGCCGTGCCTATGCACTTCGTAAAAGTGCATGGGGCCAGAGACAGTCCAAATGGCAGGACTGTATATTGATAGTAAATATATTGATATATATTGAGTCCTTAGCCATCTTCAAGAATCGGCTAAAAACACATCTCTTCCATCTTCATTTGACCCTCTACTCTAGCACTCTCTATTCTAAATCTTGCTACATGTACTGCATAAAGCTAACTGAGACTTGTTATAGCACTTGCATATCGTTGCTCTCTTGTTGATTTTGATAGCTTCCATTGAACTTATTTGTTGCTCTCTTGTTGATTTTGATAGCTTCCATTGAACTTATTTGTTGCGCTCTTGTTGATTTTGATTGCTTCCATTGTCCTTATTTGTTGCTCTCTTGTTGATTTTGATTGCTTCCATTGTACTTATTTGTAAGTCGCTTTGGATAAAAGCATCTGCTAAATTACTAAATGTAATATAATGTAAATTATAGGCCACTCCCTCGAATGTGAATGTCAAGAACAGTGTGAGATGGGGGCTATGTGGATGTGAAAGTAAGCATCTTTCAGATCCACCATCAAAAACCAGTCCTTCGGGCATATTTGCATGAGGATCTGTTTTAGAGGTAACATCTTGAACGGCCATCTCATAAGTGAGTGATTCAGATGCCTGAGATCGAGTATAGGTCTGAGCCCGCCATCTTTCTTTGGAACAAGGATGTAGCGGCTGAAAAAACCTGACTTGCTATTCGCTAAAGGTACCGTCTCAGGGCCGCCTACATTGAAGAAGGTAAACCGCGAGCAAAGCAGAGCGAGACCCATGCTCTCGTAGTGAGAGCGGTCTGTCTCAGTGAGCACAACCTCAGCGTGGGCGTGGCCCAGGCGAGCAGCGCACTCAAATCTGAAGCTGTCAGCGATATAAAATCATTGGTGATGTGTAAAATACACAGGCGGATCAAAGTGCTGGGGGAGAGTGAGCACACGGGACCTGTGCCGGTGTGCGATCATTCAAACCTGGTTGTCCAGCTCCGCTATTCCATTGTTTCTTTCTTCGAGCTCGCTGAGAGAGGAGAAACGAGAGCAGGGCTGCCTTCATTGCAGAAGGCGATTCGCGAGTGGAGAAGAGCGAGACTCATGCTCTCTGTGAGAGCATTCAGTCTCAGTGAGCGTGTAGCCTCTGTGTGGGCGCTGTCCAGACTGACGACGCACTCACTGCGCCCTTCTGCATCGTGCAGGGTTTCGAGCCACACTCACAGAGCGACATTTGCAACAACGTCACTCGGAAATTTGCTCAGAAATTTTCTCTTTTATTGCTATGGCGGCGAGCAGCAAGCTGAGCTTCTTCCTTCTTGTTCTTCGACTTCTTGATAGCAGAGTCAGTGAAGAGATGATCTCGTTGCTAAAGCAGAAAATTCGAATGAAATTGCGCTCTGAGCCGACTTATATAGAGGTTGGCTCCGACCCTTCTGGCGGGCTAGCGCGCCATTGGTTCGTGGAAGCTACACAGATGTGAACAAATCAGGCTTCAGTAACAGAGTAAACAAGAGTTTCCCATACTGCATTCTACGCAATGGGAGAGACCGTTTGATAGGGAACACATAAGACTTGATTGCTGTAATTATCAGAGAAAATTATTCTCAGGTCGGTATACGTCAATACTGTCGACACAAAGGATTTATCAGTAGTATTTTACTGGGATGCAGTGGCATTTTTTTTACTAATTTGTGATTACTTCAATTAACTGTCACTTTCCATTTAACTGTCATTTATTAGATTAAACATTTTAATTGTTTGACAGCCCTAAACGTTCCCATTTTGTCATACATTAGTGGTGTAAAAAGACCAAGGTCTATTGTATGGGACCATTTTGAAAGCTTGGAGAACAACTTTTCTGTGATGCATCATGAGAAAAATGGTGAGAATGGCTTAAAATAAACACAATATGCAAATTTGCTTGGAGTCCAACTGTCAAAGAACATGTCAAAAAAAAAAGCCTGAGGAAATGCCAGAAAGTGTGGTGTCACCTGTTTCATAACAACTACAGCATGCTTTAAAAGTCACACATTCATCTTCTCAGCAATGTAATCTATCGTCTTCTGCTTCATTTCTCAACACCACTGATCTGAACCTGAAGATGTTTGTGACGTGTGAAAATGTTTCATGTCCTGACAGCAGATCGATAACATACTGTAACAAGACTGAGTGCTACAACACCATGTAAAATTCTGTCCAGCTTCAAGAAATGACCTGAATGACAAGAGAAACGTCTGATAAAGGAACACATGGTGTTAAGGGCTGTAATGTACTTTTAGAGGTGTCAATGGTTAAGCAGACACTACGACTTTTATTCAGAGTTTAGAAGTTGTCTGTGTTCTTCAGCAGCTGCCATTGACTAAGGACACATTTGGCTTTGTATCATTGATCTGTGCATCATATTGGGAGTTTCACAATTTGAGTTGAATTACTGAAATAAATGAACTTTTCCATGACATTCTAATTTATTGAGATGCACCTGTATATATGCATTGATATCAAGAGAAGTGGAAACTTTAAAAAGCTCTTGAAAAGGCTTCAAGAGTGAAACTGATGTACTTGAAAACTGGATCTCAATAAACTCTATTTATCTAAACACAATCTTCAGTATTCTTTCTAGCTTTAAAGGTGTTTTTGTGTTCATGAGATGTTTTGAACAGTGAAAGGCCTTCGGCATAACCACATTGCATGCTGCTCGGCAGGTCTGAATTCTTTCTGTCTTTTCTTTCATCTGTACTGCGAGGGAATGAAAAAAATCTTTGAAAACAACATTTTACAGGTTTTCCCCAGGAGAGTTTGCCTAAATCTGTTCAGAATGATAAACAGCACACGCAAAATAATTATGACATTACACATTTTCCGGTTACACTTTATTTGATAGTCCACTTTAGACATTCTACTAACTATAAGTAACTTTGTAACTACATGTCAACTAATTCTCATTAATTTGCAACTACATGTCTACTAACTCTCAGAGTAGACTGTTAGGGTAGGTTTAGGGTTAGAAGAATAAGTTGACAAAGAAAGTGTTAGAAGATATTAAGCAGACAGTCTACTAATACTCTACTAACTGCTAGTTGACATGTAGTTGCAAAGTTACTTACTGTTAATAGAATGTCTAAAGTGGACTATCGAAATAAAGTGTTACCTATTTTCCTGATTAATATTTTTTCAGACGTATACATCTGACGAGAACAGTGCCACTTCATTAGCCTGTCACAACCGCAAACAGTTGTCTTGGAGAACAACTTTCTTGGAGAAACAATCAGTCAGAAGCTGACGACATCTGCTTAAATAAAACCAGTACAATAACATTAAGCGACTTTGAATTGAACAGTTACAAAGATGAATTTGCACCCTTGCTTAAATTCAACAAACAAGTAATATTCTAGAACTGTGATAACCTGCTCTGATTTATCATCAGTCTATGAAAAGTGTCCGTAGCCACGTTTCCATTGTCATTGGGCGGTCGTAGTCACATTTCACACTCACGTCTGGGCTTGATCGTGATTCTGCTGGGCTTCCTTCCTTGAGTCGAAAGTTAGGAGAGCGAAGCCAAGGCCTGTTTCTGTTTAAAATATAACTTTTAATGAAATTAAATGTAGGCCTACATTGGCTTGCATGTCCTAACTTAATGTGTTAAAAATGTTTACATGACCCTGTAAACTGTCCTGACATGCACTCATTCAGTAGCTTCAATATGCTGTTTTATCTCTGAACACATACACAGTCCATTGTTTCCTTTTTTGTTTGGGGTAAATAAACGTTTTTAAGGGGGACAGAAAAACTGTTAAACGCAATGCAGTCATACTATGCAATTTATATAGTTACATATAGATAATTGCTTATTATCAATATTGTTATCTTATTATAATAAGGAGCATAGCTTTGTCTGTTTTTATCCAAATGTATTTTAGTTACAGCCAGGGTTTCTTTTGATGGCAAAAATTGAGTACAAACGAACAGCAATGGTTTAGAGCAATTTGGTGTGGAAAGCGCCTATCCACCTTATTTTTCAACGCACATGTAAACTGTTTTCTGTGAACGTGCGAGACTTCCGGTTCATTAGCTGCTATGGGGAAATAATGAGAAGAATAACAACATGCAGTAAACTAAACCTGTTTGCGCTACAAACCAGTGTGTTCATAATTAAGATAACACATTCAAATAATATGGTAAGAAACACCAGTTTGCAATATCAAGGAAATTGGTATCGCAAAGCTGAAGCTGCCTTGAAGCTGCTCACCCTCTCCACTGGGGTCCCACTGATCATAAGAGGAGTATAGAGCCACTGCTGTCTCTTCCTGAAGTCCACAATCAGCTCTTTAGTTTTACTCACATACATAGAGAGACAATTGTCCTGTCACCATGATGTGAGTTGCTCTACCTCATCCAAGTATGCGGCCTCATTGTTGTTGGAAATGAGGCCCAGAACCACAGTATCATCAGCAAATTTGATGATAGATGTGGAGCTGTGGGAAGACACGCAGTCATGAGTGTAGAGAGAGTAGAGCAGAGGACTCAGGACACAGCCCTGTGGAGCTCCTACGTTCAGGGTGATGGAGTTGGAGGTGAACTGGCCTACTTTCACCACTTGAGGTCTACCAGTGAGGAAATCTAGAATCCAGTTGCAGAGTGAAGAATTCAGGCCAAGGTCCAAGAGTTTAGAAGCTAGCTTGATGGGGACTATAGTATTGAAAGCTGAGCTATAGTCGATGAATAGCAGCCTTACATAGTTCCCATTGCTGCTGTCAATGTGCATGAGGGAAGAGTGCAGGACGTGAGAGATGGCATCTTCAGTAGATCTGTTGGGACGATAGGCAAACTGAAGTGGGTCTAAAGTATCAGGGATGGAGGAGCAAATGTTGCTCTTTATAAGTTTCTCAAAGACCTTCATGACTATTGACGTGAGGGCAACTGGATGATAGTCATTCAGGCAAGAGGAGTTATTGTTCTTAGGCACAGGGACGATGACAGATTTTTTAAAGGGGGTGGGAACCACCGAGGTAGCAAGGGACTCATTAAAGATGGATGTAAACAAGCCAGCGAGCTGATCAGCACAGGACCTCAGAACACGGCCAGAAATCCCATCAGGACCTGCTGCTTTCCTGACGTACATCCGTGAACTCGCTGACGTCAGATGAACTCGCTCTGAACATGTCCCAGTCGACGTCATCAAGAGCCGCCTGTAGCATAGCTTCTGAGTGGGAGGACCAGCGCGTCACTACTCTCTGCACCGGGGGTTCTTGAACGAGCCTTTGTTTATATTCCGGTGTGAGGAAAATGGCGGCATGGTCCGATTTGCCAAAAGCCGGTAGTGAGCGAGCTTTATAGGCATTCTTATACTGAGAGTAGCAATGATCCAGTGTATTCGGACCTCTAGTTGGACAGGATATATGTTGATAAAAGTTCGGCATGACCTGCCTGAGGTTGGCTTTGTTAAAGTCCCCCGCGATGATAAAAGCAGCGTCAGGATGTTTGTTAATGTAACCGCTGAGCACATCGTGAAGCTTAGACAAAGCCAAGCTGGTGTCTGCCTGTGGTGGAATGTAAACAGCAGTAACGATGATAGATGAAAACTCCCGGGGCAGATAGAATGGGCGGCAAATAATGGATAAATGTTCCAGATGAGGCGAGCAGGAGCGCGACAGAGTGGAGATATTCCTGGGGTCACACCATTTCTTGTTAATCATGAAACACACTCCACCACCTTTGGATTTCCCGGCCTCGGCTGTTCTGTCCATCCTTAAAACAGAGAAGTTATCAGACGGCGTTACAGCAGTGTCCGGGACCAAGGTCGTTAGCCATGTTTCAGACAAACAAAGGATGTTACAGTCCCTGATGTCCCGTTGGAAACTTATCCTGGCTCTGAGGAATGCAAGCAGAATGCTCAGCAGAGTAGGGCTGTGTGCTCTTTGCCTCAAGTCTGTTGCGAATCCCAGTGCGCTTCCCGCGGTGTTTCTTAATCCGTCGCTGTGGTGGGTTATTCAAGTGGCCATTGTTCATCTCGGCGTTCCGGAGAATCTCAGATGGCCACGATGGGTTGGAGGATAAAGTGTCCTGAAACAGGTTAGTGTAGCGGTGTCCAATGTCCAAAAGTGTTCTTTGTGTCCTGAGTCCTCTGCTCTACTCTCTCTACACACATGACTGCGTGTCTTCCCACAGCTCCACATCTATTATCAAATTTGCTGATGATACTGTGGTTCTGGGCCTCATTTCCAACAACAATGAGGCCGCATACTTGGATGAGGTAGAGCAACTCACATCATGGTGCCAGGACAATTGTCTCTCTATGAATGTGAGTAAAACTAAAGAGCTGATTGTGGACTTCAGGAAGAGACCGCAGCGGCCCTATACTCCTCTTATGATCAGTGGGACCCCAGTGGAGAGGGTGAGCAGCTTCAGGTATCTTGGTGTAAACATCTCCGAGGACCTGACTTGGACTTCACACATCCAAACTCAGGTTAATAAAGCCAGGCAAAGACTGTACCATCTGCGACAGCTGAGAAAATTCAGGGTTTCGCCAGCAATCCTGAAAACTTTCTATTCAGGGGCCATAGAAAGTGTATTGACTCAGTGTATCTCAGTGTGGTATGGGAACAGCTCCAGTCAAGACTGCAAAGCCCTGCAGAGAGTTGTGCGCTTAGCTGAGCGCATCTCAGGGTCTGCTCTCCCCTCTCTACAGGACATCTACCTCAAACGCTGCAAAAACAGAGCTGCTAAAATCATCAAGGACTCCAACCACCCTGGTAACGGTCTTTTCATTTTGCTGCCATCTGGTAAGTGCTTCCACACCCTGATGTCAAAAACTGAGAGACTTATTTACTTTTTTACCTCTATTGCTGCTATGTAACTACCCTGTACAACCTGTTTGCACATTCTTCTCTTGTATATTCCTGCTCATCTTAATATTTATTAAGTCTACAGTATACTGTCCTGCGCATTTTATTTTACTCTTATTTTTTTTTATCTTACTTTTTCCATACCTATATTTATATATAATTTTCTTGTGTTTGTATTCTTTAATAATTGCACTGTCCATGGAGCGGACCTGACTTACATTTCACTGCTGGTCATATATTCTCTATATAACCATGTATGTGACAAATGAAAATCTTGAATCTTGAATCAAGCAGCAAAACGGCTAAAAATAGCTGGAAGTGGATGACATCGGAAACCAGACACATTAAACTTACAAATGGAAAGCTTCAAAAACCACACAACTGTACATCGAAGATGACGGTAACCCATACTACCCCTGATGATAAATCAATGTCTTCTTAAGCGAAATGATAGGGTGTGTGAGAAAAATACAAATGCTAGTATTTTAAACGTGACCGTCATGTTCACTTTGTGTGGTTTCTGCACTGAAAATCTTTGAATAAAATATAGAATAGATCTTTATTGTCATTGTACAGTAAAAGGAACAAACGAAAAAAATGGTTTAGCAGCTCTTCAATAGCAGAATAACAATAAACGTTGCAAACGTTGTATATAAATTATAAGGACAACTGTAAAAGGAGAAACACGATGTAAATGGAAATAGGTAAATATATACTAACTAATAAAGAGTGTAAACAGACAAGGCATATATACAAAATTACGTGCATAAATATAGAATGAATATAAGATATAATTCAGAGATAAACAAGTGCGCTTAGATTTCCTCAATCCACAATCATTTCCTTGGTTTTAGTGATGTTTAGGTCTAGATTATTGTGATAGCACCATTCTCTGAAATGCTGAAACTCATTGTCTGTTATCAGTCCTACTATAGTAGTGTCGTCAGCACTTGACCATAGTATTGTTGGTATTGACGATGGTAACATGATTTACAATTAATTTACCATACAGCTAAGAGATATTTCAAAATGGACAAAAATAACGAATAAACTGTTTTATTTGTTTATTTATTTTGGGAAAAAGCGACTTTTCCGCCTCAATATGCTTCCTACGATTAGATGGCCAACATTTGAAGCCAGAAATGTCCCTGATGAGAGTTATAAGTGAAGCTGAAACACATGTGTGCTTGATGTGGGAAAACAACGATCATTGATTCTCACGTCTTCCGTTTACCATAATTAATGCATTTATTTACAGTTTTATAACTTTTCTCTGTTACTCCTATCCCTAGACAATCTTCACATCTGGAACGTAACAAAGACTAATTCAAAATGCAAAAATGGAACGAGAACGAGTAATTAAGTAGACGTACAAGTAGTCTGTTTATACTGTACAAATCCCCTGAAATAATCCTCAAGTACAGTCATCAAGTAAAATTACTTGAGATTTTAGATTTTATTGCAATCTGATATGGATTCTGATCACAGTAATATAATCATAAAGCAATGTAAGTCACTTTGGATAAAAGCTTCTGCCAAATGTGTAAATAAACAGAAAACAAGCCCTGTGACGCTGTGGTTTACAGTTATTTTACAACAGCTGAAATATCAAAATGTTAAACATCATTGCCTGAGTCTGAAATCTTTGTCAAGTCCAAAATGAGCAAACACACAGCTGCTTCTGTCATTTTCATTTTGCAATCCATCCAGTCTTTCCAGTCAGCTTCAGGGTGGATCTTAGCGGAGTGCCGTGTGACGAATGAAGCTGAAAAGACTCGCTTCACATTTGAACACATACAGCCTCATTAGTGACTGGAAACTGGCAGGTATCCCTCTTTTAGTCTCCTGAATTAAAATAGTTACATTACATTTGAACATTGTTTGCAGGTTAATGAGTGATGAGAAGAAACTTTATCAAATGTGTTCGTTCTGATTTCCAGTGACAATGCATTTGTGTGCTTTTGTTCTGCGTGTGTGTGTGTGAGAGAGAGAGAGTGTGTGTGTGTGTGTGTGTGTGTGTGTGTGTGTGTGAGTGAGTGTGTG